>NC_048598.1:190496980-190796980 GCF_003668045.3 Cricetulus griseus
CACACACACACACACACACACGCTGGCATGCACATCTCCCCAGGGGTTGTAGCCTAGGTTGCCCAGGCTGCCCCCCTGTGGATCAGATCAGGAGAGCTCTTGGGCAACCCTACACTTCAGGCTGGGACCTCCCACCCCACAAGTCCCACTAGCTTTCCTGGCCAGAATGTGCTTACTCTCAGGGGATGCTGGAGGGGAAAATGTGGTGGGTGAGTCAAGGGCTCTTCCTCCACTGCTGGGTCTCTGCCAGGAGACTCCAAAGAACTGTCTTCTCTCCTCGGGACCACCCACGTGTACCAGCATCCCCTGGGGCAGACAGAAGTCAGGAAGACAGCATCAGCCAGCAGGTAGCACCTGCTGTTTCTTTGGTGCCCTGCACTCAGGTTTGCCTGCGGCCTTCCCTCTACTGATAAGCATGCAATGAGAGACGATCAGGCTTTGGGAGTGAGGGCATTGGTTTGCAGGATCTCTGGCTAACTTGGGGGCCAAACACATGTGCTCAAAACATTTTTGAAAACATTAAGATCGACAAATGACAAGTGCCAGTCATTTAACCTCTGACCTCTTCGGGAGGCATCTCTACAGGTTTTCGGGGCAACTTTGGCCTGAAACATCAGGAGTTATTTGCTCTTGGAGCTGGAGGCTGAGAGTTCAAGATCAAGGAGTTGGTTCTCAGAGGCTTAATTCAAGGCCTGTAGGTGATGACCACCCCACCCCACCCCCCTACCTCCCTCGTCTTCACCTCCACCTCCCTATGTATCTGTGCCCAAGCCTCTTCTAAGATCACCAGTCCCATTGGCTTATGACTTATGACCCAGCCCCTGACCCCATTTTACCTTAATTACACCCTTTAGGTCCTGTCCCCAGAGAAGGTCACACTGTGAGCTCTGGGGTTTAACAGCTCCAGCGGCCGTGGCCTTAAGGGCACCGCCTGGACTCAGAGTCAGAGGCCTGGTTCCCTATCCAGAGTGGCCCTGCCACCTGGGTGAATCAGACTCATAACCTGAGTTCCTAACATCCCCCCACACCACACCACCCTCACACTACTACCCCCTACACCTCCCCCATGGCAGAATCGCCTGCCCTGCCTCTCTGCCGGGGTGGTGGGAGACTCTAAACAGAAGAAGGCTGGAAGAGAGTTGTGTGAAATCTAAGTCTCTCGGGGTTTGAAATTATCCCTGGGCTGGGGCATCCTGGTGAGGGGGTGCAGGCAGGGTCCCAACCTGGCTGGAGCAGAGTATGCCCACAAGTGAATTTGGGGAAGGCCTGGCTCACAGATGAGCTAGGCTGGGCAGGGACCAGGAGCATTTGCGGTACAGAATGGAGAACGAGGCTATGGGAGGAAGCCAGGCAAAGCAAAATGTAGAGGTGGGGAACATCCTGCAGAGAGTGGCTTTGATGGGAAGGGATGGCTCATGGATAGCAAAGCGGTCACCAAGGGTGGGTGATGGGATGCTTTATAGGGGTGACCTGGAGGGGGCAGTGTGGGGCTAAAACCTTCCCTTAACTATTTACAAAGGCCTGTGGAATGCAACACTTCGCTGACCTGAAGAAAGGGACCTTTTCCTCCAATGCAAGTGGAGCTTCTGGAGGGTTCTGAAGGGCACTCGGAGGCCTTGATGGGGACACGAAGAGGTGCAAGCTAATTCTAGCCTCCAGCCGATCTGCACATCCCACAAGCCCCTCTTGTCCACCCGGCCTTGGCCTTCCTCTACAGCGGACATGTCCCACCGCTGTGGCTGCTTTAGGAATTACCTCTTTTTTGGGCCAAAGACAAAAAAGAATGCAGGCTGCTTTCCAGGCTTATTAAATTACACATGGCGTATTCTTCCCGAGCGCGTCCCGTCTTAGTAGGGCTTAGAGCTGTGCTCAGGCCAGCAGGGCTCCGGTTACCTGTAATGAGTACAGCGATCCGGGGCTTAGCGATAATTCCGCGCTGATTCTCTGTGCTTCAGAGCACTGTTGGCCAACTTGGACAGCAATGAAGATCAACACAAGGCCCCTTCCACCCAATGTCACTGCACTCTCCTTGGTCCTCACTGGGGCCAACACCACCCTCCTCTCCTACTTAAGGATGGTTGAATGCTCTCAGGACAGATTAGACACCAGTTTACACCCCCTTGGGGGAAGAAAGAAAGTTGGAGCAAGAAATAAAAACCCAAACAAAAAAAATGTAGCTAATTCCATCCTGTCAGCAGTGGATATTAAAGTCACAATAGCACTACTGTTGAGTTTTAATTTAATTTTCAGAAAGGTAAGCAAAGCCCCCAGTGCAGTCTATAGAGGAGGTGCTAGACGATTTTTTTCCCCCTGCAGGCAGTCTGGAGTTTTCCTGAGGCCTGGCTGGGAAGATTCTCAGGCTCCATGAGAGATAGCCCGGTGTCCGGCTCAGCCACAGCTGTATCACTGAGCATCTACTTTGCGTCTGACCTTAGCCGTTGTCTATAAGCCCTGTGTAGGGCAGAGGCAGATGTGGTCACCTCCATTTCATGGAGGAAGAAACTGAGAGTTAAAGGGACTGGGTGATTTTTGCTGAGGGTGCCCAGCCAACAAAGGCAACACTGAGATTCATCCTTGGGTCTTCCCTGCTCTACAGTTTTTCCAAACATAAACCAGGCTCTGTTCATTCTCTGCACTACTCTACCACTGAGGACCTGGGGACTGGAAGGTCACCTCATTGACTGTGTCCCACAGTGATCTTGGAAGCAGAAGACTTTCTTTCTTTCTTCCTTCCTTCCTTCCTTCTTTCCCTCCCTCCCTCCCTCCCTCCCTCCCTCCCTCCCTCCCTCCCTTTCTTGTTTTGTTTTGTTTGAGACAGGGTTTCTCTGTGGCTTTGGAGGCTGTCCTGGAACTATCTCTTTATAGACCAGGCTGGTCTCGAACTCACAGAGATCAACCTGCCTCTGCCTCCCAAGTGCTGGGATTAAAGGTGTGCGCCACCAACGCCCAGGGAGGGCTTTGTTTCTTAACCATCAAATGGCACTCACGCCATAGCCTCCTTGAGATGCTGCCTTCTCCTCCCCTGGGAGCTGTTCCCCTCCACATTCGTGTGGCTCTCCATCTCTGGCACTGGACTGGGATTCTACTTACGTTGCCAAGGACTAGCTAGCATTGTAGTTAGCCTGCCAGTCTAGAGCTTGGCAGGGGTGAAGCAAGGAAAGGAACCAGTCACCTGAGCCAGTACTCGCCACACCCCTGGAGTGCCTCCCTACTCCCCATATCCCCATGATCCTTCAAAGACACAGAAAGGACAGCAGGAGTGACAGGGTGACAAAGTGTCCCAGCACCAGTCAAGCACTGGGAGCCACACCAAGTCCCCTCCCTCAACAAAGACTACCATGGCAAGTAGCCTGTGAGGACAACTGGAAGTGCCAATAGACAGCCCTTCTATTGGACAGGACAGACAGAGGACACCAGGGGGCCATGCATTTCAGAATCCTTGGGACATTATGCAAGTGCCTACAATGACTTCAGGGAGATTGAAATCCCAACTTAATCACAAGTATATATGGTTCCTGGGATATTTTTCTTATCACTTTTTGGCCCCAGTTTCTACACACACACACACACACACACACACACACACACACACACACACACCACTTCCACAACCCCATG
Organism: Cricetulus griseus; assembly: GCF_003668045.3. Lineage (NCBI taxonomy): Eukaryota > Metazoa > Chordata > Mammalia > Rodentia > Cricetidae > Cricetulus > Cricetulus griseus. Next base: position 190,500,599 of record NC_048598.1, read on the forward strand.
CCAACAGAATGTCTGGATCTACATTGGCAAGTGTCACCTTTTATTATGGGCCAGGACATGAGCTTTTGCAAACATGGCTCACACATACTCTGGCTTTAGAGTTTAGGGAGAATTTTTCATCCACTATGAGAAAATCAGGTCTTTGTTTTTCAGTTGAGGTAGCAGAGAAGCAGCTAGAACAAGCATCCTAGAACTGAAATTTGATGACATCACGCCTGTTTTTCAAGGGCTCTGCCACAGCCCTCAGGATAAAGAGATAGCGTGTCTGCATGTACACAACAAAGCATTGTAGGCAAATGTGTGCTCGTGAGCGCGTGCACATTTCACTGGTTTGTGAATGCATAACTGCGCGGTTATGGATCTACGTGCAATATATGTGTAGGTACTTGTGTGCACAATTGCGCAACTCTCTGTACATGTGTTTGTGCGTGTGTGCTTACACACTTGTGTGTGGGCTCTGGGTGCATGAGTGTATGTGTGTACAAGCTGGGCCCTCCCCTGACTCCAGCTTAAGGTCTTCTTCCTGTCTATCCTCTACCCCACCCCCACAGTACCAGGCAGCCTGAGATCCACTGAGGCCCCATCTATCCTGCTGTCTGCTGTCCTGGAGGGGGCATTGTCCTGACTCTGGAACTAGACGACCTGAGTTTAAGCTCACATACTTCTTCCTGGGTATCTCAATGTATTCCTCTATGTCCTGGGTTTAATGACACCTGTGAGATTTGAGTGAGCTTTGGATGGTTCATAACACATTTTCAGAGCTCAGAGATGCATGTGGAATAAATAAGTGAGCTCCTCTCCCCATGAAGGTTTCTTACTTCTGCACTGGGGGCATTGCTGCCATCTCTAATGCTACCTAACCCAACGGAACAAATCTTCCTGTTCAAGAACTGCCTATTCCACAGGCTGACTTTGAGCTCTCAGTTCTCAGTACAGTGGGGCTAGGGCATCGGAGCACATAGGATGTAACCCTGTGATTCAACCAGGTTAAGATAATGTGGCTGGCTCTTAAAGGCAACACACCCTGAGAAAATTTCTCTGGAGGGCAATAATAACAATCACTGTGCTAGCAAAGCCTTGACCATAACAACAGCATGCAGCAGCTGTCCAAATGATTCCTGCTCAATGTACAATTATCTTTGATTAGTGCCATAAACATCTTCAGCAAACAGATGCACCAAGGAACCAAAAGCCTTGCTGGTGCAGCTGCCCATGTGGGGCTTCTGGATCTTGCCCTGGTACCCAGCCAACCCATCCCAATGAGCATCTGAGGGTTTGCATCTCCAGTAGGATGGGAAGGGAAAAGGGTCTCACCTCCCTGGTGTAGGACATAGGATGGAGAGGTATGACCTAGTCATACCAGTTCAGTTACAAGGAAGGACTTTGGAGTACAGGACCACACCAAATCCATTCAGATTCAGCCTTACCTGATGTTCTAGTTAACTTTAACTGTCAACTTGACACAGATTTGAGTCACTGGAAAAGGGAGTTTCAATTGAGGGTTTTCCTGTGGGCACATTTGTGGGGAATTGTATTGATTGGTTTGTTTGTTTGTTTGTTTTTGTTGTTGTTGTTTGTTTTGGGGGGGCTGTTGAGACAGGGTTTCTCTGTGGCTTTGAAGGCTCTCCTGGAACTAGCTCTTGTAGACCAGGCTGGTCTCGAAATCACAGAGATATGCCTGCCTCTGCCTCTGCTGGGATTAAAGTCATGCACCACCACCAGCCAGCTTTTATTGATTGTTAATTGACATAAGAGGGCCCAGCCCACTGTGGGTGGTACCATCCTTAGGCAAGTGGCCATGGGCTATATGAGAAACCTAGCTAAGAGTGGGCTGGGTGGGGCAGCAAATAGCATTCATCCCTCCATGGTTTCTGCTTCAGTTCCTGCCCTGACTTCCTTCAATGATGGACTGTGATATGGAAGTGTAAATCAATTAAACTCCTTCCTCCCATAAATTGCTTTTGCTCATGGTTTTTGGTCACATCAATAGAAAGGAAACTTTAACACCCTAGGAGTGAGGCTCAAGGGCAGGGTTGGTCTAGAACCCTCACACTCTGTCTCCTAAGAACCAGGAGTTCACATTTTAAGGTTGTTTTAAGCAGGTTTGCTAATCACAACCAAGGCTGCAAATGAGAGCAACTTACAAATATTTGTGCATGTGTTTTGTTTGTTTTTAAAAGCAAGGTTTTGTTATGCAGCACTGGCTGACTTTGGACTTACTCTGTAGACCAGGCTAACCTTGAACTTACAGAGATCAATCTGCCTCCACCTCCTGAGTGCTGGGAATAAAGGTGTGCACCACAGCACCTGACACGATGGACTTCTCTGTCTTCCCGTCTAAAAGCACAAATAGCCTTGTGCAAACAGGTGCATAAAAAGATGTCCTACCATTGATCTCTCTTCAACTCTGAACCCAAGGGAGCTCAGGTAGCCTGAAGTCAACCACGGTGGGGTTTCAACACCATAGGAAGTGGTCAACAACAAGCTGGATGTTCTGTCTTCTGCCTATGACCTTACCACTTGACACTGGGGCAGGTAGGCTTCTCTGAATTTTAGGTCTTCCTGAGCCACACAGAGAGATCTTACCTCAAAGGGGAAAAAAATGAGGAGGAAAAGGAAGAGGAGGAGAGAGAAGAAATTGACAAACACTACAAATCAGGATTTGTTTTACACAACATTGATTGTCCAGACTGTAGAAACAGATATTGAATGGATGCATAGTATCTGTCTATAACTGATACGTTGTGACTAGTCTCCTAACATCTAAAAATTTATGCAGCTAGGGCATGCAAACCCAGCACTCAGCACTCAGGGAGCTGAGACAGAAGAATCAGAAATTTGAAACTAGCCTGGGCTACCTAGGGAGACCCCCATCTCAAAGAAGCAATAAAAAAGAAAGGGCATGTTCTGTGACAATGTGGCTAGGAAACTCATCTGTCTTTCATCTGGTGGCTGAGGCAAGAGGATCAAAAGTCCAAGGCCTGTGGGCTACAGGGGTGAGCTCAAGGCCAGTCTTGGTAATTAGTGAGAACATGTTTTACAAAAAAGCAAAAAGAATGCTGGGCCATGGTGGTGCACACCTTTCATCCCAGCACTCGGGAGGCAGAGGCAGGAGGATCTCTGTGAGTTCAAGGCCAGCCTGGTCTCCAGAGCTAATTCCAAGATATCTATGACAGTTACGCAGAGAAACCCTGTCTTGGAAAAACAAATAAAAACAAAAACAAAACAAAAGAAGGCTGGAGACACAGCTGAGTACAAAGTACTTGCCTAGTGTGTGTGAGGCTCTGGAGTGACTCGCCTAATGAGGAGGGTGTGAGTGGCTGTGCCTGGGACGTTCTATACACCAGAAACACTTCTTTGTGCAGTAGGGAACAGTTCACACACAGAGTCAACTGTTCAGAGTGCTGAGAATAACTGCTCCGCCGTCCGCGGAATGTCTCTATTAGCCCCTCCCCCAGGGGTCGGGAACATCATGGAAGGGGGGCAGAAAGAAGGTGAGAGCTGGAGGATGGTGAGGAGAACTGTGAAATGCTGCCCTCTGGACATGGCAGGGCTGTCCCACTCACGAACTCGCAGCAGCTATGGTTACCTGCACAAAACCAAGCCAGCCCAAACTCCAGCAATGAAATGGGAGGAGCTCTTGAAGCCCCACCTCTAACTGATGAGCTCTTGGCATTGAAGGCTGCTGGAGGAGGAAGAACCATCTTTGGGGGTTTCAGCCACGGGTGGTCCCACACCTGTGTGCCTACGGGCAGTGCTAACTGGACTTCACGGATCATTTTGAAAGGAGAGATGTGTTGGGGAGACATGGAGGGAGCTGGGATGAGGAAATAGTGTTGTTCTTTGCTGCAGTTTCGGGCGATGAAACACAATCCACCAAACTCAACAAACCCACATGGAGATTATTGGGAAAGGGAGCAAAGGGAGGGGTAGGTGTTATCCAATCGGGAGCAGAAATGGGAAGAGAGAGAGAGAACTGGCAGGAGGCGCTTGCTTACATAGGGAACGGGAGCAGTTTAGAACAAGTCTCAGCAGTTGGAGCCGCTGAAAATTGGAGTCATGGAGCTGCCTCACGGCCCCAGTTCCACGTGGTTTCTCATTGCAGAGTCCTTATGCAGCCATGCAACCTTTGACAGCTGTCAGTGTGGAGCCATCACCTGTCAAAGATGGATCCTGGGGCAAGGGAAGGTAGCCCGGAGAAGAGCGATCCCAGGGTCCAGGAGAGAACCTGAGGACTAGAGAGGCCCTGCCAGAAAGGTTCTCTAAGGAGAGGGAGGGCATGGAGAGACAGGCAAGTGCTAAGGAGAGGCTGGAGGAGAGGAGTCGGAGTAGAAACAGGGCCAGGTTGCCCAGGACACGGGGAGGGGGAGAAGCCAGGATATCAACAAATCGGGGTGCATAAACAGTTTCTGTGAGAAGTGGGGGTGCTGCTTAGGAAGTGGCATTGAGAAACCTAGGTAACTGCATAGAGAAAAAAATTAGATTTCTACCTACTGGTGTAGCAAAGGTGAATTGAGATGAGTTAAGGTGTTAAGTGAGAAAGACAGAGGACACTAGAGGGAGTCACAGGAGGTCATCTTTGTGACTCGGGCCAAGACGGATTCTTGAGCTGGGTCTCCACAGCACAGAACTGATGGTTCAAGATAAATACATTGAATTTGCTCAGATGAAGTTTTCTGTGCAGTGAGAGGTAGTATAAAAAAAAGCCAAAGGACACAAAGTGACCGTGACCAACTACCATGAACATGGTGATCTCGCCTGACAAATGGCACAGATAAAATATATAACATGCCTACAGTTAAAAAGTAACAGACACCCTGGACTATAGAACAAAGCTGAACGTCTACGAGAAGCCCATCAAGAAAGCAGGTAAACACCAGGCTGTGGTAGACCTCACTTTTATGGAAAGGACTTGGACCTTCTTCTGGTCGGTCACAGTAGATTTCTTCAATCAGAATGACAAGCACCACATCATGATGGCCAAACTTGTGGGATCTGGAGCCTAACAGCCAGAGCTCATGCCCCTGTTGTTCAATGGCGACAGAACCCTGCACATTATTTATGGGAATGGGGAGGGTGGTTACAATGTACATGGAAGTCAGCTTGGATGTCATTTCTCAGGTGTCATTCATCTTGCCTTTTGAGGCAGGGTCTCTCCCTGGCCTGGCTCTCACTGATGGGGTGAGGCTAGCCACCCAGTGAGTTCCAGGGACCTGCTGACTCTGCCTCCCAGCACTGAGATTTCGCACACATGCCTCCTGCCACTGTGCTTAGATTTGTGTGTGTGTGTGTGTGTGTGTGTGTGTGTGTGTGTGTGTGTTGTGGGGACCCAACACAATTCCTTGTGCTTGTATGACGAACGCCTTGACTGAGCCACCTCCCTGTACTTCCGTGAGTCTGTGATGTGCTCAGCACAGGATCACTAGGATCACGAGTTACTGAGTTATTGTCTCTTCCCCAGCAATCCGGAAACAGAGATGGCCACGTTTCCTGAAGAGGTCAGAGGCAAGGAAATGGAGCAGAAGGAGGTGAGGCACAGGTGTATGCACCTGACAAGAAGTCAGCCCCGCCCATACACTTCCACTGACTGGTGCATTGCCTATGGGGTCTCCTCACAGGCCCCAAGAAAGGCCTCGTTCCATTGCCAGGGGCATGAGTGTCTCATCGTCATCTGGGAATGATTTGGGACTCTGGGCTGCAGGGTTCTTGGGGCAGGAGTAGGCTAAGATTTCCATAAACACAAGGACTGAGCCATTTATGGGTTTTACTAGAAATTTTATTGGCGTTTGGTCGTGTTGGCATTGTGTGTGCCTTCAAATGTAAATTAGATTACTGGCAGTAGATTCAATTTAGCGGTAAAAATGTAAAGGGAGTCGATTGGGCCCGGATGAAACAATGCAGGGACTGTTCCTGGGTCGACAAAGGGTGAAATGGCTGAGGAGCAGTGAGGCATTGTCGGGAGGCCAGAAGAAGCGTGGTGAAGTCCTTAGCTCCTCCACCACTCAGAAGTTAGATGCACTCTGTCCCATGGGCCACCTGGGTTTCCTGCTAGGGAAGGGCAGGTTCCCTGGAAATGCCATCATTTAGCTCCATAAATGAGAAACACCCACCTCACAGACTTTTGAGGAAATATAGTAATTGCAAATTTGAAAAAGAAAAAAAAAAAGCCACAGATCCATGGACCACAAAGGTTTGGCTCCTGAACAGTTAGTTACCACTGAAAGCTGACATTTATTGCACACTTACTATGTACCTAGCACCATACTGGTGATCCTTGGGTGGGTGGCACTATGGCTTCCTTTCATTGGTCAGGAGGTGGGAGCAGAGATAATTGCAGTAATTTTCTACCCAAGATAACCCAGAGTAAGGACTTGAGCCCAGAGTAAGGACTTGAGCCCAGAACCCAAGCATCTGTTACATTTTAATTCTCACGAGGAAGTCTAAGTGTGCTGTGTATGTGTCCTTTCCATGTGGACTTCCCCCATGTGTGGGGGAGGGTGGAGAGAGAGGGGGGAGCTGCTGGTATGGGTAGGCGTGTATGTGCAAGACAATGTGCCCATGATTGTGTGCATGAGTATAGAGGGCAGGTGGGTGATCCAGTTCACACGAAATAGGGGCACACTCGTTGGACCACGTGTACACCCAGATGGGTGTTACACATGTGCACAGTGTGGTATGTGTGTACATGCACAGGCAGGTGTGTATGTTCAGCTGTGGGAGCAGGTATGTGTGGTGGACAGGCAGGTGTGTGTGTGTGTGTTCAAGATCAGAACGGAGTTGGATGTGGTGACACACATCTTTAATCCTAGCGCTGAGTAGGCAGAGACAGGTAGATCTTTGCTGAGTTCCTAGTTCATTCACCCCAGCATACCGGGCTTTCTGTGTCTTACCTTCCCTGATCTACAGAACTCCTTAGCGCCTGCAGACCCTTCCTTTACGCCGCTGTACTTCCTCTTGTGAGTTCGAGGCCACCATGGTCTACATAGGGAATTCCAGGTCAGCCAGAGCTACACAGTGAGAAACTCATCTCAACAATAAAACAAAACCAAATCAGGATGGTGGCTATGCACCTGTACAAGCACCTGCACAGGAGAGAGTGAGTGTGCCTGCACAGGTGGGTCGGTGAGTGTGTGTCTGCAGGGGTGGGTGAGTGAGTGTGCCTGCACAGGTGGGTGGGTGAGTGTGTGCCTGCATAGGTGGGTGAGTGAGTGTGCACCTGCACAGGCGGGTGAGTGAGTGTGCACCTGCACAGGCGGGTGAGTGAGTGTGCACCTGCACAGGCGGGTCGGTGAGTGTGTGTCTGCACAGGTGGGTGGGTGAGTGTGCACCTGCATAGGTGGGTGAGTGAGTGTGCACCTGCACAGGAGGGTGAGTGAGTGTGCCTGCACAGGTTGATGAGTGAGTGTGCCTGCACAGGTGGGTCGGTGAGTGTGTGTCTGCACGGGTGGGTGAGTGAGTGTACCTGCACAGGTGGGTGGGTGAGTGTGCGTCTGCACGGGCGGGTGGGTGAGTGTTCGCTGTTGGGAACGTGGACTGGCTTCCTTGTGCCCTGGAGGCAGGATCATTGCACTTTCCCAAGAGGCCCCTGAGAGGGAGCTGTTGGGGAAATAATACCCTAGGAACCCGTAAGCTGTGCAGGGCTTTCAAACATCACGTGACCTCCTCGTTCAACAAACAAGGAATTCCAAGATGGCAGGCACTAAGCAGAGTGTGGGCGTGGAAGGCCCATAGAGCTGACTCTGTGAGGACACTCTCCTCAGCTCCTAGATGTACCCTCCCAGTGACAGGAGGCGATTTTCACCAGGGCAACATTCTGCCTGCCTGCTTGTCTCTTCCAGTCGAAAGACGGAAGACGGTTTTAACTCTGCAAAGCCAAACCTTTTTCTGGGTATCCTGGAGAGGTGTGTGTGTGTGTGTGTGTGTGTGTGTGTGTGTGTGTGTGTGTGTGTGTATTTGTGTGTGTGTGTGTGTGCGCACGCGCGCGTGCGCGTGCGAGCGTGCTCACAGTAGCACACACCCAGCATCCCATCACTCAGCAGGTGAGACAAGAGGACCCTACAAAAACCCAAATTAGCTGCTTTTGCCACTGCTGTGACCAAATACCTCTCAAGAAGCAATTTAGGGAGGAATTTATTTTTGCTGTGGTCTGAGGGTGCCCCATCACGGCTGGGAAGGTATTGGGGTGCATGTGAGGCCGTGTGCTTACACTAGAGAGTGCAGAGAGCACTAGTACTTACACGTCTTTCCCACTCAATTACTGCTCTCTGCTTTGTCGTTGTTGTTTTGAGACCAGATCTCATGTTGCCAAGGCTGATCTTACCTTGCTATGTAGTTTAGGATGACCTTGGATTTCTGATCCTGCTGTTTCTACCTCTCAAGCACTGGGATTACAAGTGTGTGCCAGCATACCAAGTTTGTATGGTACTGGGCATTGAGCCTGGGCTTCACACATGCTAGGCAAGCACTCTACCAACTGAGCCACACCCCCAGCCTCTCTGGGGAAGCCCTCACAGACACATCCAAAGGTGTTGTTTATAATAATAATAATTATTATTATTATTATTTAGTCCAATCAAACTCAGGATCGAAGTCACTTTTTACACAATCTATGCAAATTCTCCTCATGTTTTAAATCACCTCTAGGTGAATTCTAGATAGTTTTATGCCACATTATTTAGGGGATGGGTCCGTTCATGCTCAGTACAGATGCAATCTTTACTTTTTAATATTTTGGGCCCTCTATTGAATCTGCCTGCGTGCAACCTGCAGATAGAAGGAGCCGGATGCTCTGGAGCAGTGGTTCTAAACCTTCCTAATGCGACCCCTTACTACAGTCCCTCGTATTGTGGTGACCAACCCCCACCTTAAAATTATTTTTTGCTGCTTCATAACTGTAATTTTGCTACTGTAATGAATCATAATGTAAATATCTGATATGCAGGATATCTGATATGTGACCCCTGGGAAAGGGTGGTTTCATACCCGCAGGTTGAAAACCACTGGGCTAGAGTCAGGTGAAAATCAGTACACCAAAAGGTGGGAGCTCATGATGCTGGCAAGAATCGGGGGGATGCTGTCCTGACTGGGATGTGTGAGCAAGGCCACAGAACCTCTGCACATGGGCCAGAGCACTGAGAAACGGCACACACAGATGCTGACGTCACGTGGATGAGTAAACAACAGGTGTAAAGCCGTATGTGTGGCAGAATTTCATGAGGAAAAAGACATTTATATATCATCTAGAATTTTCCACTCTGCATAACAATAAAAGATAAGCCACAAAAAATAAACCTGTTTATTTGGGGAGTAATGTGTTTTTTTTTTTATTTTTTGAGACAGGGATTCACTGTGTAGCCTCTGGCTGACCAGGAACTTGATACATGGCCCAGGCTGGCCTCAAACTCAGGGAGGTCCAGACTCCTGCTTCAGCTTCCCTGACACTGACACTACAGGAGTATGCCTCCGAGTGCTTTTGATCTTTTTCCCCCTAAACTGCTTTACATTTTCTTTTATTTCAGGGAGTTGGGTCATAGGACAATTCGTGTGTGGAGTGGTCTCTCTTTCCACTACGTGAGTTATGTATGGCATTGAGCTCAGGTCTTTCGACTTGGTGACCTTTGCCACCTGCTGGCCCATTTAATTTTTTTTTTCTTTTTTACTCATCTATGTGTTCTTTTTACGTATCTATACACTCTGTCTTGGTCTATTGAGTGGACAGGGATGAAAGCAACTTTCTGTGGAAGGGGACTAAGCTGTTAAACAGCTGATCTCTTTCATAGCGTTTCCCACACAGGTCCATTTGTCCCAGTGGTCCCAGCACTTGCAGGGCACCTGCTGAGGCAGACACCCCAGCCAGCCTAGCAAAGCTCATGGCTCGACAGGCTTCAGCCACTGGCCCCAGGCAGGGTCTCTGGGACTGGAGAGGCAGTGGACCCCTGCTGGGCCATCCACCTGAAAGAGATTAGCAGGGACCACCAGAAGCCTGAAGTCCTAATCTCCGGGATTTAGTTTCTGGTTTCTTCCTCCAGGTGTTTCTGCGATTAGCCAGGGCCTGGGTGGCTGGTCACTATGCCACCATTGTGTCCTGGGCCCTGTTTTCTCGACATGTGGCCTTTGGGAATGACCTCAAATAAAAACAGCAAGAGCAGACTGACAAGTGTCAGGACCATGCACGGGCTGAACCAGTGAGGGTGCAGAGCACACCCAGGGGGATCTGAAGCTTCGCCTCACCTTGGGCCCCTGAGGCCTGCATGCTGAGTGGAACCCTGCATGCTGGGGTGGCACTTAAAGGAGCATGCCTGGTTTGGGGATGCATTTGTGGGTGGGGATGGGGAGGGTGGTATCCTCCTGCAGACCGGCCTGGGCTAAATCCTCCTGATTGCCACCCAGCTTGGATGAGATGGTCCGTTGCACAGGCAGCAGCCGCCAGCCGGGCAGATAAGATGGGGAGGCCTTCCGCAGCATCTTGGGTTTCTCCTGCTGCCTCCTCCTTGGCTTGGATTACATCCACTGCATTTCTCGTAAGCCCGCCCTCCCTGCTGCCCCCACCAAGATAGAAGACTGTCTCTGAGCAGCAGAGGATGCCAGGAAAGCCTCAAGCAGAAATTGGGGGTGGGGAGGTATCAGTCTTGGTCCCCTCCACTCTGCTATTTGGTCTTTCTCTAACCCCATAGTCATAACAGATTTCAGAATAAGGACAGGAAGGATGGGAAGAGACAAAATGTGGGGACAGGAGAGGTATTTAGAGCTGTCTGCCTACACCCCTCCCTTTCCTGGTAGAGCTGGAGGGAGGCTGGGGAAGCCTGTGTGTTTTAAGGTCCTTGAACTCCAGTTTCACCCTCACTGGTGAGCTCCAAGGATATCAAAAGTGCTCATATCCCTCCAGATAATATTCATAGCTTTCTGTAGATTCCCAGAGACTCCCAGCTGGTGTTCAGAGTCACCCAACTAGTTCACTCTTATCTAATATATGGGAAACTGAGTCATGGGGCATGCAGTCAATTAGTGACCCCAATGTCACAAGGGTGGACTAGAAGCAGATCCAGTACCATATAGCCCCAAAGTTAGATGAGAACGTCATTGAGAGCTAGTACCAGGTTGGAAGCCCTGCCCTGTCCCACGCTAACCGCCTCGCCAGCAAAAACGACACGGGGACACTCCTCAGGATCCTTCTGCAGTAAAGCTTTAATGCCTCTTGAGAGGAAAGGCATTAGCTTACAAAATGGAGACCCTGAACGCCCGAAAACCCCTCCTTATATAGGCTGGCAACCGTCGCCTCAGAAGTGTTACATTCTGACTGGCTGAAACCCTCGGACCATGTGACGTCAGCTGATCGAACCATATGACGTCACGGGATGGGCGGAGACTAAGGGCAGGAAAGTTACAAAGTTACCCATTGCGCATGCTCCTTACATACGCAGCTTCCAATGGCTCCTTACATGCGCACTGGCTCCTAACACTGCCCCAGCCCGACAAAGCTGAAAAAAGCCCAGGACACAGAGGGGACTCTCCATGTAATGATTTATCAAGTCTCAAAAGGGAAGGTAGTGTGACTATCCCCGTGTATGGTTGGGAAAGCAGAAGCATAGACGGACTTATGTCTTGCCTGAAGGTCCGTGGAGCCAGGCGGCTTGGCTGCAGAGATCGTTTAAGCATATTGTGGGCAGGCGTGTGGGTGAGGCTGTAAGATGCTGAGACACAGTGAGAATCTCAGTCTGGACCTGCTGTTTACTTAGAAATCATTCCCCACCCCCACCCCCCTTCTCCACCCCCACCCCAAACCTCAGCTCCCTTAGCTTTGGTAGAAGGATCCCATCTGTGCAATACAGAAAGCCTTGTTTAGATAGACAAGAACAAGAGAGACTTGGAGTCAGGCCATTGAAAGCCCGGGGTGGTAGCACAGGCCTGTTATCCCAGCACTTGGGAGCCAAGGCAAGAGAATAGAAAGTTTGTAGCCAGCCAGGAGTACATAGGAATCATGCCTACGTACACAGCCATGAACTGAATACAATGAAGTCGGGCACTGAGGAAGACAGGGGTAACTGGAAAGACAAAGGCTCAGGGTTGGTCTCCTGTGCTAGGGAGCAGGGTCAGTGGGACTTCCTTCCTTACCCCTCAGACTGAACAATGTCTGAGCCCTCTAGGGCCACTGTCCCTCTTGCCAAGCCTTTTAGTGAGTCTAAATAAACAAAGAAACGAAAGAACAAGCTGGGCAAGAGTCAACCATTGGGCCCCGGCACAGAGACTAGACTCTGCAGGTGCAGGGGGAGCATGCAGGCTGAAGGATTTATACTAGGTGCTTGACTCCACTTAGAGCAATTAAAGGAGGATCAGTCTGGCCCCTCGATCTCTCAAAGTTCAATGACCATTCAGACCATGTGACTGTTGCTTGCACCCTCGAAGGCCTCCACCAACCAGCATCTACTTTACTGGTCCATCAATTGGGGTGTCTGTGGATGGACCCCATTCATGGGCCCCACTTTCTGTTGTGGTTTAGATCACACATGCACATGCGTGCACACGCATGTGCTTATATTTTATATGCTTATCTCTCAGCTAGCAGTGCTGTTTGGGGGAGGAAGGGCTGGGGAGTTTGAAGAGTTGGGATCTAGCTAAAGAAAATGGGGTGCTAGAGATGGGCCTTGAATGTCATAGCCTGGCCCTCCTTTCCCACTTCCTGGTCCACTGTGATGCCAACAGTCTTTGTCACATGTGACAACCACCCAACCACTTCGAACTGAGCTTCTGTGCTGTACCTACCCCACCATGACGGATGGAAGCACTTGAAACTTCAAGCCAAAATAAGCCTTTTCTCCCTTAAGTTCTGAGACATACAAAATAATTTGTCTTCATCTAGCCATATCTGTCTGTCTGTCTCCTACTTACTTATTGTAGCACCTGGGATCAAATCTATCAGTCTTGCATGCTAGGCAAATGCTCTACTACTGAGCTATGCCTCCTGCTTTATTAGAATGGTCAATTAATTTTTGTAGTCCTGGGAGTCAAACTAGGGCCTTGTAATTTTTTAGATTTTGAGACTATCTCACCCAGAATGGCCTCAAACTTGCAATCTCTTGTTGAGAGATTTACACTGTGGAGACAATTAAGCCTAGTGTCCTCATGTCTTCAGCACACACTACTGGACCAGTCATCATGTCTGTAGCACAGACCACTGAACAGTCCTCAAGTCTGCAGCACACACCACTGGACCAGTCCTCATTCCTGAAGCACACACTGCTGGACCAATCATGTCTGCAGCGCACACCACTGCACCAGTCATCGTGTCTGTAGCACAGACCACTGAACAGTCCTCAAGTCTGCAGCACATTGCTGGACCAGTCCTCATGTCTGCAGTGCACACCACTGGACATGATAAAAATGATAAATACCCTATTCAAGGAAAATTCTCATTGCAACAGACAGAAACCACTTACAGAAAAAAACACAAGCAATCAAAATGCAGCATTGAGGCCAGTCCCAACTGACACATCTAGAATACAACTCTTGCACCTAAGGCTGAGGAATCATTGTGGAAGAGCCAGAAGAGCACTGCTATGACATGGTGCCTCCTAGTAGTGTCACAAGCCTCACCAATACGGCTGCCTAAACATGGCCTGAGTAAGGACAACACCCATAGGCACGTGAGAGTGGATGGGGAAAGCTCATGGGGCCTCGACCATAGACAAAGAACTATATAGGCCACAAAGAATGTGAAGACAAGGAGCAATAGTCTTCCCCAGGGAAGAGCACACCAACTGCAAAGCCAATGCTAAACGATGTTATGAAAACACATACTTACAAGTAATGTTGTACAGACTGAGAAAGTTACATTTGTGTATTTGTGACTAGACACATATACACACATATATGTAACAACCAAAGAAAAACGGCATGAATTTGAAAGAGAGTGTGGGGGAGTATGCACGATAGAGTTTGGAGAGAGGAAAGTAAAGGGGAAATGATGTAATTACAATCTCGAAAGTATTAAAAATGATAAATATTTTCTTCTTGGATGCCTATTCCAGCATCCATTATAAGGGGAAAATGGTCAAAACAGCCCCAATACATCTGCAAAAGAGAGAATGGACACCAGAAGGGAAAACACTCACATTCAGCCATCTCTTCGATGTGGGGGTAAATAGCAGACCGTGAACATCACACACAGCTGAGCCTGGTGGAACATGCCTGTAATCCCCCACATGAGAAACTGAGGCAGGAGGATAGAAGAGTCAGAGTCCAGCCTGGGCTACATAGCAGGACTCTGTCAGAAGAAAAAAGAAAAAGTGGGGCTGAGGAGAAGGCTCGGCAGCTGAGAGGGGGGTACTGCTCTTGCAGAGCACCTGAGTTTGGTTCCCAGCACCTATACTGGGTGGCTCACAACTGCCTGTAACTCTAACTCCAGACGATCTGGAACCTCTGGCTCCTGGAGGCAACTGCAAGCATGTGTGTGTCACACACATACTATTAATAATAAAAAGCAATGATTTTTTTAAAGGGAAAGAAGAAAGGAGATGGGAAGGAGGAGGAATAAGGAAAGGAGAGGGGAGGAAAAGAGACGTCAGAGAGAAAAAAGCTGCCAAGGACAGAACTCATGAGTCACACTGTCCCTGTAAGGAGCCTGTCACATTCCCTGAAAGTCTCCATCTGTCGCCAACCTTGGGCCACATCTTCTGTCTGGGCCATTAATATGTCTGACATCTACAAGCTCTCTGGGGACAGGGTACCTGGGAATCTTTCTGGCACCTGGTTCAGGAACACAAGACCATGTCTGTTAGCTGAATGAGAGCCCATCATCCATGACCAAGAGCTATAGAGGCCACACCCCCAATCACCCCACCATGTATTACAGTCGGCTTTTCTGTAGTCAGGAAATGAGCCAAGTAGTCAGGAGATGAGCAACCTTAAACTGGCTCCCAGCCTTGGAACTTGATGGCCCTGTATTTTGGGGGTACGTTTGTCCTCTCCAGCTGGGCTCAGAGGACTAACCTGTAAAATGAGCTTCAGAAAAGTAATGATATAGGCAATCCCTAACACACAATAGGCCTTCAGAGTGTGTGTGACAGTTTCCCCATTCTCTGTGGCCTTCTGTCTTGCTTCAGTTCTTGCCCTCTCTTTAAAAGAAGTAGATTTTTGGCCGGGCATTGGTGGCACATGCCTTTAATCCCAGCACTCGGGAGGCAGAGGCAGGCGGATCTCTGTGAGTTGGAGGCCAGCCTGGTCTCCAGAGCGAGTGCCAGGATAGGCTCCAAAGCTACACAGAGAAACCCTGTCTCAAAAAACCAAAAAAATAAAATAAAATAAAGTAGATTTTTGGCTTGTTGAGCAAGACCCTTCTAGGAAGAGTTCATGCCAGAACCACAATACAAGCCTGCCAAGCCTGTGGAAGTCACACTGATAGCCACTTTCGACCACCTCTAGCCAGTACAGAAAGCAGCCTGTGACATTCCAGGCCAGAGGGCAGTGGGATGCTTTGAAAGTGTCTCCTGGTGCAGGAATGTCACCTTGTTCTGGAACATTCCCAAGTTCCAAAGGCCCAAGCGTCAGTAGAAAGGGGAAACTGAGTCAGTCTCAAAGAACTGTCACTAAGGTCAGAGAGCAGGCTGAGTGTCCCTCACTTGGGGAGGCCCTCAGAAATGCAGAGAACTGGTAAAGTCTACTTTTTACAGGCTAACGGGAACACAAGTGACAACTCACTGGCAGAGACCTATCTTACTCATCTTCCTAGGCTCTGCTAGGCACAGTAGGATGCAGGGCCCTCTGCTGTGGAACAATCCTTTTCCTTTATTTTTTTAAATTTTATTTATTTATTTATTTATTTAATTTATTTAATTTATTTAATTTAATTTTATTTTTTGGTTTTTCATGACAGGGTTTCTCTGTGGCTTTGGAGGCTGACCTGGAACTAGCTCTTATAGACCAGGCTAGTCTCAAACTCATAGAGATCCGCCTGCCTCTGCCTCCCAAGTGCTGGGATTAAAGGCGTGCGCCACCACCGCCCAGCTGGAAAAATCCTTTTCTACACTATGACTACGTCTTACTCTCATCTGCTAATAAAAAGCTGATTGGCCACTAGTTGGACAGGAAGAGTTCGAGGCTGAGAGCCAGACTAAGCAAATTCTGGGAGGAGGAATGGTGGAGTTAGAGAGTCCCTGGCAAATGCAGAGAAGCAAGACCAGAATGCTGTACTGAGAAAAGGTACCAAGCCATGTAGCTAAACATAGACAAGAATTATGGGCTAATTTAAGTATAAGAATTAGCTAGTAACAAGCCTGAGCTATTGCCTGAGCATTTTTAAGTAACATAGGTCTCTGTGTGGTAATTTGGCAAGAGGCTGCTGAGTATTTGGGAACAGGCAGTCAAGACAGGAAACATCCGATTACAGCCCTCAGTGAAAGGCTGAAGGGGGAGTCTGGAGAGATGGCGCAGCTGTTCAGAGCACTTGCTGCTCTTGCAGAGGACCATGGTTTGATTCCCATTACCTACTTGGTGGCTCACAACTGCCTTTAATTCCAGGGGATCTGACACCTTCTCGCCTCTGAGGGCAGGCATGCACATACCACACATACATACATGCAGGCAAACACTCATACATATGAAAATAAAGTAAAGTATATTTTTTTAAAAAAAGAAGGGAGGAGGAGACAGGAGATAAAACTTCTCCTTGCAGACAGGAAACACAGATCAAGGTAGGACGGTGACCTGCCTAAGGTCTGCCCTCAAAAGCTTTCCCATGCAGATGACAGAAGCTGGAAATGGACTGAAAAAATTGGTCTATCCTCTGATGTCCCCTATGATTTCAGAAAAGCAAGGCCCTTTACATGGAGACTGCCAGGCTTTCAGAGGCTAGAGAGGGTCTTGAGATGATCTGTCTAGACAAATTTCTTGAGAAAATCTGTCGTTCCCTCTGCCAGCCTGACCTGGCACCAGAGTAGCCCAATGCCTGACAGGATGACTTACATAAAGTATCAGAAAAACTCGTGCAGCTTGGCTGTCCCCTCAACTCAGTACTCATCGCTTCCTTTTGGATTATTGCAATGGTCCATCGTGCCACCCTGCTCTTCTTTGACACATTTGCAAATGGAACAGGTTCCTGTTTTTGCCTCTGTTTCCAACTTTTCTGTCTCCTGGATTTAGAACAAGGAAAACACTCCCTTTCTCCCATTCCAAACCCACCTCTTGGTAATCACCCCACACTTTACCCTACAGTTATCTTCCATACACTCTTCCATTACAAGGACAAGTTCTTCCCTTTGTCAGGAACCCTTGCTTTTCTCCTAACCATCCAGTTCCCATTCTCCTGCTTCAGGTCTCATCTCAGAGGTCTTTTCTTTAGAAGCAGTCCTGGCCACGTCTTAAAGGCGAGCCACACTTATCATAGTCACAGGACTCAATCTAGTCTGCCTTGGGTCATTGTATATCAATTTGTTTGTCTGTGGCTTAAGAAGTAGCTCCTCTTCCACCCAGTAGACTCTATGTGTGCCTGTGCATCATGTGTACAAGTACAAGGAGGCCAGAAGAGACGTTGGATCCCTAGAAGCTGGAGTGACAGGTGGCTGTGAGCCACCATGTGGAGGCTAGAAACTGAACACAAGTCCCCTGGAAGAGAAGCAAGAGCAGAAACATGCTCTCCAAAGTTTCTATGGTCAGCATGCATGGAATTTATAATTAAAATAAAAACAAATAATTTGCAATCTTAGGGGATTTCTGAAGGGAAGCCAGGAGGATTTGAGAACTGGTTTTGGAGAAAATGTTTCCATTTGGCTGGTCTCTAATGTTACATTGTTGCTCTGTGTAAGTCAGGGTAGGCAATTGGGCTGCTCTAACACAGTCATCAAAATAAGGTGATCTAGAGGAGAGGGGCTTTGGTTTGTCTTTCTTGTATGAGTGCGCAGGTAGACCAGCAAGCTCAGGACCACTGGGTGATTTTATTCCATGGGCTCATCAGTCACCCAACTAGTGGGATATTTGGTTCCTGCCCTCCTTCACGTTTGGTTCCCAGACGTATATGCCGGTAGCTGTGGGAGTTGTTATGGTTAGTCTTTGCCACAGGAAGGAAGGAAAAGAAAGGGTGGAGGCAAAGCTACTTTCTTTCCAAGAAAGTACCTGGAAGTTGCAAACTTCTGCTCAGAATTCATGGCCTGAAACTTAATTCCAAGGGCATAACTAGCTGCAGGAGAGGCTGTCACGATAAGGTTGTATTAGTCTGTTTCCCACTGCTATGCTTAGTGGCATATAAAGAAGAGAGGTTTATTTAGTTCATAAGTTTAGAAGCCAAAGTCCAAGATTGATTGCTCCATTGTTTTGGCCCCCGGTAAGAGCCCTCTTGTCTGTGTCTCATCATGGAAGGTTGGTGAATGTGTTAGGAATACACATACTAGAGTATGATAAGAAGCCAGAGAATGACTGGTGGCTCACGCCTGTAATCCCAGCACTTAAGACGCAGAGGCAAGCTGGACTCAGTGAGTTTGAAGCCAGCCCGGTCTACAAAGCAAGTGCCAGGACAGCCAGAGGTGTAACACAGAGAAACCCTGTCTCAAAACAAAACAAAACAATAACAATAAATAAATAAATAAACCAGAATGATTGATTCGAGGGTCAGGTTGTTGCCTGCAGAACAACTTACTCTCTCTTGGAAGCTAACCAAAGCCCCCTGAGAACTCTTCTGAGGGCCATATCTCCAGTGACCTAACCACTTTGCTCTAAGACTCTTAGAGGTTCTACTTCCCTCCTGTCTCCAACCACCACCTTGACTTCCTTCAATGATGGACGATGATGTGCAAGTATAAGCTGAATAAACCCTTCTCTTCCTAACTTGATTTGGTTATGGTGTGTCATTGCAGCAATAGTAACTCTAACTTGGACAGATTCCCCACTTTATCCATGAGGAAAGAGAGATCAGGTAGCAGGAGGCAGCCCTGGGATCTGAAGCCAGGTTTCCTAGCCACGGTCCTGGCAGGGACCCCACCTCAAGACAGATGCCTTTTCTCCCAACATTTGGAAAAGCTGATGAGCCCTCAAACCTTCCATGATGCTTCTCCCAATCATCCAAAGTATGGCTACACGCAACCATGTCTCAAAGAGCAAAAAAGAACAAAAAGCATGTTTTTTACTACCTCCCCCTTCAGAACTCCTTTCTATCTTCTCACAAACCCCTCCCTGCTTTCCTGGATTCTATACATGCTCATAAATGTTCATATATAAACCCATGGCCATGAATACTTAATAAATCCTAGTAAAAATTTTGTTTTGTTTTGTTCTGTGTTTCAGACAGGGTCTCTCTATGTTACGCCAGCTGACCTGAAGCTCACTGTATAGATAAGTTTGAGCTCACAGAGATCCACCCACTCTGCCTCTGGAATGCTGGGATTAAAGCTGTGTGATACCATGCCCGGCAAAAAAAAAATTAATAAATATTTGTTGAAAATGCAAAAACCAAAACAAGCCACCCCCCCAGAAAAGAAAAGGTACAAAGAAACAGATTAAATGAATTAGAATATTTTGTTTAACCCAATACATGCAAAATACTGTTATTGCAGTCAAGGATAGACATTAACAGTTGTTAAAGTGAGCCGGGCATTGGTGGCGCACGCCTTTAATCCCAGCACTTGGGAGGCAGAGGCAGGCCGATCTCTGTGAGTTTGAGCAAGTGCCAGGATAGACTACAAAGCTACACAGAGAAACCCTGTCTCAAAAAACCAAAACAAACAGTTGTTAAAGTGATAAACCATGTTTTTTCTGGTCCTGAGTCTTTGAAATCTGGTATGTTTCACACCTACCCTGAATCTCAGGATGAACTGTCCAGCTGCTGCATGTGGTCATAGCTTGGGCACCTTGGTGCTGGGAGCTTGTCATTCAAAGACCCACCTGCAGTGGCATCAGCCCATGGGAGCAGGTGGTCAACATAGACTCTACATAGCAGCAGAGAACATTTTCAGCAAGCAACCTGGGATGCTCCTATGTGTGTCTGAGGCACCATGCTTCTTCCTTTTCTCCAGGGAACCCCAGGAATCCCTTGGGATGGCTGGAAGATTTGGGGTCCCCTTCCCAGAAAAAAAAATCTGAATATGCAAATGTACACAAAGTTTAGGTTACAGTCCCAGAGAGTCCCCACCTCCCCCGGCCCTTGGAAGCCCCATCAAGGCCCTTTGACATGAAAGACCCAGATTCTCAATGAACTGGAAAAGAAACACA
Source organism: Cricetulus griseus (assembly GCF_003668045.3). Lineage (NCBI taxonomy): Eukaryota > Metazoa > Chordata > Mammalia > Rodentia > Cricetidae > Cricetulus > Cricetulus griseus. The sequence continues at coordinate 190,520,789 of NC_048598.1, forward strand.
GGCAGTGCACCCACTTTATCATTAACCAATAAAACCCGGTTCTGCCGCTCTGTGTTCTGTGTGGAAAGCAGGCTGAGCGAGCAGCTGTAGCTGCCTGAGGAAGCAGCCAGGCTCCTGGGTATTGTGTTTCCCCCCATGCTTCCCTGCAGCCTCCAGGGGAGGAACAGGGTCGGTGAGACACACAGACACACAAGGAAGACACATATAGAGAAGTAATGAAGGAATGGCCCCACTGGTTCTTCAGGCTAAGAAGGCCCACGATATACCATCTGTCTGGAGATCCAAAAAACAAGTGCAATTTAGTCCAAGGATGATGAAGTGTAGTGATAGTGAAACCCTGGTCTGAGGCTGGCTGAAGATGAGGAATGATGATCCGGGGAAACAGAGCAAGGGCCAACCTCCTTTCTTTTTCCTCTTTCCTCCTGAAAATTTTAATGGCTGGGGTGATGTCTAGCCATGATGAGGAGGGTCACCTGCTTTACTGAATCCAGGGACTCCAAAGACACACCAGGACCCGTGCTTAATATGGGGAGACGGCAAGATGACACACAAGCAGGTCACCACAGAACCTGCCCTGAAGCCCTCACCCTGAGCTGGTCCCTTACTGGTGCCCTGCTGAGTCTCCAAGGCAGTTCAGATCCCCACATCCCACCCTAGAGGTCCTTACCAGGGGCTCACTAGCACACAATTCTGCATCTCCATTGAGAGATGCTCCCAGGTTTGGTGACTCCTCAGCTGGTCCTTCTCTCTCCCCTAGGCTGACATAGAATGTTTTTATTTTAGCTTCTACCTCTGCCTACACTGTGTTGGGGTTACAGGTATGTGCCACCATCTCGGCTTACTGTTGTAAGAGACAATGCAGAATAGACTGGTCTTCATACAATCCAGCAATATAGGAGTGTGTGTGTGTGTGTGTGTGTGTGTGTGTGTGTGTGTAGATGTATAGTGAATTTAAAAAGTCAGACATGAAAGAGTAAAAGAGTGACTGTAGGGCTGAAGAGATGTCCCCGTGGTTAATAGTGCTTGCTGTTCTTCCAGAGGACTGGAGTTCAGCTCCCATCACCCATATCAGGCAGCTCAGAACCACCTGTAACTCCAACTTCAGGGACTCCCACACCCTTTTCTTCTCCCCAGGGCATTGCACTCCTGTGACACACACCCACAAAAACACATGCACATGAACAACTTTTAAAAATGATTGTATAAAATCTTATTCATAGAGGGGGTTGAAAATGGCAGGCTTGATGGAGGTCACAAGAAAAGGTCAGCCTTGAGAGAGGTGTGTCACAGGAACCCTGGTTCCCATGGAGATGTCTTGCTTTCCCTCTTAGGTGACTATATGGCTGGGTGTGCATTGGCCTTTGAATGCAGACAACGGAGTATGATTCAGTGCTGAAGACAAATAAGCCATGGAAGACTTGTGAGCTAAATACGAGGAGGGAGAAGTGAACATGAAGACCCTGAGCACTTTGGAGCTCTGACTGAGCTGGACAAAGAGGAATGGTGTGGGGCTTGGTGGTTGGTGCCACACATCTGCAATCCCAACATTTGGGAGATGTAGGCAAGAGGATTCCCAGCTACACAATGAGTTCAAGATCACACTGGACTATCTGAGACCCTATTTAAGAAAGCAAAAGGAAAATGGGTTGGGAGGGGCTAGAGTGGGGATGATTGATTGAGCATGGGGACAGTGGGGGCAATAGAATTACTCTACATGAGACTGTAACAACAGACACAGGCCGTTTTACATCTGCCCAACCTCAGAAAATGCCCAACACCAGAACAATGAGTCATCAGGAAGTGGCACTGTTTGAGAAGGATTGGGAGACGTGGACTTGTTGAAAGAAGTGCTTTGAGGTTTTAAAAGCCCAAGCCAGACTCAGTGACTCTCTCTCTCTCTCCTCTCTCTCTCTCTCTCTCTCTCTCTCTCTCTGAATCGGATGCAGAACTCTCAAGCTCCTTCTCCAACACCATGTCTACCTGTGATCCACCACGACATGATAATAATGGACTAAACCCTGTGAGCCAGCCCCCAGTTAGATATTTTCTTTTATAAGAGTTGCCTTGGTCATGGGGTCTCTTCACAGCAACACAACACTGACTAAGGCAGTTGGCTTTAACATTCTTTGCTAATTCAGTTAATGTTACATGTAAATTGTTTATTACAGATATGGCATGACTGACTACTTTCATCTGATCGTATGGAATGAAGACATTATAAAGAATGTTAAAAGTTTCTATTAATAGGGCTCATTTTATAAAACTTTACAAAATGAATCATTTACTCTTGACACAGACAGTTCACTGTCTCTCAGAATATACTTTTAATATAAAAAACTAAAAATCATTTCTTTTGGGGGATACAACTTAAAAGTAGATTGTCTTTTTATGTAGCCTGACAATATAAAACATACTTACTCTATAATCTTGAAATACAGGAATAACAATTTTGATGTTAACAAAGATATATCTGTCATGTTTCCAAATATTAGATATGTTCACTTAAGAACATTTTTTAAATTTTTTACCTTATCGACTTTTTTCTAACCAAAAATTGTGTTTTCCTTGAGATACTCTGTTTTTGCTCATTAAATAATATCTGATGTTGTTACTATTTAAAACAAATATGCAAAGCTCAGCATACTTGGAAGCAAGGACTGTCACTCAGACACTTTCTGTTCAGATTCTTCCCTTGGATGCTGACTCTGACTGAAATCCAGGTGCTTTCTCCTTCTGCAGGAGACCAATATAAGCAACAGTCCCCTTATCAGTTCTGTAGAACTCTGACCATGGTCCAGCCAGTTGTACAAATTGCATTTAACCTTATGTCAGCCAAATATTTAACCTTGTGTTATACTGACTTGTTTTAATCCTGTTGTAAAACTCTTGTCTCTTAATGTCCCCACAAAGCGGTACATGTTCACTTCTCCCTCCTCGTATTTAGCTCACAAGTCTTCCATGGCTTATTACCTCCTGATATACCTTCTGGATCTTTGCCAGCTGCTAAGTTTTACCGTGGCTGCTTGAATGGACCCTTTTCCTAGGCATTCTATCCGATCCCTTGGTTGACCTCTCAGCCTTGAAGCAGAGAGATCGGCGCCCCCAAACCAAGTTTGCGTGACCCCCAGAGGGGACTAATGACCCCTCTTCCCGTCACTCTGGGGATTGTTTGGGGGAGTCGGAATTGAAGCAGCTGGGCTGAAGCCTCCTTTGGATTAACCTCCCTGTTTCATCAGTTCAGACCAGGTTAACATCCTGCAGTACCAGCTCGACCCCTGCCTCCTACAGTACTCCACAGATTAAAAGGGCTAGCTGTGACTACAGCTAAGGAAGGGATTTGTGCTCTCCTCCACGAACAATGCCAACAAACTCCAACTGGTTTGAAATGGGGCCTAGAGACAGAGACCAGAAATATTCAGCATGAGCCTTCTCCCTTCTATGGACTGTGGTTCTGGTTCCCTCCCACTCTGGCTCCTTCCCATCACTCTTCCCTCCTCTTTATCCTCATACTTATGTTTTCACCCTGTCTTTTAAATGCTATACTTATTGAACTTCCCCCATACCCAAACAAAATATTTCATTCTGGATCTTCTAAGGGTTCTCACACTACAACAGCTCCATTGGGTCCTGATATGGTTACAAAAAGACATTTTAGATGCTGGGGCGGGGGACTGGCTAAAAAGGACCTTTATCCCTTGCACCCCAGGCCAGATACAATTCTTTTGTTTGTTTGTTTGTTTGTTTGTTTTTTTTGTTTTTTTGTTTTTCGAGACAGGGTTTCTCTGTATAGCTTTGGAGCCTATCCTGGCACTTGCTCTGGAGACCAGGCTGGCCTCGAACTCACAGAGATCCACCTACCTCTGCCTCCCAAGTGCTGGGACTAAAGGCGTGCACCACCAACACCTGGCCCAGATACAATTCTTTATATTGGTGTTCTATTTTCCCCTGTTCCCTTCCCTTGGGTCTCTGTCACTCCCTGCTACTTCTGCTAGCTCACTTCTGCAATAGCCCTGGCAAGGGGAACAGCCACCGTCTCCCTGAATCAATGCCACGCCCACTTCCTCTCACTGGCCCACTCCGTTTCTCCCTAACCCTCAACCTTCCCAGAAAATCTCTCAGTTCTACTCCATAAGCAAATCTTCAGCTCACAGCCCTCTAGTAATTATTTTCCAAATCTCTTCAGGAATACAGGCCAGCGATCACCTGATCCATCGCAGCCCATCAAATTAGGACTCTCCTCCTGCTCCATGACCAGAAGACACCTTCTTCAGTGGACCCAGCACTAGCTCCTCTGACAAAGACCCTCCTCAGCAGAAAACAGCTTTAACACCGTGTTCTGCATTTTTAAAATATCCTCTAAGAGTTAGGAATAATCATTTCCTGCTGAAAGACTACATTTCCCAGTTTCCCTTGCAAACTATAGAAGTCATTTCCATTCCTATAAGGGGGCTGCATCTCATCTTCCTTAGGCATTTTGGCCATCCACACATGTGAGTGAGAAAAATGTCCCCTCGCTGTGAATAAACACGGCCTTGCCTAAGGTCGCACAAAGCCTCTCTTTGCTCCTTTCTGCTCTCTACAGCTGCCCTAAATATCTAACAGGAATGGTTAGTCCTCTTGTGTTACAGAAGAAAAGAGAACCTCAGACATAATCAACTGGCCCAAGGTCTAGAGAAGCATCAGAACCAAGCATGGACCTGGTTGTCCTGTGCCCAGCTGAGCCCCATAGTGTTGGAGTTAACTGGTATCAAGGATTCCCAGGCGCTGTCACCCTCCAATGCTTTCCCCGTGTTAACTGCTATTGTCTCTGAGCCCTGGCTACAAAGCAGCCTGATTGAAGCTGTGATAAATAATAGTCCAAGCTCAAGTTCAACCTGCCAACCCATCAACAGTTTTGACACCTTGATTCCCAGTCATCTCTCTGGTAAACTACTAAAAGGTATACTATTTTGAAGCCTTAATTTTACCTTTCTCTAGAAAGGAACATTGATGGGAGAAAGGTGGGCTACCACTGAAGACATGTACCAATTACCTCTAGGCTCTCTTGAATGTTTCATTTGCATTGAATGTCCTCCTGGGCAAGGAGTCCTGTCCCCTGGATGAGCCGGGTTGACTGCCACCCAGTGTGGATGAATAATTGCCTAGCTCCGCCCTGCTCTCCCACTCTGGGAGATGATAGCTTGCTTAAAGTTAGTGCTGTGTCCGTCTAAAAGTTTTCAGTATCACTCAGGAATGTGTGTGTGTGTGTGTGTGTGAGAGAGAGAGAGAGAGAGAGAGAGAGAGAGAGAGAGAGAGAGCCTGGGCACACCCTTTTGACATGAAGCACACACACTGTGATATTGCCTTGGAGAAGGAAGGTGACCTAGTAGGATAAACTGAAGAAGCCTTGGTAGCAGGAATGACACTGAAGGGCAGAGGTCAGACTGTGGGTGGGGAATGGCGTGTGTAGGTAGTTTGCACTGAACGTTTTTGCCTGGGACAGTGAGGAAGAAGTTAGCATGGGCAAAAGCCCCTGAGGGTTTGGAAAGGGTGTACTGTGGTAAGGTACACGTAAGAGTCTATCATTTAACGTCTACATGCCCATCTGCATTAAATGCATTCATGGTGTTATGCAACCTGCAGAAACCACTGACTACTTCAAAATGTTACATCATTCCTGAAGAAGGCCCTGTGCACTCTAAGCACTTATTCACCTACACTCCCTCCTCCAACCCTGTCCTGTCTCTCTGGGTGCGCCAGACCTGGACACATCATAGAAAAGGAGTAATACAGCCAGGGGCAGCAGGGCACACCTGTGACCCCAGCATTTAACAGTTGAGGCAAGAGTATTGAAGATTTGAAGACAACCTAAGGCATATAATCACATCCTGTCAAGAAAGAGTCTGAGTGGAGGGAGGGAAGGAGAAAAAAGGGAGAGAGAGAGAGAGAGAGAGAGAGAGAGAGAGAGAGAGAGAGGGAGGGAGAGAGAGAGAGAGGGAGAGAGAGAGAGAGACTGAAGGAAGGAAGGAAGGAAGGAAGGAAGGAAGGAAGGAAGGGAGGGAGGGAGGGGGCTGGGAGACTGTTCACAGCAGCATCTCCCCACTGGCAATGCCGGAGCTTCCTCCTCATCCCTGCACATGCTTGGTGTTCCCCGTTCTTTTAAATTTGAAGTTATTTCTTTTTAACTGGAGGTTTTTCTACTGAGTATCCAGTCTGCATTCACTGTCCACTGGTAGACATAGTGTGAGAGACACAAACAGCCTGGCTATCAACTTCTCTCCCGTCACCATGTGGGTTTGGGATATTGAACTCAGTCAGGCTTGGCAGCAAGATCCTTTACCTGCTGAATCATCTCACTGTCACTGTCTGTCATTGTCCTGGGTCTCCCCACTCCCATCCCCATGAGCTATTTGACCTTCCTCTTGTAAAATGGGGGTGTTACATGTTTCTGAGTACCTGTGGGAGACAGATAAAAGAGAGCCCTGAGAACCTATAAGATGCCAGCATGCTCACGAACAGAACTCCCTCCCTTATGGTCATTGAGAAAAAAGAGAAGTCAAAGTAACAGAACAGCCATTTCTTGTTAGTCTGTTTGTGGGCATGTTTGCTAATAGGAAGGTGGCCTCCAGTGTGGGCCAGCATTTGCCACCAACATGCTCCCTCTGGTTGATCTGGGGCCTTGGTCATCCTCAGCTTCCCCAAGAATTCCTATGTTTGGCATGCCTTGGGGGCTGCTGACCACATTAGTCCCATGGGGCTACATTAACAAAATACCACAAACTGCTTGGGTCTCCCCAAAACAAAACTTGTTTTCTACTTCTGTTGACCAGAGTCCTAAAATCAAGCACCAGAGCTCTCTGAAGACCCTGAAGGTGTCTTCCTCGTTGGGTGTGGCTTTTGGTAGCTGCAAATAACCTGACTGAAAGAGACACTGTCCTAATCTCTGGACATGACTGTCACCAAGCCTGTACCATACAAACTTCCTTTTTGTAGAGTTGCCAAACAGTAGATTACAGCCTGCCCTAATCCAGCGGGACCTCATCCTGCCTTGACTCAGTCTACGGATGGCCCTATTTCCTTTATAGGAGCAGGGCCACATCTTTTTAAGGCATGCAGCATTGGTTCAGCGCAGGCATAGAATCTGGTTTTGTGAAGGCAGCAATCAGATAGCCAAGGAAGAACACAAAATCATGGAGAAAATTCAAGCGCTGCTCCCTGAACAGGTAAAAACCTTCACAGGAAATCTGCCTTTGGATAAATCCCATTTGTCCCCATTTAGCTTTTAAATATATTAGGGGCTAGGACACAGCTCAGTGGGAGAGTGCTTGTCCAGCATCGAGCATGGTAGAGCCCTGGGTTCACTCCCTTATTATCTGGAGCTGAAAGACTATAACAATTTAAGATGACAAACAGGATGAGCTACAGAGATGGCTCAGTGGATAAGAGCCCTGGGTCCTTTTCCAGAGGACCTGGGTTTGATTCCCAGCATCTACATGGTGGCCATGTGGCCATGGTGGCTCCCAACCATCTATAACTCCTGTTTTGGGAGATCAAATACCTGTTGACCTCCATGGGCAGCAGGCATGCACATGGTGCACACACATCCATAGAGGCAAAACATTCATGCACATAAGACAAACAAATCTAAAAAAAATTATTTTTGAATGACAAACCAGGATTGGAGAGGTGGCTCACTCAGTTAAGTGCTTGCTGCACAAGATGAGGCCCAAGTTTGGATCCCCAGAACCCATGTAAAACTCGGGTGCAGCAATGTGCATCCATGACCCCAGTACCGAGGACGGGGTAGGGCTATGACAGGTAGATCCCTGGAGTTCTCTGGCCAGACAGCCAGACTAGCCATAACAGAGAGCTCCAGGACAGTGAGAGGCCCCGTCTTAAGAAATAAGGGAGAGAGCTAACCTCTGGCCTTCACACAGATCCTGCTCCTGCAAACGTGTGTGTGTGTGTGTGTGTGTGTGTGTGTGTGTGTGTGTGTGTGTGTGTGTGTGCGCGCGCATCCACACAAACCATTAAAGCATACATTTTTAGACATAGATATAACATCCACCCACATATTACAAAAGGTCTGAATTGGACATATGCAAATTTCAACTAATCATGTATGGCTGATAGAGTTTGGTTTGATTTTTTTTTCCCTTTTGCTTATCTGAGTTTTCTAGTCTTCTGGCAATAAGCATATATTGCTTTGATAAAAGCCATAACCAACATCTCCTTGCTGGCTTGATGTGTTGATTAGAGCCCGGATGTGTGGAACCGCTGGCTCATGGGGAGCTACCGGCTGGAGGCTGTCACAGATATCTTTCCTGGGAAATGCTATTTCGTCCATGGCTCCGCAGAGCCCACACCACAGCCCCCATGGTTTTCTCTGCCCCAGCCCCCAACAGCTGCCTGGCTCAGATGGGAAAGGCACCCAGTGTGGCACTGGCCACGGTGTGCGCAGGAGAGGCCCTAGGATGGAGAATGAGGTACCGTGGCTCCTGATCGCTTTCCCTGATTTACATCAATTTACATTCTGCTCTCAGTAATCTACATGAAAATCAGGCAGCCGCCATCTATTCTACTAGTTTGCAGTGGCCCAAGGAGGCTGGAGGCTGGGAGGAGGAACCCAGCGGGCCTCCTCACATCCCAAACCCTGGGCAGATTAATTTGTCAACCAAAACAAGAGCTGGCATTGTAATCAGGGCTTCCTAGCACTCCGTTCCTGTCCCCAAATTGGATAGATAAATGGATATTTGTGGTTTATTAACCTGAATGTGTTGTCTGTCTTCATTTTCCGTCCTTTTCCATGAAAGTCTCGAAAGATGGTACTGTCTTTTCAATCATTGCTCCAGCAGCAACTTGCTGAGGTCTTCCAAGTGCCAGGCCACTGGGCACAACACACAGAAGGGAAGGCACGTGCCCCTGTGCCCTGTTCACTCTTGGACTAGATGCTCCGGCTCTGGGCTTGTTCTTCAAAACAAGTTTCAAGGTTAAGTTTCCAGTAGCGACTCATAGTGGCTTATACCCAGTGGCTTATACCCAGTGGCCTGCATACAAAGTGACAGATACTGGCCTACTGTCCCCCAAACCTCCATTATAAGGAAGATAAGGGACATTTTTCAGTGGCCCCAGAGGTTTCCTTAAGCTCTGAGTCAATATCTCCAGCCCATTGGACAGACATGTTCTGATTACTTTCTCCATCCTATACAGGCAGGGCTATACGTAAGTAGACATGAAAGAGAATACCCAGAATTCCATGCAGAGCGTATTCAAACACGTTTGGAATATAATTGGGCATCATTGTATGTGGAGATTCATCTATGTTGAAAAATCAGTAGCTGGACCTTTCTCTCTGTGTAGCATGAAATCACAATGTATGCACCATACTCTGGTACATGGACATTCTGTTGTTTCCAGTCAGGGACAGCGATGGCCCAGCTCTGAGCACTGGCCTTATGGCTGGTATACACCCAGAGATGCCATTGTGACACTGAAAATCAGCCTGTGTCAGCCTGAGTCCTTGTTTTCAGAGTTCTGCCTCTTCCGTTCCCAGGTTGCTGCCCCTTCTTCCTTGCCTTCCTCTGTCAGTGTGTTGGGTGGTATAACTGCCGCCCTTAGCTCTTACAGCATCTTCACTAGAAACCCCCACCCCCACCCCGAGTGTCACCTACATCTCTGCTTCTCTGTAGAACCAGCTGAATCCAATTTGCAGTTTTTCTAACATCCGCTGTTTCTGCATCCCAGCCCTGGCCCAGGATGGACACCTATGGAGGTCAGTTTTGTATTGTCAACTTGTTAGATTAAGAAGTATGTAGGGCATTGTTGAGGCGCAGCCCCTATGTATGCCTGGGAGGGATTTCCCAGAGAGAATTAACTGAAGACTTATATACGTGTCCTGGGTTATAGGCCACACCATGCTCATAAGCTCTCCCAACCCCCAGCTGGACCGAATAAAAGGGGGCAAAGGAGGGGGTGCCAGGGTCCCTCTGCCCTTCTTTCCTATCCCCTTGCCTCTGTCTTACTGGCATTGGTTCTGACTTGTCCTGGAGTGATCTGGCTGCCTTTGAAACTAATCCCTCTGGCTTCTTCACAGAGAATGGGCTGCATCTGCTTGTCTCTAGGGAGGGACCTTAGCAGGCCACACTGCAGGCACCAGGTGAGGCTAGGGGGAACAGGATGGAACCGGGTGGGCCGGGGTGGAGTGGAAACTGCAAACTCACTGGCGTGTGGCCCTAGTGGGGAGGCAGGGCCACTGTGTGCACTTGGCTTCTATCTTCCCAGAGATGGGTCCCTTGCGAATCAGGCCTCGAACACAGTAAGTGTATATATACTCAATACTTGCTGACAAAAACCAACAACAACAATGGGAAAGGGGTGAGGAGAAGATGGGTGTTTTAATGTGTTTTATCAAATGTACATTCACACTCACTGCCATATCAAACCCCTCTTCCAGTAACTTCTTGAACTGAAGCTGTGGCCCAAGCCCTGCTTCTTCCTTGAAACAGGCTTTGCATGGCTCACATACAGCAATTGTCCCTGGCTTCCCTTGACCTCTCTTAGCAGTGTAGAGCCAGTTCACCCTCTGAGGGGACAGCCCTGCTGTGAAGAGCTCATAGGCTGTGTAGTAATTAGATTCTCCACCATGACCCAAATTCCTGCTCCCCTCTAACCCAGAGAACGCCTGGGGAACATTACATTGCCTTCTGCAGTGCTTCCAGAATCTTCCAGTGGGGTGGAGTCCTCCTCCTTATCTCCGAAGATATTGATTAAAGCTTGTAGAACACTGAGATCTGGCTGGGCTTCTGGCTCATCACCTAACCAAGCAGGGGGCTGCTGCCCCTGCCACTCATGGGGAAGTACATCCTTCAAAGATGTCTACGTTTTTGAAGTGTTTAAGAATGAAAAGGGGAAAAAGCTGTCTGTGTTTACATGTAAAGTGGCCCCACGTTCCTGCCCTGAGAGTTCTGAAGCCAGCAGCTACCTGGCCCCATTCCCTGCTCCTGTCTTATTACAGAGCAAGGAAGCCAAATTTCCTCTCATGTCTATAAATAAAGTGCTTCATCCACAGGCAATTAGGTGGAAGCATTTTTCCAACCAGTGCATATATGAGTTTCATTCTCCTCCAACATTTTGTCAGAGGAGATGTGAGTTTAAGCCCACAGCTATGTGCTGTAGTGGTCTTCTCTTCCCAGCACCCACTGCCTTCTGCCCTGCCTCAGCCTGGCTTTTATGTAGAAATTCTACTTAGGAATAAGCAGACACATTCCAAAATCAATCAATCAATCAATCAATCAATTAACCAATCAGTCAACCCTTCTTTCTTTCCTTCCTTTCTTCCTTCCCTCTTCCTCCCTCTCTCTACCTTCCTTCCTTCCTTCCTTCTTCCCTCCTTCCTTCCTTCTTCCCTCCTTCCTTCCCTCCCTCCTTCTCTCCCTTCCTTTCTTTTCCTTTTTCTTGGGGGGCGGGGGTTTGAGACAGAGTTTCTCTGTATTGCTATAGAGGTTGTCCTGCCTGGTACTTGCTCTGTAGACCAGGCTGGCCTCGAACTCACAGAGACCTGCCTGCCTCTGCCTCCCAAGTGCTAGGATTAAAGGAGTGGGCCACCAATGCTCGGCTTCTTCCTTTTCCTTTTTACAATTTTTAGATTTTTGATGTAGGGTCTTAGACAACCCATGACATCCTGGAACTTACTCTGTAGCAGAATTTGGCCTCGAATCCTTGTTTCCCTTGCCTCTACCTCCAAATGCTGGGATTACAGATGTATAATACCACCCCCTGGCTCCCAAATTCTTTCAATTGAAGTCCCACTGAAGGGCATGGGGTTATTTCTGGTCTTCTGGGAGGGGTGGCAGATTTTCTATTCCTTTAAAAAAAATGTGTGTATGAATGTTTTGCCGCATGTGTGTGCTAATACCTGAAGAGACCAGAAGAGGGTGTTGGATCTCCTGGAATGGATTTACAGATAGCAATGAGCTTTCATATGGGTGCAGGGAACCAAACCCAGATCCTTTGCAAGGACAGCAAGTGCTCTTAATCACTTGGCCAGCTCTCCAGCCCTCATATAAGAGTTACCACACCCTCCCCCTTAAAATATATTAACAGGCATTAATTGTGCAGATTATATGACTTGCATATCATTTTCCAGCAAGCCATATTTCAGTTTTTACCTAGTCTGCTAGGCGGCTCAACACCCATGATTAGTGCCTAGGAGCCCTCTATTTTCCAAACGGCTGATTTCACCTTTCATTAGCTGTGCTGAAACTGATTTCAACATAAGCCTTACCAGGACTCAGGAGACAAAATCAACAAGATTGCTGTGAGTTTGAGGCCAACCAGGGCTATGTAGTAAAATCCTGTCCTCCCTATTCCCCAAGCAAACAAAGCAACAGCAAGGACTTAGGTTTTCCTGTGTTATCTTCAGAATGTCTCACAGCAGAGAAGTCATAGCGTTGGGCTGGCTGTACAGTTCAGGCACAGCATGTGTGAGGGTCATAGATAGATCCCCAGCACTGGGATGAAAAGGCAGAGTCTTGAAGCCATCTTTCTGTTTAGTGGCTGCCACTCTCAGAGTCAATGCTTTTGACGTGGAGTGACTGAAAAAACCAGAGTGCTCAGCAAGATGGGAGGAAGCTGACGTTTCTGCAGCGTGGACTGCATGCCAGGCATTACATAAACCCTCTGAGAGACTTCTGTTTTTCTGGTTTAATCCAGACAGCAGATCCTAGGGGTGGATGTTGAGTGAGTTGGAGGCAAGTGTCTCAGCCTTCAGAACTAGTGTGAGTTCCACACTGTCACACTTCTCGGCAAATAGCAAATGGGGAAAGGCCAGACAAGAGCAAAACAGACTTGTCAAAAGTCATGCGTGGGAAAGGCACATAGTGGTTTGGCCAATGTTCACAGGAAAATCTGAGGAATGTGGACTTCAGTGAATAGGTAATATACAGCTAGACCAAGGTACTGTCTGTCCATCCATCCATCCATCCATCCATCCATCCATCCATCCATCTGATACTGTCTAATTCTACTGCACAGTAAGACCCCTCATTTTCCCATGTGGAGCTCTAGAGCGTGGGTAACCATTCCTAATTTCTCTAAATTGTTCTCCAAATAAGCCAGCCATTGAATACCAACGCATTTGGAAATAAGTGACCAGCTGAGGGCAGTGAGCTGAGAGAGACTCAACTGAGGGGGTGTGGCCACTAGTGTTGCTAATGGACAAAGGGACAAAGGCCAGCATGCAGAAGAACAGAACCCTAGCAGAGAGAGAGAGAGAGAGAGAGAGAGAGAGAGAGAGAGAGAGAGCCAGTCATGTTGGATTAAAGCTCACCTTTGTGGCTTCATTTCAATTCAAATTATCTCCTTAAAGGCTCTATGAGCCAAGTGTAGTACTTGACTGTAATCCCAGCATTCTAGACACTAAGGCAAGAGAACCAACTTGAGTTGTAGGCCAGCCTGGGCTAGAGAGTAAGATCCCATCCCAAATAAACAAGCAAAAGACTCCACTTCCAAACACTGGCACATTCTAATGAACTCTTAGAATGTGAAGGCTTCGACACATGTCTTTTAGAAAGTACAATTCAGTCCCCAACAGTGATGGCAGCCAGCGTCATCAGGTGCATATTGCCCATAAGCAGAGTGATAATTACTTGGTGTGAGCTACTCGTTTAGTCCACAGGTCAACCCCAGAGGTGGAGGCCATCCACCCTGCTCTACAAGGTTGGAGCAGAGCTGTTGTAGCTTCCTCCATGATACACGGAGAGCAGAGGAACAGGCAGAGCCCAGACAGACCATCCTATGCATGCCTTCCTAAAGCCACTCCATCAAGGCTGGGAAGCACTCATGTCTGTTTCATGGATGCTGAAGAGACAGGAGACCCCAGTGTCAGCAATAAAGATTATTACTCCAGCAAACAGAGTGGCCAGTGTTGCCATGTCCCCTCCCTTCCCTCAGTGTCCCACTAGCTGAGGCACATGGTAGGTCCCTGTGCAGGAGAGGAACCCTGAGCTTAGGGACCACCCTTTTATAACAAGTAAGAGCGAAGTTGGTTCTCATCATGGAAAGAGACAGAACTGCATCCTTTGGGCAGGCCCACTGAAAACCCCACTCTGAAAAGAAAAAAGCTGAGAGGATGCTCATCTTAAACAAAACCCACACTTAAAAGGATCTTTCCTTCTTTTTTTCTGGGAGGGCCAGGACTTCACCTACTATGGTCCTTACTGTTACTCTTTTTCTTTTTTTGGGGGGGGAGGGAGGTTCGAGACAGGGTTTCTCTGCCCTGCTGTTATTTTTAAACCCTACTGTAGAGTTCAGGCATTGATGAATATTTGGGGACATATAAATGCAATTCAAGAAGGATCCCAACTCAAAGGGCCAGAGGCTGTAATGGGTTGTCCCTGGTGGGAAATGCCAGTCAAGGAGCTTTCCAATGCTCTGGAAACAGAAAAGTTGCTCAAGTGTTGAGTGACTTGGTGCTGTGCTTCCAGCATGAGGCCTTTCTTTGTAGTGGCCTCTGAGAACATCAATGGAACACCACAGTGAGATTGCAGGGGAAGCCTGTGGTTTTCATGATGGAAAGTATTAATGTGTGTGTGTGTGTGTGTTTATAAAAGAGAGAGAGAGAGAGAAAGAAACCAACAACTAATGTGTTCCTAAGCAGGAAACAATCACTCTCCTCACTGAATGGTCAAGGACTTACGTGTGTGAGCTCTGGAGTCAGACCATCTGGGCTCTCAGTCTTGCTACTATCTGCCTGCTTCACCGGCCTGAGTAATGGGATTGCTAGTGCCCCACAGCAGGGGCAGGAAGGTGAGCAGGGATTGAGCTCTGTGGCAGCTTCAAGTAGTTCACAGAGTTTACAAGGAAGACATGGACCTCCTGGGATGTTGAGTCCAAGCTTTGCCTAAAGGCTTCGGGCCAGGTCTCATGATACCTGTGGAGGCCTCTTAGCCCCTGGGAGCACCCACCTCAGGAGCAGGAGAGGCATGATGGAGAGCCGGAAGTGAACAGAGGTGAGAAGGGGGCAGTAAGAGATGAAGGTGGGACGGAGGCTTCTTCCCAGAAGATGACAGGGGAACTCGGTAGCCAAAGTGACATTGCTGGGGTGGGGCTCTAATGCTGGCAGAGATGCCTGGGAGCGAGGCTGCCCCTTAGCTGAGTGAAAGGGGGAATCTTCCCTAACATCTGGAACTTGCCCTCGTGACAGACAGCGGCAGTGACAGTAACACGAGGAAAGATGATCCTAAGGACCATGGGCTCCTTCCCTAGGCTTGGTTGGGATATCTTTTTGTTTTCTTTAACATTTAATTACCATGTGTGTTTGTATGTGCTTGCCATGGCTCCTGTGTACATGTCAGCTGGTAGTTGGTTCTCTCCTCTCCTGGAGCTCCTGGGGATTCTGGGTCAGGGAACACACACCCTGCCTTTTCTTGGGAGGAGATCCACAGAGAAACAGAACAGACCTTGTGCTTGGTAGTGTGTTCCTGGTGGGGCCCCGCTGCCTTCCTGGCTTGTGCTGGTGCTTGGAGTGAAAAAGAAAGGAGAGGCCCGGCAGGGAGGCTCAGTGGGCAAAAGCCTGCAGATCTGAGTTCAATCCCCAAACCTAGGGATTGAGGGAGGGAGGAAGGAAGGAAGGAAGGAAGGAAGGAAGGAAGGAAGGAAGGACAGGACAGGACACCCAGAAAGAGTGCATGGAGAATCAGCAGCCCTAGTCTGCACCTGCTCCCAGGCTCCACTGCAGTGACGGGATTCCTCTGTCTGAGCTCCTGGACTTGTGGGTTCCTGGAGGCTTCTTGGGAACATGGTCTCCTCTGGAGACACTGAATTCTAGATCACTGCTATCTATTTGTCCCCATAGCAAGAGCATAGGAAGGTCCTGTCTGTTGTAGAGATGGACTGGTGGGATATGGATTCATTGTGAACCCAGAAGCCAGCCTACTCCTAAGCCCCCTGTGCATGTTTTGGTCCTGGTACCCAGGCCATCCCTTGTGCCATTTCCAGACTCACCCAGAAGACAGTCAGACATCTCTAAGGTGGGCTTGTCCACTGCAAAGAGCTAGGGATGGCCAGCTCTGGCCATCATACAGACTTCCTTCTGCTGGCCCAGGGATTTGATCAGGATGAACCAAAAACAGGAGTTGAATTCCAGTACTTGGGAGATGGAGGCAGGAGAATCAGATGTTCAAGGCCATCCTTAGCTACAGAGGTTTGAGGCCAACCTATGCTACACGAACCTCTATCTCTAAAAATAATGACACATTAATTCAAAAAATCACTATTTAACACATTAAAAGAGTGAACCAGGTTGCTCTTAGGGCTGTGACACAGTGTCCTTTCAGGGGCTGGTGACATAGCACCGTTGGGCTAGAAAACACACCTCTGTTTATTCTTGTTCAGAAAGTGAAAGTGACTATCCCAAGGTCATCCATACAAACTGGATGAGAGGAGAGTACAAACCTCCCAGAGATCTTCTGGGAGAGTGTGTCTGAGGTCAGGGCATCAGCTGGTGGGCTGTTTGGTGCTTGGGATGGAATCCAGGGCCTCACTCAAGCTAGGCCTGAGCTCCACCCCTGAGGCTGCCACAGCCCTGAGGTTTTAGGTTCTAAACCTCAGATGGGGACAAGCGTGGACCTCTCTGCCTCACTCCTGTGAGCAAACTCCACTCACCCTCTGGGTCTCATTTCAAGTCATCACCACTTCCTGTCCAATCTGTATAAAGGGCATCACCAGGCTCCTCAGTCACCGCTTCTTACTGAATTTACCCAATGGAGACAGAAGAGGGTAATTTTTTTTTTTTTTTTTTTTTTTTTTTTTTTTTTTTTATCAAACCCAGGACAGAGGGCTGAGGTGTCTCTTTAACACATCAATGCTGCACCTGGCCTCTAGGCTCTCCCAGCATCCCTCAGTCCCTACCTCTTACAGGATATGGCTGGCATACTCCACCCTTTACCCTGAATTCTCCAGCCCAAGGGCTGGGCTGCCCTTCTCCCAGAGGCTCTTCCCTGTATAATCCAGACATGTTGATTACCCACCCCTTTTGTACCTTTGACCTCCTGGTTGCTGTGCCTTGTTCCTCCCTCTCCCCTCTCCCACCCCCTCCCCCTCTCCCTGCTTGGCCCAGCTCAGTTCATGTTCGCTCTGGACTCTCCCAGATGTCCCTGCCTCTGCCTATGCTCTCCCTTTTCTCTGCAATAAACTGTTCTCCACCGTACCTAGGAGCAGCAATGTCCTCTTCATTTCTTTTTTTCATTCAGATATATGTCAATGAGCCATGCTGTGCCTGCCGCCGTGGTCCTCACTACCCTCCTTTAGAGTGGCTAACTCTCCTGTGGATAGTACCAACTCCCTTCCCCGCTAAGGACGCCATCCATTTCCTCCCAGCATCCTGCCTCCACTGCAGCCTCAGGGAATCTGGATATGATGGGGTGCAGAGGGAGTCAGTCACCATGGAGGGCAGAGGCAGGGGAGCTCCCCACACAGAGTGACCCCTGAGTCTTGCCTCACAGAGGGGCCTAGATTTACAGTGAGGAGAACAATGAACAGCACGGCGTTGGTGGCACACGCCTTTAATCCCAACACTCTGGAGGCAGAGGCAGGAGGATCTCTGTGAGTTCGAGGCCAGCCTGGTCTCCAGAGCAAGTGCCAGGACAGGCTCCAAAGCCACAGAGAAACCCTGTCTCGAAAAAAGAAGAAGAAGAAGAAGAAGAAGAGGAGGAGGAGGAGGAGGAGGAGGAGGAGGAGGAGGAGGAGGAACAGAGAGCCTCAGGAGGACTAGCAGGGAAGGGAGGGGCTGAGAGTCAGTCCTGACCAGGTCCACCACCTCCTGCCTTCTGCAGGAAGGATGTGTCTGGAAGTAGTGGATGATCCTCTGTGGTGCTTTGAATGTGACAATCGCTGGTGTCTGGTGTCTTCTGTGTTTGGACTCCCTGTCCCCAGCTGGTGTCACTGGCTATAAGCTTTAGGACATGGGACCTAGCTAGAGGAAGCAGCCTTGGGACAGGGTGGGGAGTAAGGGCTATGGGTTTGAGGTAGCCTCTAAATTTTTGTCCCAGTTCTCTGCTTCCTGACTGACCTTGTGACATGGACAACTGCCTCATGCTCCTGCTGTCACAGCTGTAAGCCACCATGAGCACCATACTTTCTCACAGTGAATTGCACTTTCTCAAATCTTGAACCAAATACATCCTTCCTAAGTCTCTTCATTTTTTTTTGTTTGTTTGTTTGTTTTTGTTTTCGAGACAGGGTTTCTCTGTGGCTTTGGAAAGGCTCTTATATTTGCCTTTCCAGCACTGGGATTTTAAGTGCATACCACCATGCCCGGCGTTTTAAAAGATATATAGATTTTATTTTGTGCATGTGTTTGTGTGTATGTAGGTGCCCATGGAAGCCAGAAGAGGATATCAGATCCCCAGAGGGGGAGTTAGACACTGAACCACCTGTCTGGGTGCTGGGAACTGAACTCTGCTCCTGGGAAAAGGCACATGTACTCTTAATTGCTGAGCCACCTCTCCAACTCCAGCATTTTTGTGGGTTCTGGGAGTTGAACTCATGCTTGCAAAGCAAACACTTACAGAATGTATCCACCCCCCCCCCCGAACCCCTGCAGCCCCTCTACTTTGATATTTTGGCTAAAAGGACGTGAGAATCAGGTCACTTATTTCAAATCATAGCCGGAGCAAGTGACAGATCCAGGAGCAATGCTGAGCTGCTGATACCACTCCTAGCCTAAGAGGGCACAAGGACACAAGGACCAGCTAAGGCCCCAAGTCCTATGCCTGGGAGTCCACCACTAGCCCCATTTCCAGTCCCCAGCCTTATCCAAATCCCTGAACACACCAGCCTGGGTGTCCCCTCTAGAATATTTTCTGCCTTCAAGGTAACTTCTTACTTCTTTGTACTAACTTTTGGACTAGTCACCAAAGGAGACAAATCCTGTTGGCTTATTTTTTTTTCCTCTTTAAAAACTAAATTCATAACTGGCATTTGGCAAGCTGTTTACTGCCCGACTTTAATGGCCTGTTTATTACTGTATCCGCTAACACACCCCTCTTCCTTTTCCCTCATTAACCATCAATTTGGAAGCCAGCTTTGGCATTAACCATGCCTAGACCTAAATGGCTGCGGACAGTTAGTTTTATGACCAAGCCTTGTCTTGTAAATGGTGTACCTGTCATCAGAGAAGAGGGTTGCAAAGAGAGTAACTTGGGTCTGCAGCAGGTGATGTAGGGGCTGCGGGAAGATGGGACTTAGAGCCTGGAGACAGGTGCATGCTGAGTCTGAGATAGGCCATGCTTCTTTTAGCTGCAGACAGACAGACAGACAGACAGACAGACAGACAGCAACTTATTTTGAGCATTTGAACATCAGAGAGGGACCTGGGGATGTGGCGCACTTGGCAGAGTGCTTGCTCAGCTGTCATGAAGCTGTAGGTTTGATTCCCACATTCGTAAAATCCCTGGCATGGTGGCACAGGCCTGTGACACCAGCACTCAGGGATGGGAGGAAGTGGGGATCAGAAGCTTAAAGTCATTCTTGGCTACATAGGGACTGCAATGTCAGCCTTGGATACCAGGAGACCCTTTCTCAAAATTCCAACAACAAAAACACAAAGTAGAACTCAGAATGTCAGAGGATAGTCAAGCAAAACCATCCTCAGAAGGGCAGCCGAGAAAATACCTCCTTGGAGAGTGGCTATGAGAGGCTCATTCATTGACACTGACCTCTAATCTGATCTTCTGGGGCCTCTAGTATCTTTGTCCCCATCTACTACTGCGTGCCAAACTCTTGCTAGTTTCAGGGGATGCAGAAATTCCTGAGAAATGAGTCCTGCCCCGAGATGCTCCCAGCCAACAAAGAGAGAGGTATGCATGAAGATCGTGATAAGTGTAAGCTATAGAGCTCAGGGCTGAGAGGGTAGACAGAGGCTAGAACACTGGGGCATTGGGCCCAGCAAAGAGAAGTGTTATGGGTGGACAGCCCACTGTGACGTTACCAACATGCTAATGATTCTTCAGGGGCCAGGGAGGGAGGCCTGGAGGCTTTAGCTTCTACCTGCTTTCCATTTTTCTTGTCTCCTGCCATCTTCTCCCCAGAGCCCCCAGAGCTCCAGCCTCACCATCTGGAGGGGGGTGTAAAGCATCCAGAAAATCATGTCCCCTTCAAAGCTCAGGATGGGACCATGTTTGGAATAAGTGTTTGAAGGTAATGTTAACCAGACAGAGTCAGACTGGAGCAGAGTGGCCTTGTAAGAAGGAAAGAAACAAAGGGACCCACAGAAGAAAAGCCATGTGGTGATGGGAACCAAGAAGAGTCAAGCCTGCTGGTCACTACAGGAAGTATGGAAGAGGTGAGAGGATTTTCCCAAGAGCCTCATGGGGAGCAAGTGTTCCATGCTGCAAGGTTTCAGCGTCTCCACCTCTGCAACCAGAGTACATCTCTGATGCTTTAACTCACCTAGTTCATATTGCTTCATCAGATCAGCCCTGGAAGGGAAGCTGACCTCGCCTGCTCCTGACACATCTTCTGCCCGGGACCCCTATTCCCCACTGTTTGTCCCACCTGCTTTGCTGTCAGAAGTCCCAGTCAAGGGATTCTCTTTTAAGAGGGTAGACTTAGTCCAAGCTTTTAAAACCATTCCTTTAAGGAATCCCACTTGGACTGGGGTTGGAGCTCAGTCAGTACAGTGATTGCTTAGCATGCAAGAGGCCATGAGTTCAAGCCCCAGAACCTTATCAACTGGGTACTGTGGTGCATGCCAGTAATCTCAGCATGCAGGAGGCAGGGGCAAAAGAAGCAGAAATTCAAGGTCATCCTTGGCTTGAAGACATAGAGTTTGAAGCCAGGCTGGGCTATAAGAGACCCTGACTCAGAAAAATAAAACAAAAATAGTAAAAAGAACCCCACTCACTTTGGTTGGTTGATGTGTGTGTGTGTGTGTGTGTGTGTGTGTGTGTGTGTGTCCCCGTGTGAGCATGCATGCATGCACACGCATGTGTATAGGCACACATGTGCCAGCCACAGTATACATGTGGAGATCAGAGGAAAATCTGAAGGAGTTTGTTCTCTCTTTGCTCCTAAGTCATGGCCCATCCTCCTGACACTTAACCCCCCCACACACACACACCTATGAGATTGCTAAAAGAAGCTCCCACAGGGGCGGGGGACAACAGCATGGAGGTGGTGTCTCAGGGTCTCTGCACTGGCTGCCTCTGTGACCCAAGGCACACCTCCAAACTAGGGTATCCTCACACAGTGTCCAGGGTGTCATCGCTATAGTCTCTAGTATCAAACTGCTGCTGTGGTAAGTCAGGCCTGGCCTTGCCCTGCCCAGCAAAGTGAGATGAAGACACTCATGTCAACCCAACACCTTGCTACTTTGACTTGGAGCCAAGGATGACTTCAAACTTTTGACCCTCCAACCGCTACCTCTCCAGGACCTCATGCATGCTTGGCAAACACGCTACCAACCAAGCAACATCCCATCTACTTTTTCTTAATTTTGAGACAGGTTCACATTAGAGGCTGAACTTCAGTTCCTTTGGTAACCCAAGCAGGCCTCAAGGTTGCAATCCTCCTGCCTTGGTCTCTGGAGGAGCTAAGATCATAAGCCTACATTGAATTTGATTTGTTTGGGTTTTATACTTGAGCTTGAACTTAGAACCTCAATAGCTTCAGTTTTCACATCTGCAAGATATCCTGAGCAAGCCTGTCTGGGTACCACAGATAGGAAAGGGATGCATTGGCCGCTGCCACAAGATTAGATGCTGGTTAGACCATAGCATATTTCATTTTATGATGCTTCATGTCATTGATGCTGATTTCCCTCATGAGCATCACTAGGATTCCAAAGGGCTTCCTCCCATGTCTAGTAGCTATGATAGCCATGTGTCCTGTGAAGCATTCATTGGCATCCATTTGAGGTTTGGAACTCAATGTCACCTGTCAGTTGCCAGCTAAATATAATAGGTGTAAAGGAGAAGATTAGGGAGAAGAGACCCAGCAGAGAAGGCTAGCTAGTGGGAGAAAGGAATTAAAGTCTCAGCAGGACCCCAAGGAAGGAGGAGGCAGAATGTGACTAGCAGGGCCCACTTGCCCTCAGTAACACAGTGGTCTGGTGAGAGCTGAGACACCCCAAGGTAGCCTGAGCCAGAGCTCCAGCCCTGCTCCCGTGGCTGCCATCGGCCTGTAGACTGACAGCTGGGAGTCAGTTCAGGTTCCTTTCTCAAATAGGGACCAAATTATGGATGCAGAATAAGTAATGCTGTCCCTGAGCCCAGCCCATCACTGATAAAATCCGCCTTTGTGTGCCAACCGTTTCACCATTTAACATGTTAATCCCATTAATTTATGTAGATGACAGTAGCAGAGTTGGAAGGAAAAATTTTATGTCACATTTTATTTACTTACTTGTGTGTGTGCTTGCATCACTGCTACGGCCTGGCTATGGAGGCCAGAGGACAGCTTTGGGGAATTTGTCCTCTCCTTCTATCATGGGGGTCAGAGGCTGGATCTCAGGTCTTCAGGCCTGGAGGCAAGGACATTTACCCACTGAGTCATCTCCCTGGCCCCAAATAGCACTTTAGTATTGTGTGTGTGTGTGTGTGTGTGTGTGTGTGTGTGTGTGTGTGTGTTTCGAGACGGGGTTTCTCTGTGTAGCTTTGGAGCCTAATCCTGGTACTCACTCTGTAGACCAGGCTGGTCTCGAACTCACAGACATCCACCTGCCTCTGACTCCCAAGTGCTGGGATTAAAGGCGTGTGCCACCAACGCCCCGAGAACTTTAGTATTCTTATTTACAAAACAATTTTTCTTATCTCAAGTGTCCACCCTTAGTTTCTCAGGTTCTGCTCCCCTCTTCAGCCTGAAGTACTACTGATGGTTCCACGCTGCCCCACCCCCAAATCTCAAAGCTCCTGGGACTGACCTCTTTCTCTTTCTGCCCCTTTCTCCTTCCCTCCCCTCTCAGAATAACCCAGGGCCTTGTACATGCCAGGCAAGGCAAATTCTCTATGCCACTTATTTTCCTTCCTTTCTTCCTCCCTCCCTCCCTCCCTCCCTCCCTCCCTCCTCCTCCCTCCCTCTCCTCCCTCCCTCCCTCTCTCCCTCCCTCCCTCCTTCCCTCCCTCTTTCTCTCTCCCTCAGTTCCTCCCTTCCTCCTTCTCTCCCTCCCCCAATCCTTCTTTCCCTTCCTTCCTCTCTTTCTGCTGGGGATTGAGCCTCATTCTTGAACATTCTGGGAAAACACCCCAACATGGAGCTGCACACCCAGAGAAAAAGAGTTCCTAATTTTGTTGGTTTTTATTTTGTTAGCTTTTTGATATTTGGAGATTCTAGCCCAGGCTGGCCTGAACTTACAACCTCCTGCCTCAAACCTGTGTGCTAGGATGACAGGCCTGACCCACCACTACACCTGGCCAGTTCTTAATCTTATCATAATTGTATTTACCAAGCTTATCTTCCACAGGCTGGCTTTGTTTAGAAAATACTTACTGATTGGAGGCTACACAAATCCTCTCTTTAAAACACTAAAGCTGAACCTGCCATTTGCATATTCCCTTATCTGGGGTTTAGAGGTGATAAAAATGAAGACAAGGGCCCAAGTTCATTTCCTCTGTAGATAAGCAGAAGCCAGAGCACCACCTAAAGACCTAGCCCCTCCCTCCTCCAGCAGCCTAGAAGGCATTGGGTTACCCAGTGTCTCTGCCTTTGTTCCCTGGCTTTGGATTCTGCATCCCTGGTCACTTCCCCATGCCCAAAGCACCACACCACAATGCAAACAGCTCTACTGCAGAACCCAAGCCTTCAGGCACATTACTACACTTCATGACTCTTCAGGAATGTCCTGGACATTGTTGGGCCTTTGTTCCTTTACATAATTTTTAAGGTCAACTTGTCCAGCCTTCTTGAACATTCCAGTTGGGATTGTGATTGAAATTGCTTTATGTCTGCAGCTCAATTTAGAGATAGATGTGTGAGGTTGCTGCTGGCATTGAATAGTTTTTCTCTAACATGTAATTTTCTTCACAAAAGTCTTCAATGTTTAAAAAACATAATTATCCCCAGGTGCCTTTCATCTTCTTTTGCTATTATAAATGGTGTCACCTTGGAAATGACATTTCCATCAGTTTGTTACTGATGTGTAAAAATAAGATTTTTTTATAATTGGTGTTTTATCTAAAATATACTTTAGTGAACTCTCATTAATTGTAGACTCTTGGTTTTTCTCATATACATATGCATACATATTTATTTTTTAAAGTGAGTGTTAGTGTGTGTGTGTGTGTGTGTGTGTGTGTGTGCCTGGGTACATGGAGATGAGTGAAGGTGCCTGAGGAGGCCAGAAGAGGGTATCAGACCCCCTAGAACTGGGTTTTCAGGAAGAGCTGTTATCCACATAGCCGTTTTTCCGGCCCCTTGCTCTTATTTTTGGACAGGGTCTCTCACATAGCTCCGGTTGGGCTGAGTCAGTATTTCCATGATGCTGACCGTTGAACTTGTGACGCTCCTGCCTCTACCTTGTAAGTGAGAACTGCTTGCAGAAAAGATGTCGCTGTACAAAAGCAGGCGTTCAGCTTTTAGTTGGAGGGGACAAGAGGCACACAGGGCTGGAGAAAAGAATGAGATGATCTACATTAGTCAGAGGAAATGGGTAAGTCTCCCGGATCTTTCACAGGGGTGGTCCTCCTCCTCAGCTAACTCCATTGTCCAGCAGGAGAGTCGTTATCTGGGAAATTTAGGCTGAGAGCCACACCCGGTTCTTCTCTGGTTTACCCTACAGGGCTGGCTTCCAGGAATCTGGTCTCTGGAAGACAGCTGGGTCAGGCCCTGTTCTGTAATTGCCACCGCACTCAGGAGGCTGAGGCAGGGGAATAAAGAGTTCCAGGTATACTGGGCTTCAGGGTGAGATCCAGGCCAATCTGGCCCTACAAGAGGAGACAGGTCTCAAAAGAAAGGAGAGAGAAGGCTCTTCTTTCTTAGAGGAAGGGAAGGGAGGGGAGGACAGGAAAAGAATAAAGACACTGCTTATTCTGGCTCTCCCTTGCCCCAGCTAAGACCTAGAGCAGGTTCAGGGCAGGGGACCCGGACCCTTTTTCTCCAACCAACCCTTAGTATCTTCCACTAAGGGTAGCCTATCCCCTCTCAAGGGCCTCTTCGCCCTCTTGGGAATCGCCCTCTTAGGAACCGGGATCCTTGATGTGATGAAGCCTAAACTCCAGCTCTCCCTTTTCTGGGCTCTGCCTTCTGTCTCCAGGCACACCCCACATCCCTCAAAGCCAGCCTGGGCTCCAGAGCTCTTTCTGCTGTGCCAGCTTCACATTAGCTATGCATAAGCACCTCTCACGGCTGCCACCCTCTTCTTTCCATTCAATTAGTTAACACATTAATGGTACTGGGGGTGGAATCTGGAGCTTGCTCAAGGTAGGTAAGCACTCCATCCCTGAGCCCCATGCCCGCTTACCCTTTCCGTGCGCCAGAGCCTGCTCGATGCCAGTCTTCTACCTGACTGCACCCCCCCCCCCAAATCTCACCCTAGGCTCTGGCCTGTTTCCCTGGCAGCCCCTCTCCTGCTATTGTGTTTACTTCTATACCCCGTTTCTGGTCCCCCACATCTCCAGTTTCCAGCCTAGCTCACTTGCTGGTTCTTTCATGCTGGGCTCTCCCAAGCTTTGCCATTCCCTTTGAAAGCTCCTGATAGGGCTATCCATACAGCAAATGTCTGCAACGAGAAGGGAGAAGGCCGATAACCATGGAAGGCCCTTGGCACTCTAAGAATGGCCCACCTTTAAGCTAGGACCCATCACAGTCCAAGGGGGCTGGAGAGATGGCTCAGGAGTTAAGAGCACTGACTGTTCTTCCATTGGTCCTGAGTTCAATTCCCAGCAACCACATGGTGGCTCACAATTCCTGCATCCTTGGCCCTCTGCTGTCTGAACTTGTCCTAGTCTATACTGATCGGAGCACAGCCGTCCGAGCAGCTGTGGGGAAGGCTTACTCCTTGCCAAGGGTTCCACTTGGAGTGTAGCCAGCATTCCTCCTGCAGTGGATGAATGACTGGTGAATAAACAGAGATCTCATAAAGCACTTTACACAGCTTACTACCTTTAATCGTTCTTCCAAACAGCCCTAAGAGACAAATTCCGTGGCAGAGCCTAGCTGGTGGCTCAAGAAATGCTTTCATGAGCAGCCCAGTGATTCACCTCAAGTGGTCAGAACTGGTAAATGGTGGGCCTGAGACTCAAACCCACAGCTGTTGTGTGTGATTGGCTATCCAGTGCTGTTCTGGCCTTTGTGGTGGCCACTAAGGGTGGCTACTGAGGACTTGAAATGCAGCTAGTCCAAATTCACATGTGTTGTCAGAGGTAAACACGACTGGGATGGTAGATCATTTCTCTGCCTAAAAGCTTGGAGAAAGCTGGGCACATGCACATTTGTAATCCTGGCACTCAAGAGACTAAGGCAGGAGTTCAAGGCCAGCCTGTGCTATCCAGCAAGGTCTTGTCTCAAACAAAACAAAACAAAAGCACATAAAGCCAACCAATGATGACAAAGAAGCAAAACTAATGATTTTCACTATTAATTATATCTTGATGACTTTTTTTTTACTTTTGGTAATATTTTATTATTACTGTTTGGTTAGTGTTTTGCTAATATTTTATTATTATTATTATTGTCTGGTTAGTGTTTTGTTTGGAGATAGTGTCACACTATGAAGTGTTCGTAGGGCTGTGAGAATGACTTCAGGGTCTCATGTAGCCCAGGTTGGCCTTGAGTTCCTGGTTCTCCTGCCTCCACATTCCCTGTGCGGCCACATTTGCCTCTGGTTAGCATAAACAAGAATCTGTTGTCTGAGAGTTCCAGGGACCACAAGTCCTTCAGGGTTAGTTCCTTTCTTTTCATTGACTTCTTTGTTTTTGAGACAGCGCGTTGCTCTGTAGCCCAGGCTGGCCTGGAACTTCCTATGTAGTCTTGGTTGCCTCCAATTTGTGGTCTCTCTGCCTCTGTCTTCAAGTGCTGAGTTTAAGAGGGTGATGCCATCACCGAGCTCAGGGCTGGCTCCTTCCGAGGCTGGGGTATCTATTCCAGGTTCCTCCCCAGCTTCTGGCAGCCTCAGGCATTCCCAGGCTTGTTGATCATGCCACCATCAGATACCCCAACTCTCTGTCCTGTTTCCAGCATCCCCAACTCCTTTTACCCTCTCCCTCCCTCTCCCTCCCTCCCTCCCTCCCTCCCTTCCTCCCTCCTTCCTTCCTTATTCATTATTTTCTTCCATCGTCCTCTCCCTCCCTATTTTTCTTTGAAAAAAAAAGGGCTATTTTATATGTATGAGTGTTTTGCTGCAAGCATATATATGCCCCACATGCATGCAGTGCTCACAGAGGTCAGAAGAAGGCACCAGATCCCCTGGAACTGGAGTTACAGATGTTTGGGAGCCACCATATTGGTGCCGGGTTGTCTGCAAGAGCAGCAAGTGCTCTTAAGCAGCGAGCCAGCTCTCCAGCCTTGCCCCCACTTTCTTTATACTTATCAACCGTAAGCATATCATAACATCTGCATATATTTGCTGTGCATGTTCAGCCACATAATACCACAGCTGGTGTGAAACCTAAGGGCCAGGACAGGCTGAGGGGCAGAGCCTAGGAGGAGAGGCCCAGTTCTACCATCTACTAGCTACGTGGTTTAGGAAAATCCCAGCCATCCCCAGCTCTGGTTTCTGCATTGATCTACAGAGGTGGATGACTCCAGAGGTCCCCTAGGACTCCCACACTGGGGCCCTTGCATCCTACAGTGGAGGCCCAGCAGTGTGCTGGCTGCAGGATTCCATCCAGGGCATCATCTTGCTGTGGTCACTCAGCTGGCATAGCCAGCCAGCCTGTGTGTGCCTGCTGTGGAGGCAGCAAGGACCTTCCCTGTAACTTACAGCCAGGTTGCACCAGGGCAGACGCTTGGGGACGCTTTTGGGCTATCCCACTCCAGGCTTCCCACTCATTTCTTAGCTATAGGATTGCTCCTCTAGAAGGTTATGAGTGGCCTTCCATGACTCCTATCCTGGAAAAAGAAATATGTGGGGTCAGTGGACCCCAGAAGTTCACCCTGAAGCCGACTGTTCAAAGTTTGGCTTGGCCCTTGGTTGGCTGTGTGCCCTTAGCTTGTTTCCTAAGCCTCCTTCCCTGTCATAGGGTGCCCTGGAAAACTACAGTAATAATTTGGCCTGGGGTTGTCCTAAGGATTAGATGGGGCCAGCACAGAGATCATGCCATAAATGGTATCTATTTTTGGCTAGCACTTTGTTTGGCTTATCTCTCCCACTTGTCACTAAGAGTCAGATTTTTGGTGCAAGAACAACATGGAAATCTTAATTTGGAGAGGTCAAATGTATCCTCAGTTAGAACTGGGGGCATCAGGAAAAACTTATAATATGTATCATGTTTAAAACATATTTGAGGGTGCTAGGATATAGCTCCATTACTAGAACCCTTGCCTAGTGTGGTTAAATCTCTGAGTTTGATTTCCCACACCACTTAAACTGGGCATGGTGGTGCATCCTGTAATCTCAGCACTCTAGAGGTATGGAGCTAGCCTGGACTACAAGGCTAACCTGGACTACATAGTGAGACCCCACACACACCTAAAAATCAGTCACAATAAAATGGAATGGAGACGGAAGGATCAGGGTTCATCCTTAGCTATGTAGCAAGCCAAGGGCCATCCTGAGCTACATGACTTTCACACTTGTGATGTGCATGTAAATATACACATACATACATACATACATACACACAAAAAAATAACTATAAAAATAAATTTAAGGGTTGGAGAGATGGCTCAGTGGTTAAGAGCATTTGCTCCTCCAGGGGACCTGAGTTTGATTGCCCACACCTGCATGAGATTCATAACCATCTGTAACTCCAGGTCCAGGGGATCCTATACCCTCTTCTGACTTTCTTTGGCATCAAACACACATGTGGTACATACACATACATGCAGACAAAGCACTCACATATAAAATAAAATGAGTAAATCTTTAAAAAGAGAATTTAGAAACATCTGTCCTGTTCACCACACCCAGCCTAAGCATTAGCTTTTCTGTTTCAGTTTGGTTTAAGACCAAAGACAAGGTCTTTCATAGCCCTGGCTGACCAAAAACTTTCTGTATAGCTCAGGCTAACCTTGAACTCCCAGATTGTCCTGGTATACTTCCCTGTGGCTGAGATGGTTTGTCTTACCTGTTTTAGTAACAATCCCTTTTTGTTATTGCTAGAAAAGGTCTTATTGTGTGACTGACCTTGGATTTGAGAGATCCTCTACCTCAGTCACCCCAGTGCCAGGACTCCAGGTATGAGTCACCATACAAACCCCCTGATGATAGCTTTTCATTGTTGAAAACATTCTTGAGGGCATGCTCCATGAGGACAGGGGTTGCTCCCCATTGCCCACTATTTTCTCAGAAGGCAGCACCTGCCTGGCACTCAGAAAGGGGGGAAAAATGATTAACTGTGTGAACGCATTGTGAATGTAAACTCAAAAGGTCAGCTCTAAAACTGCTCTGTGGGCAGCAGCTGTAGTTCAGCAGCAGGGCTCTTGCCCAAGGGTGACACTGAGTTCCATACCCAGTTCTTTCAATAAAAAGAGGATGAGGCCGGAGGGCCAAGAGTTCCCAGCCAGGAATGAGGAGGTGGTTCAACAGGTAAAGGCAGTTATCATGCAAGCCTAGTGGCCTAAGTTTGATTCCCAGAATCAAGGGGGTGGGAGAGAACTGACTGACTTCACAGAGCTGGCCTCTCACCTGCACACATGTGCTTGTCCAAAATTAATACTAATAAAAATATTTAATATTAAAAATTAAAAATAAAAGAGTTCCACCAGGCGTTGGTGGTACACGCCTTTAATCCCAGCACTGGGGAGGCAGAGGCAGGCGGATCTCTGTGAATTCGAGGCCAGCCTGGTCTCCAGAGCCAGTGCCAGAATAGGCTCCAGAGCTACACAGAGAAACCCTGTCTCGAAAAACCACAAAAACAAAAAACAAACAAACAAACAAAAAAAGAGTTCCATGGCAGCCCAACTTCACAGCAAACAAACCAACAACACAAAACACAAGACAGCAGAAGAAGTGTCTTGGTTATTATTTTAACTCGGTATATATGAATGATGCTCGCCAAGTTTCTTGACCATCTGCTGTGGCTAGGCACCCACAGTGCAGCAGGCATTGTTAGGCACAAGAGAAGCACAGGCCCAACTCTGCTCATAGACATCCTATGTATCTCACAAGAACTGTGAGTTCCAGGAAGCTAAGACTAGAGTCCCCACTGCAAAGATAAGAAATTGCCACTTGCCTCCTCTGGCCAGGTTTGCAACCTGATCCAGCATTAAGCCTTTAAACCCCTAATGTGTCCAGTGGGGAAGCCCCTCCTCCACAAGGTCCAGCTGCTGTCTGGGAACCCAGGGGAGTGAGCCATTAGCAAGTGGGACTCATTTCCAAGGACCTGTTTGCCAATGATGAGGTGTGAGCTGAGGAAATGAGAGCCAGGCAGGTGAGCCCCTCCATCCAAATTATTTGTTTGACCCTGGTGCTGTTTTCCTCTCACTCTGACTGTGTAGAGAAAGGAAGGCAGTTCAGCTTTGGAGATGTGTTTTAAGCTCAGATGCATACTTAAATTTCATTTCACAAGAAAAAAACAAATAGTTTTGAATAAAGGTAAAACATTAGAGACCCTTCTAAAGGCTAGCCCTAGTGCCAGCCCACCAGGCAAACCCTGGCCAGTACCGTGACTCTAGTATACCTGGAGTCCTTCCAGACCTTTCCTTCCTCTTGTTACTCAGTCCATTTCTCATCTAAGATACAGAGCACCTACCATGAGCCAGGCCCTGCTCAACATACTCCCGGTGCCAACTTGTGGCTGCTAGCCACAATGAGAGCAGATGCCTAGAGAAGCACACTCACAAACCGGCATGTGCTCAGAATCCCATTCTAGAGTGTAGTTGCACCTCAACCACAGGACTTGGAGATCTTTCTAGGTTATGGCACATAACCAGACAAACTAGGAAAGGATGGGTGGATGGAGGACTTGTTATAATGCACGAGATCTTGGGTTCCATACCCTGTACTGTGACTCAGCTGACAGATACATAATTGCCTTATATCCTAATGCGCTTGTTTCTTTTCGTTTTTTGTTTGTTTGTTTGTTTGTTTGTTTTTTCCTTTGAGACAGTCTCCTTATGAAACCCAGACTGGACTTCATCTAGATATCCTCCTGCCTCAACCTTCCAAGTTTGGGGATTACAAGGAG
Source organism: Cricetulus griseus (assembly GCF_003668045.3). Taxonomy (NCBI): domain Eukaryota; kingdom Metazoa; phylum Chordata; class Mammalia; order Rodentia; family Cricetidae; genus Cricetulus; species Cricetulus griseus. The sequence continues at coordinate 190,552,048 of NC_048598.1, forward strand.
GCATACCACACCTAGTATCTGTGTAATTGTGTTAAACTGTATGTGTGTATGGTTGAACCCTAATCCTTTGCTCTCTAGTCTAAGAATAACATGGGCTGCACCAAAACAGGCTAGGGGCAGAATTGCCAGTGGGGGATGGAAGGCATGAGTGGAGGTCTGCAATTAGGACTGAGGTAGGGCAGGCTGAGGATTGACCTCTGCCTCGGGAGGGGGCCCAGCTTTTCCAGAGGACGCCACCCACCTTCCTTGGTTCCTCAGCTATTAGACAGGACACTTCTAGCTACCTTGGTCTAGACCAGAGCCAGGCTAGAATGCTTTTGGAAGGGCACAATCCCCAGGACTGTTAAAAGACCAGCCAGATTCCTGGCTTCCAACTCTAAGACCCCAGTGATGACTGGATTCTAGACTCTGAGTTCCTTAGTCCCTTCCATAAAGCAGTCACCCAAAGCTCCAGCCCCACCCCGTGTAGTGACCCTCCCTCAGTCTGTCAAACACAGGCGAGAAGGGCATTTCCCAGGGAAGCAGCCTTTTTCTTGGAAATTGGAGGTGGGATCTGAGTCTTTGTCATGCAGATAGTCCAAGGAGCCTGGGTACCCAGGTCTTCCATTTCTTTTCTTTTCCTTTTTTTTTTTTTGTTTGTTTGTTTTTTTTTTTGGAACAGGGTTTCCTTTCTTTCTTTCTTTCTTTCTTTCTTTCTTTCTTTCTTTCTTTCTTTTTTTGTTGTTGTTTTTTTTCCCCGACACAGTGTTTCTCTGTGTAGCTTTGGAGCCTATCCTGGAACTTGCTCTGGAGACCAGGCTGGCCTCGAACTCACAGAGATCCACCTGCCTCTGCCTCCTGAGTGCTGGGATTTAAGCTGTGCAATACCACCACTTGACTAGGTCCTTCATTTCTTGTTGAAGTTATTTACAGCCGAAAGAGAGCAAGTCTATATCCCGGTATTTGGTAGGCTGACGCAGGAGGATGACTGTGAGTTCAAGACCCAGTTGGGCTATACAGAGTTCCTGGCATGCCTAAAAGCAAAACAAAGAGGTAGCCCATCCTTTACCCCAGCACTTGAGGGGCAGAGGCAGACAAACACTGTGTGTTCTAAGCCAGCCAGTGCTCCATAGTAAAACCCTGATTAAAAATAAACAAAACTGAAGTGGGCAGTGCTGGTGCACACCTTTAATCCCAGCACTCAGGAGGCAGAGACAGGCAGATCTCTGTTGAGTTTGAGACCAGCCTGGTCCATAGAGTGAGTTGAGTTCCAGGACAGGCTCCAAAGCTACAGAGAAACCCTGTGTCGAGAAACCAAAATAAGTAAAATGAACAAAACCAACATACCCAGGTATGGTAGCACACACACCTGTAATCCCAGCACTTGGGAGGTGATATAGCAACATAATGAGGTCAAGTGCATCCTTGAATACAGTCCAGACCGACAGCCCCCAAGGACACAGTTCAGGTGACTAGCCCTGGCTGCCCCACAGTGCAGATCAAAAAGTCTTGCACAGCTCCACACTGCTCTGGTGCTCACTAGACAAACTACCAGATCTACCACCAGGGTGGTTCTTCTCTCCCTGACTTGCTCCATCCATTTGGAGGAGTGGGCTATGGTCACCATGGTTTCAGAGTGGGTCCCATACAGGTGCAAGAGCTGCCACTCACAAGAGGTGTCCCTGCTAAGGTCTTGAAGAACTTTACTTTTCTAACTGGCCCACGCCAGAAGAAGCCTCCTAGACTCAGCCCTTCAGCTGTTTCGTGACCGGGGGCATGGGGACAGCACAGGCCATTGAGGGCTTGCTATCTCTCAATGTCCAAATGACTTTAGTGGACTAGCAGCTATCCGAGCCATGAAGAGACTTGCAGTTTGTTTTCCTGGGTTCCTCTGTGTCCTGGGGACACAGGACCCTGAGATTTCCTTCTTCAGGGCTCTCCCCAGGACTATGGGTCCACAGGTGACAGGTGGCCAGCTTGTGTAGGTGGGGCTGAAGAGAACGCATAGCACAGCCCTCCCTGCAGGGCAACCCACTTCTGTGCTCTGATTCACAGTGACTCCAGCAGCCCTGGGGGTGGGGGGACTTCTGGGGTCTCCCCCTTTTATCTACTTCAAGAGAACACTCACTCTGCCTCATTAACACTTCCCTGCTAATGGTCTTTGGCCTGGAGTTGGGCAGGGATTTAGAAGCAATGAAGAGGAGTAGAGGAGTGTGTGTGTGTGTGTGTGTGTGTGTGTGTGTGTGTGTGTGTGTGTGTGTGTGTGTGTAAATGTAGATCAGGCTAGTCTTGAATTCAGAGATCCATGTGTAAATATAGACCAGGCTAGTCTTGAATTCAGAGATCCATGTGTAAATGTAGACCAGGCTAGTCTTGAATTCAGATATCCAACTGACACCACCACCCAGCTAAAAGCATCTCTTTCTTAGGCCAAGAGTGATTTAGCACACTTGGGGCTGTGGTCAACTAGTCTGGACATGAAAAGGAATTGGATCAGAGTCTCATCATGTATCCCGTTTGGCCAGGAACTCACTATGTAAACCAGGCTGCCCTCAAACTCATAGAAATCCACATGCCTCTGCCTCCTAATTGCTGCAATTAAACGTGTGTACAGTCATGCCCAGCTTCATAGGCCTCCTTCTTGTGGTTCGATCAAGTGTCCAGGACACAGAGGAACCCAGGAAAACAAACTGCAAGTCTCTTCATGGCTCAGATAGCTGCCTTGCCTTGGATCACAGACAAGCCTTGACAATTAAAGTACCCCTTGATCTGCTGAGGTGTGGATGACAAGGACTACACCTTCCCCCTCACAGGAGGAGGCTGAGCTGGAGAGAACAGAGCCTGGAAAGGTCAAGAGGCTAAGCAACACAAAACAAGTGCCTTCATTTATATGGTCACAGTCCTAATTGGGCGGGGGTGGGGGAGGGATGACAAAAGGTTACTGGGTACCAGGGATAACAGGTCTTGCTTGCTGTATTGCAGAATGGGCATTTGGTTGTTTTATAGACTTGAGTGTGGGGTAGAGCTGGAGAGATGGCTTTGCGGTTAAGAGCAAGTGCTAATCTTGCAGAGAACTCAGGTTCTGTTCCCAGCACCCACATGGAAGGGCTCACAGTTGTCTATAATTCTAGATCCAGTGGATCTAATGCCCCCCTCTGGCTTCTGTGGGCACCAAGCATGAATACGGTGCACATACATGTGTGGCCAAAGCATTCATACACGGAAAAACAAACAAACAACAACAACAAAAAAGCTAAGGAGCAACAACAACTTTGTTGTTGGGCAAGAGATTGTGTTTTGAGGGCAAGAGATTGACTTTGGGAGCCAAAGAGAAATGAGTTCAAATCAGGATTTCAGCTGGACAACTGTTGGCAGGGGGCAATCCCTGTGTTAAACCTTCTCCTGCTGCAGGAGAAGGTAACTGGCCCAACTCCCGGGAGTGTGGAGTTATCTGCAGAATGGCCCTTTCCATTTCCAGATCATGGGGACTCAGCCAAGTCCATGCATTCCATTTTGTAGAACTGGATGGGTCGTGTGCACTGGTTTAGACATGGTCTCGAGCTTAACCACAATGCTAGCTAACCGTTGCTGCCTGGTGCTTCAGTATGCAGACCCTGGGTCTCATTGAGAGCCCCAACCACTAAAAAGGCAATTTGTTATGAGGGTGGGAGACGGGGTCAGCCCCGACAGAGATGGGAGGAGTGCGATTTCACAGTGTCTCCAGCTTTGTAAGCGAGAAATCTTCAATAAAGAGTTCCCCTGAAATACGAAGTGGTACTCATTCGCCACACATATTCAATATCCATTTTTCATCGGAAGTGCCCAGTGCGTCTGCCAAGCAGGGCACTTTGAACAGCAGCTCGATTCTGCTGCCCCCTCTACTTGATGGAAGCATTTGAGCAGCGAACCAGTGATTTCTACAAATTATTTCAAGCCAAACATTCACTCGATCACCCTAGTTTAACTTGGAAAGCTCCTTTCTGAGGGTTTTGGAAAGAAAGAAAAAGAAAAAAATAAAATAAAAAAGAATGGCCATGGCTTAAATCAGAATGTGGGATAGAATGATCAAAAACGTATGTTCTCTTCTCGGAGCTGACTGGAGAGGCTTCAGATACCAGTGTGTCCAGAGTTCTAAGGTTTCAGAGAAAGCTCTGCCATTGGCTGGGCATGAATGTGTCTTGACGTCACTATTTCACTTGCACATATTATATTATATGGACCTACCAGGCAGAGCTGGAAATAACTGCACCTACAAAGCTCCCAGAGGAATAAAGTGTTCTTTGGAGACCCTGTTTAAAAGACAGCCCTTCCTACTGTCTTATAGACAGCGTGTTCTTTTTTTTTTTTTTTTTTTTTTTTTTTTTTTTTTTTTTTTTTTTTTTTTTTTTTTTTTTTTTTTTTTTTGGTTTTTTCTAGACAGGGTTTCTCTCTGTGGCTTTGGATCCTATCCTGGCACTTGCTGTGTAGACCAGGCTGGCCTCACAGAGATCCGCCTGCCTCTGCCTCCTGGATTAAAGGCGTGCGCCACCAAAGCCCAGCTACCGTGGTTTTGTTTTTAGATGAACTGTCCCAGCTTTGGCTTGTGCCATATGCGGAGGCCCGCCTGAGTCAAAAGTTACCCACAACCCCATGACACGGGAGACAGACTTTAGTGACTTCAAACCAATGAACCTCTGGCTTGCCAAAAAAATCTTACACAAAGTGAAACTAAATTCATGGCAGAGGTGAGAGCATCATTTAAACCTTCATCCCTGACCCTCCTGGAGATGGGCAAATACCACACCTCTGCCCAACAAGAAAACAAATTCCTAAAAGGAAGTCATCAGGAAACTCATGCTCAGATAGACTGGCCTAGAGATACCATTGTGGGACTGTACAAAAGAAGCAGTAAGGAGGTGTGTGTGTGTGTGTGTGTGTGTGTGTGTGTGTGTGTGTGAGAGAGAGAGAGAGAGAGAGAGAGAGAGAGAGATTCGAAAATTGTTGGTTCTCTGGCTAAGAAATGAAAGATGAGGTTGTCCCTCAGTTTTTTGTTTTTGTTTTTGTTTTTGTTTTTTCGCTTATTCATCAGACACAGGTGAGGGAAAGCGGCCAGAATTGTCCAGACAAACTGGGAAATGGTCCAGCCTCTTTTGTGGTGGCAAAGCCAAGGCAAGGCTAGGCTGAGGCTCAGCCTAAGAGCCTGTGATGGTAGGACAGAGACTGTGACAGGACCTGTGACCTCTGAAAGTGTCCTGAATGCTCGGCTTCTTTAGGAAGTAGACAGGTGTCCACAGGCCCATCAGTGCTCTTTGAAACACCCATCAAAGGAAGTCTAGACTCTACTGAAGATCATGGCCCAAAGTCCCTGATGAGAACACACTCAGCTTTTTGGTTTCCTCATTTTGATGTTGAAAAAGTATCAGTAACATTGTTTGGTATAAACTAAATCTCAAGATGGGAAGATAAGGAGGAGATTGTAGCTGGGTGGGCACTCAGTTGGCATAGCACAAAAGGAACCCAGGGATACATCTCCAGCTCTGCCTAAACCCAGAGTGACAACATACACAAACAGAAAAAAAAAAAAAAAAAGCCTGATGGTGGTGGCTCACACCTTTAATCCCAGCACTCGGGAGGCAGAGGCAGGGGGATCTCTGTGAGTTTGAGACCAGCCTGGTCTACAAGAGAGAGTTGCAGGACAGCCTCCAAAGCCACAGAGAAACCCTGTCTCCAAAAACCAAATAAATAAATAAATAAATAAATAAATAAATAAATAAATTGGGAGGTGGAAGCTAGAGGATTAGACACTTCAGTTCTTCTGCTATGTATCGAGTTTGAGGCCTGCCTTGGCTAGGTGAGACCTTATCCCAAAGGAGAGAGCAAGATAATGAATGCCAAAGGCAGTGACCATTTCAGCTTGTCTAGTTTTTGAAAAAGTGAGCACACCAGCAATGCTACACAGGTCTTCATTGACACTGCATCTTTAGACATGTAAGTCACCCAAACACACAAAACTTACTGTTTTCAGTTTTATTTTATAGCATTGTTAAAAAAAAAAAGTCAGCCAGGCATTGATGGCACATGCCTTTAATCTCAACACTAGCAGGAATAGCAGGCAGAGGCAGGCGGATCTCTGTGAGTTCGAGGCCATCCTGGTCTACAGAGCTGGTTCCAAGACAGCTAGGCTGTTATACAGAGAAACCCTGGAGAGAGGGGGGGGGAGGAGGAGGAGGAGGAGGAAGAGGAGGAGGAGGAGGAGGAGGAGGAGGAGGAGGAGGAAGAAGAAGAAGAAGAAGAAGAAGAAGAAGAAGAAGAAGAAAGAAGAAAAAGCCAATCTCACAAAGTATCCTTCAAATATTAGATGTATTTTCTCTTACATAATTTTCCCAGTTAACTGATCCCAAACAAATTTCAGGGGATAACTCTCTCCAAGTTGAGCAGCTGAAAGTTATAGAACTATTAGTAAATCAATAGTTTTTCTGAGAACTTTTCAATGACAGCTAAAAGAAGAAAAAAAGTTCTGCTAATTTATTTTTTAAACTTTCATTCGTTTGAAAGTAGATAGACAGGTTAGACAGAGCAGAGTGTAGAATGGTCAGAGAGCCAAAAGAACAAACAACAGCCTTGAGCTTCTTTTTATGTCCTAAAATGTGTCCTTTGCTTTCTGGGTTGCTGGATTGGAATGCAACGCAGGAGAACGGTAAAGGAACCGCCCCCATCTTCCCTGGCCAAGCAGTTTTTCTTAATTAGATTCGTGCCAGCAAGGTCTTTTCAGAGAGGGGTCTCTGTTTCCTTGCGAAGCCCCCTATGCACAAAGAAGCCGCTCTTCCCGGCTTCTAAACTTCTGCTTCCCCATTTCTTCTGAAATTCTACTGAAGGCCAGTGTCACCCTGAAAACACACAGGACAAGCCTGCTACATAGAAAAATGCATGCAAGACCAAGAGCAGAGAGCCCATGCGGGAAGTTAACCTTAGTTCCCTCTCAGGCTCTATGGGACTGCCTTGTCTCCCTCTTCCTGGCTATAGCGGAATTCACATTCCAAGCTTGAGTTCGGAGGGAGAGACACATTAGTAACAAATAGGTTTATGTAGACTTGTGGTTCAAAAACCCCTGGCAGTCACAGAAAGAGCTCTGCGCTGTACCCTGAGGGGACTTCTAGGCTTCCACTAGCAGCCTCCACCCTCAGATGTGTCATTTTGTATCCTGAGATTAGTGCCTTGGAGGACTCTCTTCCTAGATTGATTTCTGCATTTTAATAGGTTCTGTGACATTGGAACCATTTAGCTGGTAAGGTCCTGAAATGATACCTAGATTTTTTTTAACACCCATTTTTGTGTTGGACTGACTGGCTGTGCCCTAAGACAAGCATTTAATAACACACCAGTCATTCCTGAGCCCTGCTTAAGTGTCGCCTCCGATGGTCTGGCTTAAAGAAGAGTGACAGAAATGTTCTTTAATAACTATGGTTTAGACACATCTTTCAGATACTAAGTGGCGCGTTCTCACCTCATCTGCAGCTTTTAATCGCAAATGGACATTACTTTTGAAATATCTTTCTTTCTTTTCTTTAATATTTTTTTCCTCCCCAAGGCTGCCAGTTGAAAGTTGAAATCCAGCAAGAACGTAATGGTAGGTGCCAGCTTTCTGAATTACAGGGTGACTGTCTGAGCTGATCCGAAAAGGCAAGTGTCTTTTTTATACCGCATAAAAGGCTGCAATGTTTACATATCAAAAGGCTATAGGCCAATTTCTGTCAAAATTACACATGAAGTTAAGCAGTACAAGCAATTTATTTAAACACTAGTCATTGTAGAAGAATTCAAAACCATATGCTCTTTTAGCAGTTTTTCACAAACGCATCTGACCCATGACTTGGCTAGACATACAAGCTTCATAATTTACTCTAAATTTCAAATCCCCTTGACGTTTAAATAAAAGATCTTCATTAATGAGGTTTACATGAATGAAAACGTTAGAAGCTGATATGGGTTAGCTAGGGGCTGCTCTCATTTTCAAATGACTGACTTTGCTAATCATTTCAAGAGAAAGTTTCTTTGAGAACAAATTATCCTCATTTGCATTCTGTGATTTACAAAAGCCACGGTGCAGTCACTTTGAAACAAACTTTGTAAATAACTCAGCTGAAAGCCGATTTCTGCAACCCGGGAGCCCATGCTATTTTCTCTTTCTGAGGTCTTGGGAAACACGTCATTTTGGGGGGACACCCCTGTCTCTCCCAGGATTAAGTGGCGCTTTCCTAACACTTTGATTAGTGACCACTTTTATTTTGAACTTGAAACGCTTCTAACAAAAATCAGTCAGTAAATATCTTAGGATCGCAAGCCCGCAGACCCCACATTTTTCGGGTGGTGCCCTGCTGTAGGGTGGTTCCGAGCTCCTTACACAACTGCATAGTCCCAATCTCGGGAAGATCACTTGGGGCCCTGAGACATCTTCCAAGGAGTAGTAGAAACTGGGAACTGGTTTTGAGACACTGATTTTTTTTTTTTTTTTTTTAAAGCCAAAAGCAAACAGCAAAACCAATTGGCTTGGTGAAACCGTAGGGGGTCTCCGCTGCCCTCCGGGATTCTGTGTCTTTATTCTTGTGTCCTCCTTACAAAACCCCCCACACCTTTGAAAAGGACGCATCGCCTCTTTCACATAACTCGGGAACTTCTGCCTAAACCATGTACCTAAAAACCCTATCCAAAATGTCCAATTATAAATTGCCTCATGTATAGGCAAGAAATTGGGTGTTAAGAAATAAATCCTGTCAGGGCGTTGGTGACTCAAGCCTTTAAACCCAGCGCTCGGAGGCAGAGACAGGGGGATCCCCGAGGCCAACCTGGCCTACAAAGTGAGTTCTAGGACAGTCAAGATAACATAGCAAAAACCTGTCTCAAAAAACACTTAACAATATTAATAATAAATGATAATATTCTGAGAAGATGGGGCCTAGGACCCACTTTTCACGGGGAGGGGGGAAACTCCATGAGGCTGGGGATAGTGGGGAGACAGTCCTCTCAGAAGATATCCAGATGTGCACTCCAAACTTGGGCTCTATGTTTTAAATCAGAAAAGCAATTTAATCTACACTCTGAATCAATTCGGAGATGACAGTGGCTCAAGAGCGGTCTTTAATAGATGCTTAACAGCAAATACACCTTATGCATGTAGAATCCACTGATCCATTCTTTAATATCTTAAAAATGAGGGCTATTACTGGGGCGAGTGACTCCTCAACAAACACATTTTCATAGACTTCTGCATGGTGATTGCTTTGTGTGAAATCGTGTTTGGGTGATAATAGAGAAAATCAACAACGTGTTTACTTATTTCTCACCGAAGCCTCGCTGGCTGCCTCCGGACGCTCTGGTCCTCCCATGCTGAGCCGGGCATGCGGGGCGACAAACAATCGCTTAGCAACTGAAGGGGGGACAATTTGCGTGCCTGGCATTTGTTATTTCAATTGCGCCCGGCTACTCAGGACAAGATTGTTTCTAGTGCGTTGGGGACACTTTATGGTTTCCGCAGAGAAAGCACAGCAAGGGAGCCGGGCCCCTGACTGCCTTCACAGTCTGCCTCCCCGCGGACAAAGCAGAACAACCTTGGGCGGAGGGGACAATTGTAGCAGGGAGGCTACGCCACGGGTGAGCTCTCCCGGAGCGCGGCGGTTAACCCGGGACAGTGGTGTGGTTCGGGTCCGTGAGTTCCCTTCTGGGAAAGTCCTGTCTTCGAGGAAAGAGCTAAGGGATTTCTTTATCTTGAAGTTGAACAGGCTCCGCTTTTGACTTTGGGCAGGGGTGGGGCCAGCACAGTCCTTTGTCCCAGTGAAAAGAACAGAAACAAACCTCATTAAATACTAAGGTTTTAAGGGATTTAATTAATGTTGGATTTGGTTAGGTTATTTAAAATCCCGAGGTCTCCGAAGGAGGGATTGTTTGCAAGGTGGCAATGTTAAGGTCTTGAGCTCTGACACCCTGGATTCCAGGTGGAGCGCTTTTTCCTCCTAGGGTCCCTGACACAGCTGCAGAGAATCAAACGTCGCAGCGAAATCCACGGCTGACTAAAACTGATCATTAAGTATCAAGCTGGAGCAGACTCGAAGGCGTGGGTGCGGGTTGCCTTAATCTTTCCAAAACTCTCCGCGGTTCTTTCAGATCGGTGGATGGATACCTGTCAGGTCTGGGTCTGAGTCGCCTTTCAGAAATTGCAGGGGTCCAGGAATCTCCCCCAGGTGTTCAATTCCCCCCTGTCTCTGCCTGGCACCCCTGTGAAGGTCCTTAGAGGGCTGCCCGCGCACGCGCCTTCCCCCCTCGAAACCACCAAACAGAAAGCGGCGAATTCACCGCCGAAGCTGCAGCCTCTCCTCCTTGCTCATCAGTTTCTCTCTCTTTAGAATTGAACGCGGGAAAGGTTGACGAGAGAGCCGCCCGGGTGTCCTGGAACCTGGTGACTGTGAAGTCATTGTAAATGGAAAGTTCACTTCTCTAGGTAGGCTTGGCCTTTCTGAAGGAGTGTCACGCTCCTGAGAGACTTTATTTTTCTTAAAATCAAAAACCACCCGTCACCATTGAAGCCGGTTTCTACCCAGTCCTATAACTCTCCCTATCACCACCTCCAGTTTGCGAAAGTAAGCAAAGAGCCAAGTGTCCCAGGCCATGCGCGTGTGGGCTGGAAGGCGCTGAGGTCCACGCGAGGAGGCCTAGGACGAGAAGCGCACTGTCCTAGCTCTGGGTGGCTGCTCCCATGCACAGCCTGAGTTCTGCGTCCATTTACCGCTACGGTTCTCTAACCCAGGAAGAACAATTTACAAGACAGGGGTCTCCCCAAGTGCCAGGGGGCACTTAGCATTTATTGTACGACTTTAGACAGTTTTGAGGCTTATCTCAGGCTTTTCAGTGACAGAGGGAGAGAAATCGCCACAAAATGGGTAGACCCTGCAGGCGGTCCTCCACTCCGGCCTTGTCTGGAATAGTTGGAGAGTGGCCCCGTGCGAAGCCGCGGCGATGGACCGCTCTGCAATTCCGGGACAGGCACCCAAAACACGCGGCTTCCCTTCCGGCCTCTGCTTTCGTTCTGTGCCGATGGTCGCCTACCTTCTAGAAGGTCGCCCAGCCTCTTGCGCAGACCTGGCCTGGCGGTGCCTCACGGAGAATCCCGCATTATCATATGGGCCACCCGCAGTGGCCTGACTTTCATCCAGGCCGCTGGGGTCCCACGGAGGCCAGCGTGGGCCTGGAAGGACCAGAGGCCTTTCGGAGAGCTAGCTCGTTGAAAAGAAATGCCACTCAATTTATGCCGAGGAAGGAGACAGGCAATCCCCGTCTGAATTAAAGCCCCCAAACCATTTTGGGGAACACACCCCTTTTCCCAGAATAATAATCAAAAATGTATAGAACCTACCAGCACCCACGCGGGAAGCCTCTGGAAGCATTGCTTCAGAGCGCTCCTCTCGGTGGCGAATTTTAAACAGTGGTTGAATTTGGTCTTCAACTGATGTGTTAGGAGCTAGGGAGCGTCAGGGTAGTTTTCGGACCCAAAGTGACTGCAAAAAACAACAACAAAAAAGAGACAACTTTTACGGAGGCTGAATCTTTTCTTCTTTCGTCGTTTTTGCTCTGACAAAATTTGGCTTTCGCAAAAAGATTTTGAGGAGACCAAGTGAAGTTAGGCAGCGAATTCACGGCGGTGGGTGGGTGGGTGGGGGTTGGCGGCGAAAGGGGCGGTGGAATTTCAGTCTTGAGGAAGGACACAGACACCCTCATTTCCTAAAGGCAAACAAATTTCGAAAGAGAGTAAAAAGTAGTCCTAAAGTAAAATTAGCTACAATGAATTTGAGCTACAAGCAGAGGAAATCGCACCCCATAATAGAGAGAAAAGGGTCGGGGCAGAGAGGTCGATGGTGGAGCTGTTAACGGCAGTGGGACAATAGCATTAATAAGATTAACCTGGGCAATTAGGCCGCCCGCCCAGCTAGGCCAGGGCCGCTCGCGGCTGCCGAATGGAAAAGATTAGGTTAATTTCATTAATTCTCAATCCACAATCTCTTTTTCAGGCCCTGTAGCCCCCCTCCTCTTGGCATCTCTCCCCCCTCCTCTGCAAGCACCCCCCCCCCATTCCACACCACCCAAAGGAAAAGCAAAGGACCAAATCTGGTTCTGTTTGTCATCTGCATATTACCAGGAACTAAATCCAGGATGACGTCGACTCAGTATAAAACCAACAAGAGGTTGAGTCGGTCGAAGCTGCGTCCTACCCGCGGGTTGAGTTCAGCTAGGCGGCGGCAAGGGGAGGAGAGGGCGGGAGGAGGGAGCGCGGACGCAGGGGGCGGGGAGGGGCGCGAGTTGCGCGCTCGCCCGCGCTCTCTTTCGGTTTGCTCGTCCGCTGCAGGAGAGAGTGGGACAACCCCCAACCCCCACCCCAAACAACACCACTTGGAGACTTCTTCTTCGGCGCGTCCCCGCCGCCCCCCGGTCCCGGCGCGGGGCTCGGGGATGCCCGCCAGCATGTTCAGCATCGACAACATCCTGGCCACCCGGCCGCGCTGCAAGGACTCTGTGCTCCCGGTGGCGCCCAGCGCCGCGGCTCCGGTGGTCTTCCCGGCTCTGCACGGGGACTCGCTGTATGGCGCAGGCGGTGGCACCTCCTCGGACTACGGCGCCTTCTACCCTCGTCCTGTGGCCCCTGGAGGCGCGGGCCTCCCGGCCACGGTCGGCGGCTCCCGCCTAGGCTACAACAGCTACTTCTATGGGCAGCTCCACGTGCAGGCGGCGCCCGTGGGCCCGGCCTGCTGCGGGGCTGTGCCGCCACTCGGCGCCCAGCAGTGCTCCTGCGTCCCGACGCCCCCAGGTAGGGTCGCGATCGCGTGCGGGCCTTCCTCACAGTGGCAGTCGGTGGCTGCCGGGTGTGGACGCGCGGTGCTGTTTGCTTTATTCACCTGGCACCAACTTTTCCCTTTGCAAGCCTTCTCCTCTCTCCCATTTACTTATTACTGTTTTGTGGTCACCGAGTACGGTACTTTGCACACGTCTGCTGCAGACTTTAGGTTAGAGTTAAACCGAGCCACCTGGACGGAGTCTCATGGAGATTCCACGCGCGCGCGCGCGAGAATTAAGTGAGGGCTCCGGGAGACTACGGTCCTAAAGTGCCTGAACTGGCTTTGGATGTGTGCGGGAGGGAGGGCGCCCCTTCCACGTCCGAGCATCCCTGGTCTCCGCGTTCCCCAAAGACCTAGCGCCCCTTGCAAGACCTTTTCTAGTTTTAAGTGATGGAGGGCAGCGAGCGGGTTGGCGTGCGGTGCGGAGGGAGGATGACTGACCGGCGTCCTTTCCTCTGTCGCAGGCTTCGAGGGCCCCGGCTCGGTGCTGGTGTCCCCGGTGCCGCACCAGATGTTGCCCTACATGAATGTGGGCACGCTGTCGCGCACTGAGCTGCAGCTGCTCAACCAGCTGCACTGTCGGCGGAAGCGGCGGCATCGCACCATCTTCACCGACGAGCAGCTCGAAGCCCTGGAGAACCTCTTCCAGGAGACCAAGTACCCAGACGTGGGCACTCGGGAGCAGCTGGCCCGGAAGGTGCACCTCCGGGAGGAGAAGGTGGAGGTAGGCATGAGGCTCAGTGGTGGGTGGGAGCGTCTAGCGGTCTTTCCCTGCACGCGGAGTTCGCTCGGTCCTTAGTGGGGCTGCGGCCACTCTAAGAGCATCCCGGAGGCGGCGGCCTGGAGGCTGCTGGAAGGCGCTTTAGGCCCAGGAAGTGGAGTGGAAACGCGGAAGCGCTGCGGGTGTTCCCCCTTCTTTTGTTGGCCCTGGGCGCAGCGATTGCTTGCAATTTCACGCGGCCAGGCTGAGATTCCACGGCCAGGCTGCCCCTGGCCACGCAGGGCCACCCGGATGCCCTGGCGTTGGTGGGCAGCGGCCTTTTGATCACCACTGTTTTGTTGCCCCCTTGTGCAACAGGTCTGGTTTAAGAACCGCCGAGCCAAATGGAGACGGCAGAAGCGGTCCTCTTCGGAGGAGTCGGAAAACGCCGACAAGTGGAACAAGGCGTCCTCGAAAGCCTCGCCCGAGAAGAGGGAAGAGGAAGGTAAAAGCGATTTGGACTCGGACAGCTGACGGCCGCGGGCCGGCCGGGGCGCTTGCCTGACGCAAGGACTTGCACAGACAGACGATGCTACTTGCACACGCCCTGCCTTGCGGGAGGGGGTCGAGAAAGCAACGAGGAGCTAGCTGTAAATAATGTACAGGCTCTGGACCGCCGGGGACGGGCGTGGGGGAACCGCAGCCCCGCCGTCCCAGGCTGCCTGCGTGAGCCGCGTTCCCCACCGTAGTATTTATAGTTAAGTTAACGGTGACAATACAATAAAGTGATGGCGATGTAGACCAGCTATGTTGTATTTCGTACCCTAGTGCCATCCGTTGAGGCCTAGAAAAGAAACCTATTTCGTTGCAACGTGGAAGACAATTTAAAACGCAGCGAAGTGGGGGTGGGGAGGGCCGGAATTGGTCGCGTTGGGTATCTTCGGGAAGGGTTTCCGAGTGGCAAGCCCGGATTTCTAAAGCTTCACCTCTTCCATCATTTTTTTCTTCCCTGAAACTTCCTCAGAGCCCCCTCCCAGCCACCTACTCGGGGTCTTCGCTAACCCCCCAGACCTAAGGCGCCAACCCCGAATCGAATTCCTTTGCAAAAAGGCAGCTGGGACGAGGGTAGCTCCCCTGGGTGTTGGTGCTTTCTTTCTGGCTGTCACCTCCCCAGGGAGCTGTCCTTTCCCCCCTCTGAGCCTAGAACGTTTGTTTCTGCTACACAGACTTGGTGCTTGCATCACCGTGTCTTCTAGAGTTGTGTGCTGGAGCGTAGCGGGGAACTTAATTCCCACCACAGGTCTTCTGAGTTTTCTAGCTAGTCTTGGTGAAGGTTGGAGGACCAAGCCGGTCTCTGTCTGCTTTGTAGAACTCCCTGCCACAGGAGTCCCTTGAAGATGGTTGACTCTCTTTCAGTGGGTACTGTCAGTCCCTAACACTGTCTACCCCTGAAGAGCACTGCTGATCTACTGAGTTGTCTGAAATTTACATTCTCCCTGTAACAGGGAGTTCATGCTCTGCCTGCCATCTGTGACCAGGTGGCGTTAATATGTTAAACTCCTAATTGGTTCTACCTTAAGTGTGTTTATCTAGTAGGAAGCCAAAGCCCCACTCCTTAGCTACAGAGCTGGGAGCTGGGGTACTTGATCTCCCCCTTTGCCATTTTGGATATTTGGAGCAAGGTCTAGTCAGAGCTGGACACTGTGGCTAGAAACAGTGCAGGAAGAAAACAGTGATTTACAGGAACTACTTTTCTCACAGTTTGTAGGATTATAAAGCCGATGTGACTAAGCCCAGGGGGAAATATGTAATAAGCTCCAATGTAGTTATTTTTCTTTAGTTTGGGTTGGCCTTGGGCTCCAGACACCCACCCACCCCCCACCTGGGATCTTAGGCATGCCACCAGCACTGCTTTTAAAGTAAACACCCTTATGTAAGTAAGTGCTTTATGCAAAGAGGAAAGGGACCAGGGTTTGCAGGACAGATCTACCCACAGGGGAAGATCTCTGTCCTCTATACCTGGACTCCATCAGTTTCAGCTGACTCTGATACTGGCCTCCATAGCCGTAAAACAGGCACAGGTTGCAAATGTTCCCAGGCTTCAGGTTTCAGAGTGGCACCTGGCACAACAAAATATATTGTGTGGCTGCATTCTACTCCTCCTCCTCCTCCTCCTCCTCCTCCTAATAATAATAATAATAATAATAATAATAATAATAATAGCATGACTTTTATAATAGGTCAGAACTCATACTTCAGAACTCATTTCATCTTCCAAGAACTCTGAGCTGGGACATAATATCAGCATTATTCAAGTGAAGAGTTTCTGAAGGCTTACGTAGTTTTACATCATACGGCACACACGAAGTCAAGGACACGTGGTTTTTGCCCAAGTGAATCTTGTCTACCGTTGGAAATATTTCCGATAGCCACAGTTTTTGTGAGAAGCATTCAAAGAAGCCAGCCAATTCTAGAGGAGTCTGAAATGGCTTTTAATTTACCTTCACTTTAGATGCTAGACTTCCAGGTGACAGGGCATGCTGTACACCCCACTTGGTAACAGTTATGTTGCCGGATGGGGTCTTCTGTGTTGTTGGACTGAGATGAGCCTGCAGAGGCATCCGTGCCACATCCTAACGGAGGCCAGCATCGTTCCATCCGAGGGCCAGTTTCTTTTTGACAACAAACTCCCATATGTCCTTGCATCTGACCTGCTGGCCAGCTTGCTATAAAAGGGTATCTTTTATTTTAAAGAACATTTTCATTTTTTTTTCTGATCTGGAAAGAGAGATGGCAAATGAAAGGGAGAGGAGAATTGAGAGGGTCCTCACGTAAGTAGAACACCGGGTTAGGAGTCATCAGTAAGTGGAGGAGGCGTGTGCACGAAGAAGCTGGAGCCAGCTAGCTATTCCTTGCTTGGCTTAGGGCAGACCCAAGGTGGTGAGAGACACTAACCCCCTCCTCAGTGCCTGAAGTTCCTTGTGAAATGCTGTAGCCCTCACCCAGCCCCGCTCGCAGGAAATAAGTAAGATAAACGTCTGGCGTGAAGAGGGAAATGGCAACAAGGCTGGCCTAATTACAGTCTACCTTCCCTTCTGCGTGCCCCAGGCAGCTGTGGGGCTCAGACCTCTCTTATAGCTGGCTGCAGTGTCAGACAGGGCTAGATGGGGTCACAGGGCAGCAAGTACGGGGCCTGGTGATTTTCTTCAGTGGGACTTTGAATCACACTGTTGGAAAGTCGTGCCTACATGTGGGCAAGGCATGGGCACAGTGACTTGTCTGAGTGGTTTTCATCTCACACCCCTGCGTCCTGCCCATTTCAAAGTGAGCACATGGAACCACAGAGCTGACATTAACAGTTACCATGGGGACTGTGGCCTGCAAAGCTCTGGGTCCTTGAATTTTGATACATCGAGATGCTGTGCCGAACCTAAGCTGTTCTTTTGGATCATGATGTAACAGAAGTCCACCAATAATAAATGACCGTGGGAATGAATGTAGCCACCTCAGAGGCACATAGGAATTAATGTACTGTGCCAAATAGTTCAGTAAAGAACAATAATAGTAAGTATTCCCCTGATAACACTCTAGCACTTTCTACTGCCAGCCCTTCTGCACACATCTAGGCATACATTCCCCCCCCCATTTGTTTTTGTTTTTGTTTTTTGAGACAAGGTTTCTCTGTGTAGCTTTGGAACCTATCCTGGCACTCGCTCTGTAGACCAGGCTGGCCTTGAACTCACAGAGATCCGCCTGCCTCTGCTTAAAGGCGTGCGCCACCAACACCCAGCACCCCCTGTTTTATTTGTTTGTTTGAGACAGGGTCTCACTTTGTAGCCCTGGATATCTTGGAACTCTTCATGTAGACCAGGCTATCCTATAACTTACAGATAATCTGCCTGCTTCTACTGCTGGGGTTAAAAATGTATGCTCCGTGCCTAATGACTTATTTTGCAGGTAGGAATTTGCAGGCTTGGGGTCATTGAACAGTAAGTGGCAGAGCAGGCCCTGGTCCCCACACCTCAGCTATGTCCCACATCCCTCATCATCACTCATGATGAGGGACGATGTAATATCTCCCAGGTAGCCTGGTCACTTCGGCCCCCGAGGGCCCTGGTGGAAGGAGTTGAGGGGTGAGAGGTAAATATGTATAGGGAGAAGGGGGAAAGATTTGGGGGTCTTCAGATTTTTATCTTTTTTCCTGGAGAATGTGTAGCCATTCTTTGTAGCTAACTAGGAAGGGTTGGGGTGGGCGTTGAAAACTCCTGCAGACCAAGCAGTTTTCAGGGAGCCTGTATTTTAATTATAACTCCTGGGTCAACATGTGTTTTACTGACATTTGAACTTTGAACCCAGAGGCTTCATTTTGCTTTTCTGGGGACAGGATGGCCTTAAACTGTGGCAGTCCCACTTTTGCTTATTGAATGC
Source organism: Cricetulus griseus (assembly GCF_003668045.3). Lineage (NCBI taxonomy): Eukaryota > Metazoa > Chordata > Mammalia > Rodentia > Cricetidae > Cricetulus > Cricetulus griseus. The sequence continues at coordinate 190,570,012 of NC_048598.1, forward strand.
TGGGATTAGAGGCCTGAGCCTCCATGACCTGCTAGAATGTCGTATGTATGTATGTATGTATGCATGTATGTATGTATGTATGTATATACGTATGTATGTATGTATGTATGTATGTATATACGTATGTATGTATGTATGTATGTATGTATATACGTATGTATGTATGTATGTATATACGTATGTATGTATGTATATATGTATGTATGTATGTATGTATGTATGTATGTATATGAGATTAAAGTGGACAGATTCTTGTTCTGCTTCATTACACTGTGGCTGTTGAGGCCAGGAGTAAGGAGTGACAAAGAGATCTTTTTCCAAGTAGTGGACAGTTGGGTCACTGGATTTTAAAAACTGCCCTGATCCAAGTTTCTATCAGAAGGGAGCCTACAGCAGATTAAGCTGTCAGCTGCCTTCCCCACCTGCAAAGTGGGTCTGAGGAGAGGTGTGGCGATAAAGGAAGGGACCCAGCTGTGCGTCTGACACATTTGTTCATATCCCTGGCTTTGATACCACCCTCTGGCCAGCTGATCAATGCCCCGCTTGAGCAGATTAAGGAGTGCCCCCCTGTTTCTAATTGTTGTTGGTTTAGGAGCCTATGCGTGACCCCAGGACAGAGTGGATTTAGAAGTACCCGTGAGATGCAAACACTCTCATTCTCCCCAGGGCCCCGGATTTAGAGCAACGAGGAGCATTTGCCCTGTGGGTTTGGATTTGATTTCAAAGTTTTGTGAAATGACCTTGAAGTTTTTCCGGAAGTAAAACCCAAACAAACCTGGAGCAGCTGGTGCAGAGACCCTTGAACAATTCTGGCGGAAGTGGATCTGGGTTGTTTGGCAGTGAGGTCCCTTCCTCTGCTGAACGGAGGAGGGGAGGCATTCCCCCAGTGCCTGTCCCTAGAGTCCTGTGACCAAGCGGAAGACCTCCACTTATCACGGTTTGGTTGTAAATCTGGGGAAAATAAAAGAGCTTCATCTTTGCAGTCCGATTGGTCCATAGAACCAGTGGAGGTGAATTGCAGCTTATGATAGCATTTGGAAGTGGAGCCATAGGTTTTGGATTCCTGACGCCTCCATCTGTTCCCAAGTGTGTAGTCCTGGGATGAGTCAGTGAGGGACAGTCCTAGGAGTCCCTCACCCACTCTCCCCTTCCTTGGAGAGACCTTCTACTTGGAACTTCTGTTTCCCCCATCTGAGGTCCTCGGCGTCTGCTGACCATGTCTAGCAGTCAGGCTTAGTGGCATCAACTGCACACTGCCCAACACCTCCTCGGGCTTCTGAGACACCAAACGCTGACTTACAGAAGCTGTGATTTCTGGGGTAATTTTAGCTTCCCTCCATGCAGAATTCAAGAGCATCCGTGTTACTTCCTCACTGATTGGCCAGCAGTACAATGTAGGACACTGCTGTTGTCCTACCCATAGCTGATCCCAGCAAAGGCCATGGCTGCAGGAAGCCTGCTCCCAGACTCAGAACTGGTATGTGGGAACTTGGTTTAATTTTTCTCTTGTGGAAGGTTGGGATGGAAATATTTTAAAGCGATATTAAAAAAAAAAAAAGCCCTGTGTTGTCCAATTTCAAGGTTGCAGTTGTGACTAAAGGTAGTGTCACTGTCAGGCCACACCTCAACACAGTGGGAACAGAGCCCTGTTGGTGGCAAGTGACACATTGGCAAAACATTCTCCCGTGGGCCTGAGGTGCCATGTGGCTCCAGAGGCTTATGCCACCAAGAGGATAGCCTGAGCAGCATGGATCTGACACAGTGCTCTCAAACCCTGACCCACACAAATAAATCATCAACATCACTTCGTAGGGCCAAGAGAGGGTGTTTCCTTCCAGATGGGGTATGAAGAAGCCTCCTTTGAAATTCCTCTAAGTGCTAACTATGGGACCAGAAAAAGAAAACCACACTGCTCCAAGAACAGGGAGGCCCAATGTGTCTTTCAGGCACACGCCCCTCTGCCAGGAAGACTCAGTACCCTGTGAAGCTGGAATCCCAGCTGGCCCTTTCATCTAAAGACATCTCCAAGGCCAGATGGCTGGGCCATTAGGGAAGAGGCACGCTAAGCATTGTTTTGTGTTTGAGGAATACATATTTAAATCTGAAGCCATGAGAATCACTTTCTACTGGAGTGGGCGTGGCTTGTCCTAAACATAATCCCAGCCTGCATGGTTCCTGTCACACGTGGAGTCTGTGAAGAGCTTGCATGATCCAGGGTGTTGGCTGCATACACGAGTGATTCTCAGGCCTGAGCTGGAGGAGGAAGCTGTCTTCATTCTTTGTTTTGTTTTTCGAGACAGAGTTTCTCTGTAGCTTTGGCAACTGTGCTTGAATTCACTCTGTAGACCAGGCTGACCTTGAACTCACAGAGATCTGCCTGCTTCTACCTCCCAAGTGCTGAGTGTGCACCATCCCGCCCAGCTGTCTCTTCATTTTTTATGTAACCTGGCATTTGTCTCAGTTCTGCCATGTACCTTTGCCAGGTACAAAGGTGAGCAGAGAAAGCCATTTTGAAATAGCATTTAAAGTTCTGGAAAGAGCTCAAATCTTTGTGGTTTAGCATCGTATGTGGAAGATGTTGCCTGGGTAGCTCTTTTGGAGGGGAGAAGGGAAGACAGGACCTCACTATATAGCCCAGGCTGGCCTTAAACTCAGTTTTTCTGCCTCAGCTTCTCAAGTGCTAGAATTAAAGATCTGAGCTTACATACCCAGCCTACTTCTATAGACTCAAACAAAACAAAACAAAAATAAAATAAAATAAAATAAAATAAAATAAAATAGGCCTGTGTGGCTCACACCTGTAATCCCAGCACTAGGGAAGTTGAGCAGGGTCGATCACATAAGAATTGGAGGCCAGCTCAAGGATGTTATGAAAAGTAGCTTACATATATTTGGGGGTTTGGCAGTTGAGTTTTTAGAACAATTTCCCCAAATAGGTCCATGTAGAATTTCCCTCCGCTGTCTGATAGAGGCATGGTAGACATGGCACTTGGTTTGTGTATTAGCTGCTTAGATGATGTCTGGTGGTGTCTCGAGTGCCTTATTATCTTTGTTGTATTTAATCAGCATACACTTCTGTGAGGCTGGCATTGTTCTCAGTGCTGGAGATGGGATCCAGGGCATTGTGCATGCTAGAAGGAGCTTTGACTCTGAACTGCACCTCCAGCCCCAAGGTTAGCCGTGTCACGCTATGCAGGAAGGAAGGTGACTTCATGGAGGGCCAGCCGTCAGACTCCACATCCCAGCAGGCTCTGTACTGCTTCCCTTAGCAAGGACCATCCGGGGTACCCGGCTAGAATGCCTGCCTGGGGCCAAGAAAGCAGTGTGACCTTTGAGTGTCAGCCTCCTACTTGGGAGAATTATAACCATTTTGTGGTTCCTATGGGGTGGTTAAAGTCTAACGCTATAATTTCCGGCAACACATGAAAATTACCTGGGGTTTTGCAAACACAGATCACTAATCATGGTAAATATATCAGCACATTAAAAATAGTCCCAAGCACATAGTCAAACACTGTATGAGAGCAGCCTCCATACAGTCGACAAATATTAAGATGTTGCCTAGTATATGTCAGAAGTTGCCAAATGCAGACAACACAGCCATTGCCTTTCTGGACCTCTCTCTCTCTCTCTCTCTCTCTGGTTTTTCGAGACAGGGTTTCTCTGTGTAGCCCCGACTGTCCTGGAACTTGTTATGTATACCACACTGGCCTTGAACTCTCTGAGATGTGTTTGCCTCTGCCTCCTGAGTGCTGGGATTAAGGTTGTGTGCCACCACCACCTGGCCTCTTCCTTCTCTTACTGAACTAGAAGCTCCTTGGGATGGCCACTAAGCTCCTGAGATCTGTCTGTCTAGGTCTCCTGAGTGCTGAGGTTACAGGTTTGTATCGCCATTTCCAGTTCTCAGGTTCCTTTTGCACAGCAAGCATTTTACTCACTGAGCCATCTCCCCAGCCCCTTGGTGTCTGTCTCTTCCTCATACTTTCTGTTTTCTGAGACAGGGTTTCTCTGCAGCTTTGGAGGCTGTCCTGGAACTCAACTCACTCTGTAGACCAGGCTAGTCTCGAACTCACAGAGATCCGCCTGTCTCTGCTTCCTGAGTGCTGGGATTAAAGGCGTGTACCAGCACCGCCCAGCTCTTCCTTACATTTTAAGGAAAGCAGTCCCGTCAGGGTGCAGTGGCACACAGCTGTAGCCCTAGTGTGCAGAAGGATGAGGCAGGAGGATCATGAGTTCACAGCTACACAGATGATGGAGGCAAGTCTGAGCTACATAATGATACCCTGTTTCTAAACACCAAGGTCTGTGAATGTAGCTCAGTGGGCAGAGCATTTGCCTATAGGGTGTCTAAAGCCCTGGGTTTTATCACCAACATTGCAAATAAAAAAGGAGATGTCAGCTGGGTGTGGTGATGCATGTTTTAATCCTAGCACTTGAGAGTCAGAGGCAGATGAATCTCTGAGTTCTAGCTCAGACTGGTCTACAGAGCAAGTTCCAGGGCAGCCAGGACTATACAGAGAAACCCTGTCTCCAAAAACCAAAATAATAATAATGACAACACAACAATAATAATGAATAATAAAAAGAAGCATCTTTACTTTCTTAAAGGTCCTACTAACAAATACAGTCACATATGCATTCTAGGTTTTAGCCCTTGAGTCTTAGGGACAACAGCGAGTCCTCAATAGCCTTTGCCTTGTCAAAAGAACCAACATCTTTGCAGACTTAACCCACCAGGTGCTGGGTTTCCCAGATGTCTTTTCCACTTTTATGAATCAATACTGCTCACCACAGCTTGTGTGGATCAGACAGTTCAGTGGAGTCTCATGAGCCTCTTCTGAACAATGCTGTCACACTGTCACACTGTCACAGAGCTAGCCAGTGTGTAATGCATCTATCTAGGCCTCCCTTTGTCCTTGGCCTGTGATTGGGGTCAAGTGCTGTTCCTTCACTATTTATTTATTTATTTATTTTTTGAGTTAGGACCTCTTGTTGCTCAGGCTGGCCTTGAACTTGCTCTGAAGTTAAGGATGAACCTTGAACTCCCAATCCTCCTGAATTCTGGGTTTATAGGCAGGCATCATCACACTTGGCTTATGCTGCGCTGGGGATTAAACCCAGGGCCTCCTGTATACCAGGCAAACGCTCTAGCAACTGAGTTACATCCCAGCCCTGTTTGGTCCATTAGCTTGATGAAGGGCAGAGAGCAGAGTTGTTGCAAATCCTCCTCTGATTGGAGAGCAATCCTTTGTTTCCCAGGTTTCTCACTCTCTTGGTGGAAAACAAACCTTGGATACAACTTGGGCCCTGCCATAATCTGTTTATTTATTTATTATTTTATGCCAGTTAAGGCCTGCTTTCCCTTATAGAACAGTCTGTCTACTCAGAAGGTCACCAGCTTGCCCAGATAACCCAGTCTTTTTGGAAATCAAAGCCAACTCTGAGGGGTACCGATGGCACTCTGACTTCCTGCTGCCTGCTGTCTCATCCAGTACTTAAGGGAAAAGTGTTACCATATCAGCAACATTCTCCAGGTCCTGAGGAGCTGAGGGGCTTCCAAGTAGAGGGGTCATTTGGATTCTGACCGGCATCCTCCAAGGATGGGAGTGACCACCACCACCAGGCAGCTGTCCACACAGAATGGGTGTCTTTTTTTTTTTTTTTTCCAGCAAGGGCTGATTGGCTACAAGGATGCTGTGTTCTTCCCAGTGCCTTGCCTTTCTCCTCCCCAAGCCAGAAAAACAGCACAGATCCTCCTTTAGAAGGAGTACCAATTTTCAGAGCAGAGATCAAGAGATCTGGTGGGCTATGTCCCTTCATACTCATTTTCTCCAAAAGTATCTATTGCCGGGATGATCGCACTTGGGCTGTTTGTATTTTTGGTTTGGATCCTCAGTGGACACCAGCGATTTTCAATCATTTCGAGCCTATTCGGTTAAATCGTAGAGGCTCTCTATTTTCTTGGTCCTGAGGGGTTGGTCTGCATTTGGTCCGAATTATGCGGCTGTCGACAGACGGCAGTAAAAGTGCTTTTGCAGGCAGGACAGAGAGCTGGGTGTCTAGAGATAGAGTGGGCAGCTTGGCTGTGTTTCCCAAGCCCCTCCAGCCCGGTGACACAGGCAAGCCGTTTAATCTCTCGGAGACATGTTTGCTTCGAGTATAAAACAGAGTTGATAACTCAAGCCCCTTTGTTCTCTCTAGGGCAAATTACAGAGCTCTTGGAAGCCTAAAAGCAACCTTCCCCCCATTATTTCCCCTGGAGAGGGAGGGATGAGTGGAGTCCTCAAACGAATTGGATGTGATATGGTAGAGTATGTTGTTGGTAGCAGTCCATATTTTTTGCTTGTGGAATATTGCAAGGAGGTTTCTTTCTCTAGACCCAGAAAAGAGCATCTGAGAGGACAGAGCTATATGAACACAGTCTGGTTCTTTTTCTTTCTTTCTTTTTTTTCTTTTCTTTCTTTTTTTTTTTCAAGACAGGGTTTCTCTGTGGCTTTGGAGGCTGTCCTGGAACTAGCTCTTGTAGACCAGGTTGGTCTGAAACTCACAGAGATCCACCTGCCTCTGCTTCCCAAGTGCTGGGATTAAAGGCGTGAGCAACCAATGCCCGGCCACAGTCTGGTTCTTGAAGGAAACAAACAAACAAAAGCAAACCATGTGCTGGATGCCTTGGCTTTGCTGGAGGCCTTTCCCTGTACAGTGTGGGTGTCAATGGATAAATCAGGTGAAGCAGGACTATTCTGGAGGAGGCATGATGAAGGGATTGGTACCAGGCAGGGCACATCCCTATCAGACTCTGATGCTAACTTGTCACTGTGAGGCAGGATCAAGCTCAGCAAAGACTGCTCCTAAACCATCCAGAGCTCTGGGTGAAGGAGAAGGTTGCTTAGGGGAGGGGATAGGGCCTATCTAAGATATCTAAGATACAATCCTTCAACTCAGGGCACGAGGGTGAGAAGAGGCTGGGATCCAGGTCAGCGGGGTCATGCCAATGGGAACAATCCTGAAAGCTGACTGGCTGTGGGATATCTGTTAGGATATTAGACAAGTGACCCAGAATGGTGCTTACAGCACAGGGCCTACTCTGACTCCAGATGTTACAGGAGGCCTGCAGAATCGAAGCTTCTGGGCCTTAGGATGCACTCAGACAACAATAGTGAGCCTGAACTGACATCTGGGCCCAGGTCCTCATAAGAATTTGCTCCTGGGTGTGTGCAAACATCATTCCCTTGGGACAACAACAGTTTCCTTAGTGAAGCCTTTCCATGCCTCCATTCCAGATCATTCCAAGGACCGTACCCAGCACCTTCATCTTCTCACCCCTCCTTCGATTTTATTCCCGTTTCTGCTTCTTGTTGTCTTGTCTCTTCTTAAGCATCTCCTGCCCTCATCCAACATCTTCCACCTTTTGTCAGGGCCGAAGGATGCAGAGAGGAGCCAAGGCAGCCCCTGTCCGCGGGGGCTCCCAGCAAGGGAAGCAACAATCTCAGCAATAGCAGTTCAGATGATGGTGACAGGAACCCAGACAGAAACTGGTGTGGGGCAGAATGAGGACATGAAGGGTCCACACATCTCCATAGTCACTTCTTGACCTGCCTCGGTTTCCATATCAGTGTACTGGGTCTGCAGAAAAGAGGCTGCCTGTGGTGTAGCCCAGAATACCATGGGATGCCATGTGCTTATAGAGTATGGCTCAGTGCCACGTGCCCAGCTGATACTGGTGGTGCCGTCATGGTGGTTCTGGTTCCAGTTCTACCGGAGGAATGGGATAGGTGCTAGTTACAGTTGCTCACCCTCAGCACAGAGCTGTGGGATGCTATACTTTTTGATTATGACGCCCCACCCCACCCCACTCTTTTTCTGCCCTTTTTGTTGTTTTTGAGATAAGGCTTTACTTTGGCCTGGAACACACTAGATTTTGCAGGCTGGCTTCCAACTCCCAGAAAATCCTCCAGCTTTAGCTTCTTGAGTGCTAGGAGTACACCCATACCCCTCAGTCTGATTTTGAGTCATGGTTTTACTATGTAGCCCAGGCTGGCCTTGAATGCCTTATGTAGCTGAGGATAACCTTGATCTCCATCCAGATCCTCTTGCTCTGTCTATCAAGTCCTGGGATTGCAGGCATGTCCTGCCATGCTGGCTTTTATGTGGGCTGGAGGTTTAACACAGGCCTTCATGTATGCTGGGTGAGCCCTCTACTGGCTCACCTACACCAACACTCTTTGAATTCCTAATCCCAACCACTGGTCATAGGCTACTACACCTGACAGGGAAAGAAATTCAATCCCTTCTTTCCCCTCCCTCCCTCCCTCCCTCCCCCCCTCCCACCTCCCTCCCTCCCTCCCACCTTCCCTCCCTCTCTGCCTTCTCCCTCTTTCTCCTTTGTTCCCCCCAGCATCTTTCGTACCATTTACATATGTCCTGGGAGGGAGTGGGACATGCAATGTGTGTGTGGAGGTCTGAGACAGCTTCTAGCTGTTGTCAGTTCTTTCCTTCCACCATGTGGGTCCTGGGATTGAATCAAGTCATCAGGCTTAACCCCAAGTACCTTTATCTGCTGAGTCATCTCACTGGCCCTCAGTTTCTTTCTTCCTTTATATCCGTTTTTTTCCTCCCTCCCTCCCTCCTTCCCTCCCTCCCTTCCTTCCCCCCTCTCTTTCTTCTCCTTCCCTCCCTCCTTTTATTTGTCCTTCTTTGGGCATGGAATCCAAGACCTGTTTGCACTAGGCAGGTGTTTTGCCTCTGGGCCACACCCCCAGCCCTGTCTATCCATCTATCTGCTTTTTCTCGTGATTTGATTTGTTTGGCTCTTCTTTCTCCAGCACCATGGTGTGTGACTTTCCTGAAGTTTCAGTACTTTAAAGTCTTTTGCTTTATTTGCTTTTATGTGTCAAGGTGTTTTACCTGCACGTATATCTGTTCACAGAGGCCAGAAGAGGGCATCAGATCCCCTGGTACTGGAGTTACAGATGGTTGTGACCATGTGGATGCTGGAAATCAAAGTTGGGTCCTTTGCAAGAGTAGCCAGTACCCTTCTTAACCACTGAGCCATCTGTCCAGCCCCTGCATACTTCTTAATATTTATCGAGGTTAGACCTTTTCTTCCTCCAATAGTTTCTTTCAGTGGCTAAATTTGCTTTATAATTTATTTTCTTTTAATGTCAGAGGATTAAATATCTATTGTTTTTATTTGAGTTATACTTCTTTATAGGGTAATTCGTCGGTATGCAACATGTAATGAAGGTTTGTTGAAGAAAGAAGGCACTCCCAAGATGGAATTCTAAGGCCCATATGGCAGCAGGAGGGCCCAGCCTCTCTGATGGCCTGAACCCCCAACAGCCATACAAAGGTGTATTTATTGAAAGTTACCCAAAGTATTTCCTCATACTGAGGTCCCTAATCTAATTTACATGTCCTCCTGAAGGAGAACATCACATACCCCATGACTCCAGTCCTTTATTACATGCCATTTATTATTATTATTTTTTTGGTTTTTCGAGACAGGGTTTCTCTGTGTAGCTTTGGAGCCTATCCTGGCACTCGCTCTGTAGACCAGGCTGGCCTCGAACTCACAGAGATCCGCCTGCCTCTGCCTCCTGAGTGCTGGGATTAAAGATTTATATGTCATTTATAATACACAATAATACAAGAGCCTCAGGTGTGCCAGAGGCGTCTTGTGGCCAAAGTCATGGGATGGCCACAATGCCCCTTCAATAAAACAATCCACAAGGATTCTTCAAGGTCAAAGTACTTCTGAAAAACAGCTGTTCATTCTAATATCTACCCCGTACAGTGATTCTGCTAAATTCCTACAACAGTGATTTGTAGAGAGTGCACATCTTTCCAGGACTGAGTTTCCTTACCTAGGATTGCGATGTTTATAGTTAGCGCTTGCTGTGTAACAAACTAGCCCCAACCTTAGTGGTTTAATATGCATCTATGTGTCACAGCTCCCAAGTTTGTATAACAGCTGCAGACTGGCTGAGGCTGGGTGTATGTATGACTTGGTTTTCCTATAGCTGCGACCAAACACCTGTCAAGAACAGCTTAAGGAAGGAAGAGTTTAGTTTGGCTCATGGCTTGAGGGACCAGTTCATGGTGGTGGGGAAAACATGGCTGGAGGAGCTCGAAGCAGCTGGTCACATTGAATCTGCAGTCAGGAACCAAAGAGAGACACCGTGGTGCTTGGCTTGGCCCCTCCTTTTCTCCCCTTATCTTCACTCTCATCTCCAACCCAGGCAGTTGTTGCTGCCCACACACAGGGTGGTTCTTCCTCCTCTGTTGAACTTCTGGAAATATCCTCACAAGCATGCCTAGAGGTGTGTCTCCTAGGGTATTCCAGACCCAGCGGCGTCATCAAGGAGGACCATTGCAGAATCACTGAGTAGCTCTGCTCCAGGCTGTAGGTGGATCTGGCTGGGCTGCGTTTTGACTCTTCATTGAGGTTGAGGCTCAGGTCTTTTCCTTGCATTTCGATTTGATTGCAAGTCTGAGACTGGGTCCTCTAATGATAGAGGAGGCAGAAAGCCAAGCAGAAGTCTACGGGGCTCCGGCTCAGAACTCCTGCCTACTCTATGCTGGGCAAAACAGGTCATATGGTCAAATCCAAAGTTGGGGACAGAGAGTTGCACTTTCCCCATAATTGCAGACAGGGATGGAGAACTATGGCCAGTGATACACTTGGCCGCTATATGGTCTTCAGCTATGTCTTCATTTTTTATTTTTTTATTTTATTTTATTTTATTTTATTTTTTTCGAGACAGGGTTTCTCTGTGTAGCTTTGGAGCCTATCCTGGCATATGCTCTGGAGACCAGGCTGGCCTCGAACTCACAGAGATCCGCCTGTCTCTGCCTCCCGAGGGCTGGGATTAAAGGCTTGCGCCACCAACGCCCGGCTATGTCTTCATTTAGGTTGTTGAGTAAAATTTTATGTTTTACACAGAGATTGTGGAGTACACATTAGGTTTATTTTCTGGCTCTCTCTGCTTTTCGTTAATGGTACATTTCCTCCATTATACACCGAAATTATTTTCCATCAGTGTGCAGGTGAACAGTTGACTTGGTTGTTTGTATTATGTCCAGCTCCCATTAGACCTCTCAAATCAGTTCAACTTGCTTTCCAGCTGACTTTGTGAATTTACCAGGTGGGCGTCCTGCCATCCGAGAGCCCTGCTCATTTTACTTCCCCTTTCCAGTTCCTTGCTTCTATCATCTCCTCCCCATACCCACTCTACTCACAGAGCCCTCTCATGGTTGTGGGTTGGAGAGATGGTTGTGAGCACCAGTTGCTCTTCCAGAGGACCCAGGTTTAATTCTCAGCGTCCACATCCCAAGCATGTCTAGTTCCAATTGTAGGGGATCCAACACCCTCTTCTGGCCTCCATGGGTACTTCATGTACATAATATATATTATATATATATAAGTACACTCAAACACTCATCGATACAAAATAAAAGAAATAAATCTTAGAAGAAAAAGAATCATGGTTGCAGTGGCATGAGACACAGAGGCAAGAGGATTGCTGTGAGTTGAGCCTGGGATGTGGAGTGAGACTCTGTTGAAAGGCACGCACACACACACACACACACACACACACACACACACACACACACACACTGTGGAGAGGGGCAGGAGCAGAGAGAGAGAGAGAGAGAGAGAGAGAGAGAGAGAGAGAGAGAGAGAGAGAGAGAGAGAGAGAGAGAGAGAGACAGTTGATATGGGGAGGTGCACCCATATGTTTGCATATCATTAACTTACATTCTTTTTTTTGTTTTAGATATATTTGCTTATTTGTTTATTTTTATGTATAAGTATGTGTGTCTGCATGAGTTTTTATGTACCACATGCATGCAATGCCCATCAAGGCTAGAAGGAGGCATCAGTTCTCTGGGAATTGGAGTTACATGTGGTTGTGAGCTGCCATGTGGGGAACTGAACCCAGGTCCCCTTCGAAAACAGCCAATGTTGGTAACTGAAACTTATTTTCTTTGGCTGTAATAGCACCATTAACAAAAAGACAGCTCAGCACAATAGCCACATTCTCTGCATGTGGGGAGGAAACACAGCTGGCCTTCTTACCCAGCTCAGGCTGCCATGCCTCTGGCCTTGGTTCCATCCCTCATCTCTTTCCTTTTATTTCCCCAGAGACCAATCTTCTTGTACCCCAGCCATAGGGTGAGTGGGTATTTCCCTAGACGCTCCATGGCCCAGTTCCACCTTCAACAGAGGACCTCTGGTCAGCCCTACTTGAATTGGAAGTCTTCAAGGCACCACTGAGCAGGGGACAGTAATGACTCTATAGGGCCAAGAAGAGCCCCTCCTCTCGTCCAGGACAGACCCATCCCACAGGTCCACTTAAGGGAGGGAGCCTGGATTTCATGCTGAGAGCTCTGAGATGAGGCTTGTGTCTACACTGGACTTTGGGGACATTAGCAGCCCCAGAGTTCAGTTTCCCATTTTTTTTTTTTTAACCCCAGATGAGGAGCAACTCTGCTGCTTCCTTGTAGGGTGGTCAGGAGAAAGCCTCACTCTGCCTGATGGAAAGGCATTTTTTAATCCTGTAACTTTTTAATTGTGTGATTGCTGCTCTACCCCCTTCTGTTTTCCTCCTCCTAACCCTCTACTTCTTAAAATACAACTTGCTCCATCCTTATTAGGAAAAAAACATGTTTATTCATCCTGGAAAAAAAAAAAAGGACAAACAAGCCAGAGCCAAAATCTACAGTCCTGCTGTTGACACCCTATGGTATGCTGGTCTGACTTTAAAACCTTCTTTTTCCGATTTTTTTGTTTGCTGTTATTTTGAGGCAGGGATTTGTCTTGGTGCTCTAAGCTGGCTTCTTAGACTCAGGATTCCCCTGCCTCAGCCTTCTGAGAGTATGGGACGCACCACTACTTGAAATGTGTTCTTCCCCTCCCTCCCTTCCATCCCCCCTCCCTGCCCCTCTCCCTTCCTCCTTCCCTGCCTCCCTTCCTTTCTTTTCAAAGGGTCTCCAGGCTTTCAATTCTCTATATAGCCAAGGCTGACCTTGAGTTTCTGATTTCCCCTATATACACTGCCCAAGTGCTGAGATTGCAGACATAGGCTGTCATGCCCAGTTTTTGATTCGCTGGGGATCAAACCCAGGGCTTCAGGAAAGAAAGACAAGTGCTGGTTTACCAACAGCCCTGGATTTCCCTGCTCTTTACTCCAAGTGTGCTTGTTGATATGTGTGCAGGCAGACATGTGTGTGCTTGTTGATGTGTGTGCAGGCAGACGTGTGTGTGCACAAAGAGGCCAGAGGGCGACCTTGGCAGTGACTTCTCTGTTGCTGTCCACTTTTTGACACAGGCTCTCTCATTGGACTGTAGCTTGCCCAGTCGGCAAGACTGACTAGCCAGCAAGCCCCAGGGATCTGTCTGTCTCCACCTACCCAAAAAATGAGATTACAGGCTTTTAAGTGGGTCCTGGGGGAATTGAACTCAGGTCCTCTTGCTTGCAAAGCAAACACTTGTATATGTTGAACTGACATACAGCTTCTTGCTTTGTTCTTAGGGCTGGTCTTGCTATGCACTCTCACCAGGACTGGAACTTGTTATGTAGATTGGTTGTCCTTATTTACTTATTTTTTTTATTTATGTATATGTGTTTGTGTGAATCTGCCATGCATATGCGGGTGCCAGTGGAGGCCAGAAGAGGGCATCAGATTCCCTAGAGCTGGAGTTACAGGCAGTCCTGAATTGCCCAAATGTGCTTTAGGGACCAAACTCAGGTCCTCTGGAGGAGCAGTCCTCTTAGCTGCTGAGCCATTACTCTAGCCCACCTTAAAATAAAGGCACTCATACCTTGCTCTGAAGCTTAGCCTCCTCTGAGCTGGGGTTACAGGGAATAGAATGAGGTGGTATTTCCCCCTTTCATGGCACCCACTGTGTTCGTTTCAATTGCTTGAATGTTTTAATTGTTGGGACAGTCCATGGGAAGCCCAACAGGAAGCTAGACATGGGGTGTCCCACAGCCAGCTCTCCTCCTGCCTCCAAACGTTGAAGTTTTCAGGTTGGTGTGTCTGCTGGCTGAAATGACAACTGCAGAGCATCCCAGGCTCTGCTCTCCTATTGTGCCTAAGCCCACATTACATTTGTAGGAAATGTAGACCTAGTGCCATTGTGGCTGATCACCTCTGACTATCTCAAAAAAAAAAAATGACCCTACTCTGATGCCAATATGTTATCGTATTCTTCTCCTGTCCTGGCAGCGGCTTCTTCTTCTTCTTCTTCTTCTTCTTCTTCTTCTTCTTCTTCTTCTTCTTCTTCTTCTTCTTCTTCTTCTTCTTCTTCTTCTCCTCCCTCCTCTCCTCCTCCTCCTCCTCCTCCTCCTCCTCCTCCTCCTCCTCTTCATTTTGTTCTTTACAGTTAACATTATATTACAGTCATTTTCCTTCAGAAGGTGGTCTCCTAGCCAATGTGAAGAGAAACCTGCCTCTCTCTGTGTGCCCTGGTGGCTGTCCAGTAGGGGCCCTTCAGCCATCCCCATGTGTACTGAGCACTCCAGGGGAGGCCATAGGAACCTCGTGTTCAGCCCATCTCTCACACTATTTTGGAAAACATTTGTAAAGCATTTTCCAATTTCCATGGTGAATTCATGTCGATTATGGCTTCCCACTTTCCCTAGGAGCCAGGGTCCTTAGAAAAAGCTCCAGCAGAGGCAAAAACAGGGCAAAGATAATGAAGATTTTTATTGGCTCTCTGGACAATTGCCAAATTGTTCTCAGTTCAACAGTTTGCCAAACATCTTGAGAGGCTACTGTGTGTGGCGGCTTTTAACCAGAACTGACAAGTGGGCCGTTACAATGCTGCCAGGAGACCAGTAGCACAGCACTGAGGCTTGCTGGGACCCCTCCTCACACTAGAGGTCTGTCCTGAGTGTTTTCCCTGGTATTTGATGCCTGGAATCTTAGCACTCGGGAAGCAGAGGCAGGAAGGAAGATCACGAGTTTGAGGTCTCTTTGGGCTGCATAGGGAGACCCTGTCTGAAAAAAGACAACATATAACCATTTTACTTAATAATTTTATATGCAAAAATATCCTTAGTAAATGTGAGCACATGGAATCCAAAAGCCTTTGAAATAAACAGTATTTTGTATCTGTGGGCTTGGTTTGTATCTGTGGAGTCTGCCATCATAAATCAAACATTTTTGGGATAGCTGGGCAGTAGTGGTACACACCTTTAATCCCAGTGCTTGGGAGGCAGGCAGATCTCTACGAGTTCAAGGCCAGCCTGGTCAACAAAGTGAGTTCCAGGACAGCCAGAGCTGTTACTCAGAGAAACCCCATCTCGATAAACGAATAAACAATGGAAAACATGAGCTTGCAAGCCGACTCCATAATTGTAGCACTCTGGAGCTGAGGCAAGATTGCAGCGCTGGAGCTACAGCTCTATGTCCAGCATCTAGGGCTTTTGATGGAATCTTTTGGGCTGTAAGGGCTTAGGCAGTCCTCCCCTCCAGCTCTGCTGCCTGCAGCACACGTAGCCTCCCTATTGGGCTAGC
Source organism: Cricetulus griseus (assembly GCF_003668045.3). Classification (NCBI taxonomy): domain Eukaryota; kingdom Metazoa; phylum Chordata; class Mammalia; order Rodentia; family Cricetidae; genus Cricetulus; species Cricetulus griseus. The sequence continues at coordinate 190,585,537 of NC_048598.1, forward strand.
TCTACTCCTTGGCATTCATCCCATGGTCTCTCTCACCATGGACCTGGGTGAAGGCTGTGAGCAGTAGCCACGCTGTAATCTGAATGCTATCCTGTTTCCTCCACCAAACAAATTAGTCCATCACTCCCGTGTTTGGCACCATTCAAGTTGGAAGGATGCAGGCAACATGCACCCAAGTTATTTGCCAGAATATCCCAAGAACGGCCTCCAGCTGAGTTCCCAGTAGAGTCTGCTCTCTGAAGCCTCCTGACCAGGCCTCTGCTACCCACGTTTCCCTTAGCATTCTTCTTCTTCTTCTTCTTCTTCTTCTTCTTCTTCTTCTTCTTCTTCTTCTTCTTCTTCTTCTTCTTCTTCTTCTTCCTTCTTCTTTTGTTTTTTTGAGACAGGGTTTCTCTGTGTAGCTTTGGAGCCTATCCTGGCACTCGCTCTGGAGACCAGGCTGGCCTCGAACTCACAGAGATCCACCTGTTTCTGCCTCCTGAGTGCTGGGATTAAAGGCGTGCACCACCAACACCCAGCTCAATAGAAGGGCAACTGCGCTGCCGGGGAATCGAACCCAGGTCGCAAGAATGGGAATCTTGCATGATACCACTACACCAGAGGTGCTGTTTCCCTTAGCATTCTTGTGTTCAAAAAATCCCCACCAGAATGGTCCATTAGGTCCTGTTTATAACATCATACAGCTTTCCAAGCCCCCAAACTCCAGCTCTCTCCACTTCTTCCCACAAACCAGTTCCAAAGGCCCTTGAATCACACACTCGGGTTCTTCATGGTCACAGCCCACTTCTCACTCCATTAATTTCCAAGTGTTAGCTACTTGCCTGACTGCTGCAACAAAATGCCTGACAAAACCACCAGGAAGGAAGGGAAGGCTCCCGCTGCCTCACAGTTCCAGGTTCAGCCCATCAGGGTGGGGGAGTCATGACAGTGGGAGCGGGAGGCCGTGGGTCACATGGCGTCTGCAGTCAGGAATAAGGGACGTGAACGCTAGTGTTCAGCTTGCTTTCGTCTTTTTATTCAGTCCCGAACTCCAGCCCATGGAATGGGGCCAGGGCAGTTAGGGTGGGTAGCTTGTTAACTCGTTCAATCCAGACAGTCCCCCACAATGCCCTCAGAAGTTTATCTCCATAGTGATTTTAAATCTGACAATCAAGATTAACCATTATGCTTATGCTGTCAATGCTGGTGGCAGCCAGCTGCACCCTCCCGTGCTTGTGGCTGTCTCTGCGTTGTATCAGGAGGCCACATGCGCTGTTTAGGCCTGTGCAAGCACCCCCCCTCCCCCACCGCAGTGCTCATATGGTAAGGAGCTTGCCTAAAGATGTGTTTCTCAGGGAGCATTCCCTCATTAAGTGGCACGGGATGCACGTGTGGGGGTGTCATGTGAACACACACCAGCAAATTTGTGGCGACCACTCTGCTTCATGTTCATGAAGCTGCCCCAAGCAATGGCATCATAGGAGCCCTCATTTGTGTGAATACTGAAGTGTTGCCAGCTGCCTGGACAGCTAAACATGAACAAAATACAAGTCTATCCCCGCTTTGGCAAGGAGGAGGAAACCCTTCAGACTGTTCATGAGCATTCTCGAGAAGGTGTGCACTGTATGAATCAACCCTTCTGTCCTATAAAGTCTTGTTGGTGACTGAAGGTTGACCCATCCTGGCTAGTTCAGCCTGCTCCAGGGGCCATGGGGACTCAGACTGTAACATTCAAAACTGTGTGTTCTGGATTTTTCCTTGACAATGTATTTCTTAAGGTTGACCTGTTGTCCTCTGAGGCTGTTTCATGGGTAGTCTTTGGCTTTTTGGGAAGTTTAGCAGCCCCCAAGCCTCTCACCCAGTAGTCATGGCATAGCACAGCCCTTCAAGAGTGCTTGAATCGAGTGTTAAAACCAGAAGGAACCGGCGTTGGTGGCGCACACCTTTAATCCCAGCACTCGGGAGGCAGAGGCAGGTGGATCTCTGTGAGTTCGAAGCCAGCCTGGTCTATAAGAGCTAGTTCCAGGACAGCCTCCAAAGCCACAGAGAAACCCTGTCTCGAAAAACAAAAAACAAAACAAAACAAACAAAAAACCAGAAGGAAAGATGAAAATACTAATAAAGAATATGTTACCAGGTGGGATGGTGCACACCTATAACTCCAGCACATGGGAAGTTGAGGCATGAGTTTGAGGCCAGTCTGGACTATATTGTATGTTCCAGGCCAATCTGGGCTACAGATTGAGGCCTCTCTCTCTCTCTCTCTCTCTCTCTCTCTCTCTCTCTCTTCTCTCTCTCTCTCTCTCTCTCTCTCTCTCTCTCACACACACACACACACACACACACACACACACACACACAGAGGAATGCATTCAGCCCAATGATATTATCTCCATAACTCAATTGTAGGACATAATTTTATTTCATATTTAATGGAGAAGGGTCTCACTAAGGCAAAGGTGTGTGAGGGCTCAAGGAAGTCCTATTGCCAATGTCTGTGCTCATTAGTGATCATTTGCTTTGTCTTCTCCAATTGTAATAATCAAAATGGCAGCAGCCACGGGCAGGTGTCCCCTGGAAAGGAGAGTGTGGAAGGTCTGCCAGTTGAGAATCAGTGCCTTATTTAATTCATGATTTGGTTTTCAAAAAAGACATTGTTTTGGAATGTCAAGATGCTCAGTGTGTTGAGGCATTTGTCACCATGACTGATGGCCTGAGTCCCATCCCTGGGAACCACATGGCGGAAGGAGAGAACTGATGCTTGGCCCTCACGTGGATGCCAGGGCACACATGACACCTCTTCAAAAATAAATAAAATAAATAAACAACTAATGAAATAAAGGAGATTTAAAAAAGACATAATTTTGTGTTTTATGCAGCCCAAATAACTTGCAACCAATACTAAAATGATTTTTATTATTTTATGTGTCTAGATATCTCAACTGCATGCATGTTTGTGTACTCACATGTGTGCGTGGTACTGTGGTGGCTCAAGTTCCTTTGGAACTTGAGTCACAGACCTTTGTGAGCTACCCTGGGGGTGCTGGAAATTGAACCTGAATCCTCTGAGAGAAAAGCCAGTGTCCTTAACCCCTAGCAACCTCTCCAGTCATGACCTGCCACTCACTCTGGATCTACAACCTTCCAAAATGCTGTAATTACAGGCATGTGCCAACATTCCTGGCCCCGAATTCATTATGTTAAAGAAAAAAATAGTCATTACTTATAGATCAAGAATGTCCACAGGGCCCTTCCTGGGTACTAGGCTTGGAACCTGTGGAAGACTAGACGAGAATGGAGTATTACTGTCCCTGTCTCAGGAGGGTTTTGGAAAGTGGCTAAGGGACCAGGTGAAGTTAACAGATGCACTGGAATGTCTGGAGACCCATTAAACCCTTACCCACCTAGAAGCAGCCCTGGGTAAGCAGGCTTGGAAATTGGGATTTCCAAGTAGGATTCCCGGAGTGCACACTTCTAAGCTGGCTTTTGTGGGTGAGTAGTATTTCCAGGTTAAGAAATAGGAGACAGTCCATGGTCAGCACGGAGAGGGGTGAAGGGTCCCACAGAGTCTGCCTCTGCAGTTGTTGCAAAGTTTCAAGGGAGGGACAGAGGCCTCCTTTGTAATAAGTAAAATAGGTGGGTATTCAGTTGCCGGAATCATGGAAATACTCATTTCTTGAATGTTCCGAAAGATTCATGTCTTCTGTCGGCACCAACAATAACATACGACGTGAAATGCCACCGGCCCTGGCACTGCGTCCAGCCCCGTGACGTCCAATTAGAAATGAGCGCTGATTTCAGATTTATCAGATTCCAGTTTTGACTTTTGTCCAGGAGGGAACAGGGATCCAGTGTTGTTCCAGGCTTATATTTCACCTTCTCGAGGAAGGAAAGGAAAGACACACGTCGTTTTGACAGGATGCAGAACTGGATTCCGAGAGAGGCGCCCTATTTCATAACAGGGCTGCTGTCTTGAACAGCCCCGCCCTGTGGGTGCTGGTTAGTCTCTGGGCCCGTCATGCCCGAGATTGAAATAGAATGCAGTTGTGGGCCGCCGGCAAGTCCAAGGCGAAGGGCATCTGCCAGCTGCAGGGCTAAGTGTACTTGGCTGGGGGTGCTTGTCCTTTTAAGCTAGAGCTGGGGAGCTGGGAGGGACTGGGGTTAGGAAACCTTAAAATTAGCCTCAGTTGGTCTCTGCCAGAGAAGAGCAGTGATGTCTCTTCCGGGAACGTGGGAGGAGCTGGAGTCACTAGGAGGCTTCTTTCCTTGAGCTGTTTTCCCTCCCTTCAGGGAGTGGTGGATCTTCCTCCCCCAGGAGACAGGGGGTGCTGGGGATACAACCCAGGACCCCGGATATGCCTGGCACTCTACCACTGAGCCACACCCCAGTTCCCAATTTTTCCTTGTTTGCTTTGGTGTTTGAGAAAGGGTCTAACTGCCTAACTGGACCTGAACTCAGGCTGTAACCCAGGCTGGTCCTGAATGTTTTGACTCAGCTTCCTGAGTATCGGGGTTACAAGGTCCCTCACTACCTGAAGGACCTTGGTACTGTTCTCTTAACTTTGAGTTCCTCCCCATCAGGAGATGGGCAGATGTGGGCACACACAGGGTTGTGAATGTTCCAACCCCATTTCTGCCCCTCAAGTCCACAGACTTGGGAAGATGGCTAGTCTGGGGTGAGACAGTAGAAGCAGGTGGTAACCACGTGTCTTCCCTGTCTTTACCCCTGTGGACAATGCTAACCTTGGGCTTGGCACAAGCACTCAGAGTGATGATTGTCATGGCATTATCCCAATTATGCTTAATTTGCATGTTGGAATGCCCAGCCCTTTGGAGCTAGGTACCTAGCCAGGGCTTAGAGGTGTTTTGGAAGGAGGAGGCGGTGGTTCTATTTATCCATCCTATCTATCATTCATTTATGGTGATGGGATCCTGGTAGGAGGAATCTAGACCTGGGACAGCATGAACCCAGCCATTTGGGAGCTACAGGAATTCAGCCCTTAGGGAGGAGGGTGACGCTGGTGGCTGTATGACCTGCCTAAGATCACACTGAATGGTGGTAGAATCAGGGGCACACACAGGGTCACCTGTTGCTGTTCCAGATAGACAGACAGTAGAAGGCATTTTCTCTAACTGAAGAATGACCCCTATTCCTCTTAATTAAAGGGGATTTGGACATACACCCTTTCCATTCTTCCTGGGACTGTACCTCAGAAGAGGGTCTTTCTTTGGGTGTACCATCAGCTAGGAGGCAGAGCCCAGCTGTGAGCCCACCTTTTAAAAACCTTTGCAAAGGATTTCTCACTATCTCCCTGAGCCCCCAAATCTGTCTGCAAATCTGGGAAGTTCAGGTTATCACATCTCCAGGCTTTTTAATAAACCCCATATAAAAACAATGCTGGCTTATTATTCAATAAAAGGGACTTTAATGAGTGAGTTTTGAAGGTGGGGATGGCCATCCAGGAGGAAGAATTTTCTCTGGAGGGGCTGGGGATGCCTTCCAGGTAGCACCTGGAATCTGAGCATTCAAGTTTGGTGAGAAAATAGTCCTTATTACGTTTCACTCTCGAGATGGCTGGGGGGGGGCGCTAATGGGGTGTCTACCTTCCTTTTTATTTGACAGATGGGGAAATTAGGTCTGGGAGGGCTGAGTGCAGATGCTGTGCCCAGTGAGAAATGCAAGCCCTCTTCTACTTTGAGCTGCAGTGGGCAGCATTTGCCAGCAGGGGGCGTGCCTCTCTCTGCCCACAGGCGCAGGTGGGCATGGCTCACCCCAATTCTCTTTCATGGCAGCAAAATTTTCTGTAGAGGTTTGTATAGTGAGCCAAAGAGTAAGGGGTGATGGTGGGGGCTTCTACAGTAGGTGGCCGAAGTCAGTTTCCCTATATCCACTTACTTGGTGATTGTGATCAACAATCATGTTTATGTCTTTGGGCCCAGCAATGGCACTCGGGGGAACAGATCTTGGAGCATTATTTGAGAATCAGACTGCCCTCTATAGATGAATGAAAACTGACAAACACCCTGCTCCTGATAGCAGGCAAAATCAACAAAGGTCTCTCCCTACCCCAGGGAAACAGAACACACCCACCTACTACAGAGAATTGGGTAGGTCTATCCTGGGATGGTAACCTAGGCTCATATCTGTATTTCTATAAAAGCACAGGCATGTGATGGGTTGTGGAAGCTTGTGTTGTATCTTAGGCATTTTTGTAAAGTCCCATACACACTTTTGTGTGCCCCTGGCATGCCTAGGTAAGTCCTACTCTCATGTCAAATAGTAACTGTTTATCTGCATGGGGCAAGCACATGGCCGATGTCTGCAGACTGCCCAGGTCATTTCATAGCCTGTGCCTGGGGTGCTGACGGTTCATCGTGCAGCCAGCACCAGCTTTATAATCAGAGCAAAAGGTATTCTGTTTTGGTGGGTGGGGTGGGATGCATCTCAGTCTCTGAAGCAGGAAGGCTGATCTTAGCACCCACATAAAAGCAGCTCCTGTGACCCCAGCTCTGGGGAGGCAGAGACAGGAGGATCCTGGTGAGATTTGCTCAGACAATCTGTGAGCTTTGGATTCAGGGAGAGACCCTGTCTGAAAAAACTAAGGTGGAGAATGGTCAAGGAAGACATACTACATCAAACTCTGCCCTCTACATGCACACACTTGTACAACTTTACACACACACACTCACACACTCACACACACACACTCACACACTCACACACACCTCACACACACACACACTCTCACACACACTCACACACACACTCACACACACACTCACACACTCACACACACTCACACACACACACTCACACACACCTCACACACACACACTCACACACACACTCTCACACACACACTCACACACACACTCACACATACCTCACACACTCACATACCTCACACACTCACACACACACTCACACATACCTCACACACTCACACACCTCACACACTCACACACACAGACAGACAGACAGACACACACTCACACACTCTCACACACACACACACCTCACACACACACCTCACACACTCACACACCTCAGACACTCACACACACACACACAGACAGATACACACACTCACACACTCTCACACACCTCACACACTCACACACACAGACAGACACAGACAGACAGACAGACAGACAGACAGACACACACACACACACACACACACAAACTCCAAATGAAATAAGGAAAACACCAAATGAGACCAACAAACATGGTGGACAAGACTGAGCGCTATGGTTGATGCTCAGTGATTCTGTTCACGGGGCTTCATGAGCCATCGTCACCATCTGGCCCCCTTGAGACTTAACACACATTTGTCTCCTCCAGAAAGGCTGTGGGGTCGATGCAGCACTATTGGGCCAAATTAAAATGGAAATGAAAGGCAAAGGAAGCCCTGTCAATAGACACCCGTCCCCCAGAAAAGGAACACAGCCTGTGTACATGCATATGAAGTTAATGTCACAGTGAGCCCACGGGAAAGCACCAGCTGCAACCAGTGGGCTGTTCTGGATTGACCCAGAGATCTTGATTTGGATCCCAGGGTGTGGAGTGAGCCATCTTTCCACAGCATGGTGGGTGGAAGGTGGGTGGGGGTGGGGGTGGGGAGAGCTGGAGGAAAGCAGGCTACTGAACATTTGTGCCTCCTACTTCAAGGCAAAGATGTTCAAAAGGACCTTACCCAGCACCGCACTCTCACAGTCACACAAGGCAAATGTCAAACACATGTCCTGGGACAGTGGAAAAGTGAATGAGAAGCACATTATAGAGCTGAGACCCACGACCAGGAGAAGTACGATCCCGGTGAGCATGCAGCCTGCACCCCCACCACGGGGCTCTTTTCAGCACACACTTGCAGACTGCCTTCCAGATCTCCCAGCAGCCCCGAGGGCATGAGCAGGCTGAGGTGGCCTTAGCCAGATAAAGTGGTGGAGGCTAGCCCAGCAGCCACAGCTCCCAGGGCCTGGTGGCTACCCCTGTCCAACCTCCACTCTCCTGCCTGGCATTGTCATGCTCCCTTTGCACCCCACCCTCTAGCATGCTCATCCTTGGTCCCTCACCCTCTAGCATACTCATCCTTGGTCCCCTCACCCTCTAGTATACTCATCCTTGGTCCCCTCACTCTCTAGCATACTCATCCTTGGTCCCCTCACCCTCTAGCATACTCATCCTTGGTCCCCTCACCCTCTAGCATACTCATCCTTGGTCCCTCACTCTCTAGCATACTCATCCTTGGTCCCCTCACCCTCTAGCATACTCATCCTTGGTCCCTCCACCCTCTAGCATACTCATCCTCTATCCCCCTACTGTATAGTGTCCCATCCTTGTCACCCAACTTAGACATTGCTACCCCATGAGCTCCACTCCCTAGCATCCCCATCCTCTGTGCTCCCCATTCCCATCAGCCCAGCATTTAAGGTCAAGCACAACGAGATCCCCCACCCTTTTCTCCTCCATGTTGTTAGTTACACCTTAGCCGGTCTTCAAATCCTGACTGTCTTTGCAATGCTGTGCCCTTTCCCCAGAACACTCATCAGCCCCCTAAACCTCCCACACAACCTTCCAGACTCAAGAGGTTGGCCATGGAGCCCCCTTCTTCCAACTAGGCTTATGCAATGGCCTTCACCGTTGAGTCCTGACTCCCCAGTTCCAAGTCCTTGGGAGGCAGAGACCATCATCATTCCATCTGTGACTTGGAGGGGCAGAGTCAGTAGTGAGGGTCCTCATAGCTTAAAATTTCATCCTAAAGCAGTATCACGGAGGACTTCCTGGAGGAGATGGCCCACCAGGTGCTGGTTGAGCAGGAGCTGGGTGGGAGAAGAGAGTTCTTGTTGTGTGTCTCTCACCCTCATGGATACTTTACACAAGCCACCTCATGTCACATGCAGGGGTCTGGCATGTGAGCCACAGTTTCAGAGGAAGGATCTGAGGCCCAGGGGGGCTCACTAGCCTGCCCTGGGGCCCGTCCTAAGTCATGGTTTCTTGCGTTTAGCTTCAGTGCTTGAGATGGAGCCCAGAGCTTTGGCATCTGAGGCAAGTGTCCTACCAGTGAGCCACTCCCCAGCCCCTAGCTAGTGCACTCTTCGAATACATCAGCTACAGGGTCGCTGATTCCAGTCCTTATACCACTTAGTATTCTTACCACGCCTGGAGGTAGGTTGTCGGCCAGGCCCTACCTTAAGGTCTCGTTTTGCCAATTTGGACCGAAGAGGCCGACCCCTCAACTGGAGAGCAGGACGCCCAGGGCCAGGCTTCAACAGCTCCATGGTGCTGAACACTTTCCCTGCAATGATTCACTCTAGCACAAGTCTGCACTCACCCACCCACCTGTCCCTGGGAACCTGAGGGTAGCACCTGCTTCCTGCCTTGACTCCCCTGCATTTGGTGCGTCAGTGGGGATGGAGGAGGCCCTCCTGCCCCTTCCCTCTTTTTCTTGGTGGTTGGCCCATCCATTCCTCTGCCTATGCCAAGAAGGGGTGGCTGAGTGTTCACAGCCAGAAGAGCATTGCAGTGTGTGTGTGTGTATGTGTATGAGTGTGTGTGTATGTGTGTGTGAGTGTGTGTATGAGTGTGTGTGTGAGTGTGTGTATGTGTGTGGTGTGTGTACGCATATGAATGTGTGTATGTGTGTGTGAGTGTGTGTATGAGTGTGTGTGTGTGTGAGTGTGTGTATGTGTGTGGTGTGTGTATGTGTGTATATGTGTGGTGTGTGTATGTGTGTATATGTGTGTATGTGTGTGTATGTGTGTGTATGAGTGTGTATGCATATGAATGTGTGGATGTGTGTGTGAGTGTGTGTATGTATATGAGTGTGTGTATGTATATGTATGTGAGTGTGTGTATGTGTGTATATGTGTGTATGTGTGTGTATGAGTGTGTGTATGCATATGAATGTGTGGATGTGTGTGTGAGTGTGTGTATGTATATGAGTGTGTGTATGTGTGTGTGGTATGTGTATATGCTCATTGTATGTGTGTGTATACGTGTGTATGAGTCTGTGTGTAAATGAGTGTATGTATGTATATATATGTGAGTGTGTGGTGGTATGTGTATGTGTGTATTGTATGTGTGTATATGCGTGTATGAGTGTGTGTGTATGAGTGTGTGTATTGTATGTGTGTATATGTGTGTATGTGTGAGTGTGTGTATATGTATGTGAGTGTGTGTATGTGTGAATGTGTGTATGAGTGTGTGTGTGTGTGTGTGTGTGTGTGTGTGTGTGTGTGTGTGTGTAGAATACAACGAGGGGTGTGTATGGACACTAAAGGCACTTAGACTGTGACCTTGAGGGTCATTAGAGACTTACACTTAACTTTAGATCTGGCAAGTGGCTTGCTGTTTCTGGGACAATGACTATGACAATGTCTGTCAGTGACCTAGCTGAAGCCCCTCCCCTGTCCTGCGGTTGGCTATGAGGGTGGAGCTGCAGAGGGAGATTGACAGGCACTGAACACAGGGCTTTAGTACCTGCATCAGTTCAATGAATCTTCACTGTGAACCTTGGGCCGTGTTTCCTAACCTCTCTGGGCCTTAGTGTGCTGGAGTCCAAAGTAGACACCTTAGTGCAAAGACTCTTGGAAGGTTAACAAAACACTGTGTGTCATGGGTCACCCCAGGCTGTATCACTGAGACAGAGCGTACTCACTTCTCATGGTTCCAGAGGTTGGGATGTCAGCGGCTGAGGGACTTGATTTTGATGAATGTGAATGGTGACATGGCAAAAGACAGCTTGAGGGAGGCGGGGTGGTGGTGGTGGTGGTGGGAACAGACAAGACCCTGAATCAGCAACTACTTCCAGGATAACTGTGGTGGCAGCTGCTCAATCCACTTAAGACACCTGCTAGGCCATGATCCACTGACTCTTGGAGTCCCTGTCTGTCAGTGTTACCAAACTGGGGACCCAGTTTCTAGCACAAGGGCTTTGGAGGGACATGTCATAGCCATAGCTCTGTACAGAGGCACATGGCATAGCCAACTTATGTGCCCTTGATTTTTCCCAATCCAACCCCTCCAGATCACAGGTTCAGAACCCTTCTGGGCTCTGAGCATGGGAAGCTACACCTATGGGCTAAGACTTTAGCCAGGGGGAGCCCCCTCCCCAGCACCATAGCAGGTGGTGGCAGAGGGGCCAGCGATTTCTTTCTTGGTTCTTCAGTGCTTCTCTGGCTGTAGTCAGGCTGTCTGGGCCTTCTAGAGCTCTGTCTCCTTCGGGTGCTCCCCCACTGTCTCCAGGCTCAACTCTTAGGCTTTCCTCTCCATCCCTCTCATCTACCCTGGGACTGCAGCTGGAACCTCTTTGCTGGTCTCTGGTGCCGCAGTGTTCCTTGCATGGCCCACACTTTGTCTCTAGTCCCTCATGATGCTCTTCCCAGAGTCTGTCTGTGGAGCGAGCTGTTGTCTCTTTCCTAACAGGCCTCCCTCTCAGTGTCCGAGCTCCATGAATAAGTTCCTTGTCACTTCTGGTTCCAGCTCAGCCACTAACAGCCCGGGATGTACCTGGGAGAATGCCATGATCCCATGAGTCCCACAGAAGGATGCTGCCATTTCTCAGCAGGATAAGGAAGCAGAGACCATGGTGGCTGGCCCCATCTCCCTTTGCCCCTCGAGGGAGTGACTCAGTGGACAGGGGCTTTGGAGCAAGAGCTCTGGGGTGTAGCTCAGCTTGGCCGTCCACTGGGGTGGGAAGTAGGCCTGCAGCTGTGTGGTTGGTCGAATTCACCCCAAACAGTCTTATTTATGGATTGCATTTGGCCTCAGCTGTCCCAACAACTGACATTGAGATTACAGTTGCCCAGCCCTGCACCTAGTTCTTGCTAATTTCGAATCATCTGGGCAGGTGTCATGCTCCCAACACATCCCCTCTCTGAGACCATTACTTGGCTAGTGGTCTTGCGATGGGGTTTTTATTCAGCCTTAAAAAGGAATGAAATTATTCATTTGCTTAAAAAAGAGTCCAACTAGGGATCATCATGTTAAGGGAAATGAGCCAGTTTTCTCCTATGTGAAGCCTAGAATTTCTGTCAATCAATCAATCAGTCAATCAGTCAATCAATATACATACACACACAGAAAACAGAAAGGGGAGGGTCAAGAGACTAATAGGAGAGGTGGAGGGAGAAGAGAGCAGCAGGTGAACGCAGTCCAGATGCACGATACACTTAACTGAAATAGCAGTATGGAGCCCGCCACTTTGTATAATGAATATAGACGGGTAGGAAACAAATCTTCAAGAGACAGAATGGAAATCAGACTCACCCCCCAGCCAGACTCTTTGGACTCCTGGAGTCTGTCGGAACATGTGGTTCTGTGATGCTCTTTCTCCCACTGGCTGATGTTGGAAAGGCATTCAGCATCCTGTCTTTCTGTCCCACAGGACTGGCAGGCTGAAAATGACCCATGAAAACTGCATTTTTGTAGAGATGTGACTGTCCTTCAAGGCAAGTCAGAGCATCCAGGCTGGCTGGCACACTGCTTCCTGGAGGTTACAGGGCTCCAGGCAGTGACCTTGCCTGGGGAACATAGTCAGAGGATCAGGAGTGTGTGTGAGTGTGTGTGAGTGTGTGTGTGTATACACATGCACTGTAGCACACTCGGGGACAAGGTGTATTAAATGAGACCAGCCCCACTCCTGGTCACGTCCTAGAGTGGGAAAAACTTTCTCTCCAGCACCAGCAGTAAGTCCACACGCAGTGAGGACTCCGAACTTGGGGAGGAATCCAGAGCCCTCCATGGGCCCTTCCTAAAGGGCTTAGTCTAGCACTCCACCGTATGTACTTTGAGGCTGCAGGTACAAGGATTCCCTAGGCTCTTGAGAACGCTTGGGCCAGGGCCACGTGTAGGCAGAAGGACATGACAGTCGACTGGAAGCTCGCCTGTGCGTGGCTCTCCACACACACAAATGCTCCCCCTTGCAGTCTGTGAAATATGATTTAGCCTTTTGTATACAGAGGGAGACCAAAGTTCAGTTGGGTCACCTGCTTGCCCCATGGAAGAAAAAAGAAACTGGAAGATATTTGGGAGTCAGGAACATCGGGTCCCTTCCCACCAGGAGACCCCTATTGTCCTGAAGAGGTCAGGAAGAAGAGGAGATGGTACAGACACTAGGGTGGGGGGAGGGGCATATGGATTCTGCAGGGGGAGTGGGAAGAATGGGCAAGGAGGGGAGTGCTACCCTTCACAGCCTAAGTTGGTGGCTTTGCCATTGTTAGCTGTGCTGTTATCTGTTGAAGCAGCCCCATTTGGCATCTCATTTAGAGGCTTAGTGAAAATAGCTAGCTGGGGGTTCTGCAGGGATGGGGAGTGGAAGCAGGAAGGACATTTGTTCTGGAACCTTACTAAGGGAAGGTCTCTTTAGGTTCATTGTCTTCCATCCATCCTCCCACTAGTTTGCATCTATTCCCCCATACCTATCCATCCCAAGACAGAGTGTCTGAAAATCTCGGAAATCATTCCAGGCTCTGCCACTTACTTACCATGTGACCCTAGGCAGCCAATGTGACCCCTTTGAACTGTTTGTTCACCAGTGAAGCCCAGATTGTGCCTCCACTGTGAAGGTGTCAGGGTGGCATTAGTGTGAAGAGGCTCACTATGTCCCTACATGGCACCATGACATTGCTGGTCCTACTCTGTGTTGGAGCCCACCCTCTTTCTAGTCAAAAGCGTGGCCCAGGCATTCTTTCCGGTGTTGCCTGGGATGGTCCTGCACTGGGCTCTAGAAAAGAGTGAGAACAAAGGGTGGGGCATCAGAGTGTGCGTTCATGTGGCTGACAGTCTTCTCTCTGGAACAAACATTGGGTAAGACAGAGACTGCTGGTGGATCCCTCATATGCACAGTTGTGAGCTTTGTGGGCCTCACTCCTGCTATGGAAGGAGAACAGTTAGTCTGGAGTGGACCCAAAGCAATGGGATGATCAGTCCATGGGCAAGCAGGCCTCAGCCATGACCATACCAGAGCAGCATCTGGCGAAAACCTTTAGGAAACCTTTACCCAGGGCTCTACTCTGGCAGATATCTGAGACCCTCTGACTTCAGGACAAGAGTCAGCCTTGGAAATCAGCAGGCCTCACAGGGAATTGAGTGCTTCCTCCTACTGTTTGGCTTCTGGGTCCTGGCAGGTTCATTGAAGGAGAAACTGAGGCTCAGGGAGGAGGAGGTTGCTGAGTTGCCACTTTGGAATTTGATGTCCCCCCCCAAACACCTCATACCCAAAGCATACTGCATCAAGGCCAGCATTATCTCTTTATTGCAGGGTCCTGGCTCACTGGGGAAGCAGGGTGCCTTTGTAAGCAGGCAGGGCAGGTAACCTATGACCCGGAAAGGTGGCCTCTTCTTCCCCTCCCTCCTCTCTGCTCCCTGTCATCCACTCCTCTGGCACTTTCCTAGGGTCCCTTCTCTGCCCAGGACACCAAGCCTGTTGCTGACACTCTACAACACAAGTAACCAGGGCTGTCCCACTTGTCTGGCCTGTCTTTCCCCGTTTACCTTTAAGTACAGGTCCTCTGCCAGCCCATCGCCTCTCCACAAAACTATTTAGAAACTTCTGGTTCCAGACACTAGGGTAACAAAGTCTGTGAATTTCAATTATTCTCCAAAGTCTTCTTTTCTCCTGTCTCCTCCCTTTTGGACATGGAGACACCTCCACTAGTGTGATTTGGACTTACATTCCACCGTGTCTGAGGCCAAAGAAGGAATGGAACCCTTATCCAGACCCACCTGGCTACTCCTGGCCAGGGTGGCTAAGTGAGGGGCAGGCAGGGTGGGGTGGGTGGGGCAGGTGGGGAAACCAAGGTGCTGATAATGGTGACACTGAGGGGTCTTTATTGATTCATCTTCATATCAGTCCAGGATTGTGAGCTTTGTGGGCCTCACTCCTGCTATGGAAGGAGAACAGTTAGTCTGGAGTGGACCCAAAGCAATGGGATGATCAGTCCATGGGCAAGCAGGCCTCAGCCATGACCATACCAGAGCAGCATCTGGCGAAAACCTTTAGGAAACCTTTACCCAGGGCTCTACTCTGGCAGATATCTGAGACCCTCTGACTTCAGAACAAGAGTCAGGACAAAAAAATCAGGCAGGATTTTTTTTTTTCTTCACAGACAAGGAATCCAAGGCCCAGAGTGGTCAAGTAACTCAGCTAAGGACACACAGAGCATAACTGATAAGACTGGGGTTTGAACCCATGCACGAACTTAACTTTCTTTTGACAGGGTTGTTATGTAGTTCAGGCTAGTCTTGAACTCATCCAGATCTTCTTGTCTCAGCTTCCCAAGGGCTGGGACACAGGCTAGCCCCACCATGGTCAGCTTGGGGACTGAGTGTGTGTGTGTGTGTGTGTGTGTGTGTGTGTGTGTGTGTGTGTGTGTGTTTGTGTGTCTTTCAATATTAAGGAAATGTTTCTTTATCCCTGATGTGAATTTTTGTGAATACCCTCCACATTTGCTGGCTGACTTTTGATGTCACTTTTTCCAGTTCAGCTTTTCAGTTTATTTGTGAAGGGATGTCGAGGGGGCCCAGGCAGTAAAGGTTTGTCTCGTAAGCATGAAGACCTGAGTTTGATCCTTAGCATCGTCACACCTGCCACATGTGGTGACACACATTTGTAAACCCAGCACTGGGGAGGCAGGGACAGGCAGGTCCTCGGGACTCCTTGGCTTGCCAGGATAGCCTACTTGATGATTTCTAGACCAGGGAAAGATCCTGCTTCTCACAGCAAAACCAACAACAACAGTGCCCACAGAATGACAGCTGAGCCAGGCATGGTGGCATATGCCTGTTATCCCAGCACTGGGGAGGCAGAAACAAGTGGAACTCAGTGAATTCAAGGCCAGTGACTTTCAGGGTAGCCAGGGATACATGGTGAGACCATCTCAAAAAAGCAAACGGCCGTGGAAATTGTCCTCTGACCCCCAAAACATGAATGCACACATGGGACTTACACATGAATGCACACACAATTTGTGAGATGTCAGCCATCCTTTACATTGAGTAACTACCCTTAGAGAGAGGGCTTCGCTGTTTTTGAAGTTGTATGTAAGCACGCTGTGGTTTTTTTTTTTTAAACATTGGACGGATTTTTAACATATACACATTGGGTTCATCTGGAATTTATTTTGCTCTTTAGAATGAGGTGTGGTCACCACTCTTTGTTTGTTTTGTTTTTGAGACAGGATCTCACATAGCCCAGCCTGTCCTCGAACTCACCATGTAGCAGAAGATGACCCAGGAACTGAAGTTCTAGGTCCCCTGAGCTGGAGATGTGGACAGAGCCTAGGACAGATGCAGGAGGATTCTGGGGAGTCCCAAACTGATGCAATAGATAGAGGCTGAGAAAGGGGGCCATGCCACTGGGTCTCAAGCCAGCTGGACCGGTGAGGGTGAGGACCTGCCACCCTTCAAGGTGCAGAGGGCGGAGCCCAGAGAAAACCCTATGTCAGGGTCTCAGGGTGCCTAACTGGCCTGGAGCTCACTATGTAGCCAAGGCTGACCGTTATCAGTTTCTCCACATCTGGGACCACAGGTGTGCCCTCCCCTCCCGACTCCCTCAAGTGCTCTTGACATCCCAGTGGCTTTTGTCTCAAATCTCTTTTAGTGTCTTCCTGAGACCCTAGGCATAAACATGTCTAAGGAAGGTAAGCCACACTCTTCATTCCTGTGTTTCACAGGGGACTCTAGTGACTCTGGAAAATGTCCCTGGTCAGGGGCTGGGCAGGAGGATGCAGGTGGGAGATCTGGGGGCCTGGCTTCCTTTGGATGCTTCTTTGTTTGTGGAGGGGGTAGGGGAGAAGCGGGAGCCCCCGCCCTTTCTCATGTTGTCTCCTCCTGCCTTCCTCTTCTCATTTGTCTTTCAGTCCTCCGAACGAGGTCAGGTACACGCAGGGAGCTCAGGTGATTTAGAATACTCAGGACGGGGAGGCACGAGGGAGTTGGTCTTCTGAAAAGTTTCTGATCTTCGGCCAGAGCCTGCTCCTACCTTGTCTTTTCCAGAAATCTTGCTCACAGGCCTGGTTTGTCTCCAGGCTGCAGCCTGTGGATCCAGCTGTTTGCAGGCGGCGTTGGATGCTGCTCTGTCACCGCCTAGTGGCCAAGGGAGGGAAAGCATCTCTTTAAGTCTGGTGCTCAAGGTCTAGTTCCAGCCTTCATTTGTTCAAGCCAAGCCGCCAAGCGTTTGGACGTGGCGCCGTTGTCTTCCTGAAAGAAAGGCTTGCTGTTTCTGTCTTGAGCTATTTTCTTCCTCACACCGAGCCTCTTTAATGAGCTGAACCAACAATTGAGTCCTGGCTTCTCTGCTTCCCTTTCAGTCTCAGCTTTTCCATCTATAAAATGGGAAAGTAAAGCTAGTGACAATCATATAGGGTCCTCAAGCAGCGTGACAAGACAGGATTGTAATGGTGTTGTATTTTAAATGCCAACTACACAACACTAAGCAAGACTGTAACACAAAACTAAAATTCCAAAGAATATGTGTGTGTATCATATATATTTATTACACATTAGAGCATGTTGCAAACGTGTGTGTGTGTGTGTGTGTGTGTGTATGTGTGTGTGTGTCTACACCCATGCCTGTACATGCAGAGGCCAGGGAAGGATGTCAGGTGCCTTCTCCTATAACTCTATGACCTTATTACGCCAGGACAGGGCCTCTAGCTGGATGGAAGCTCTCCGTTTTGGATACACCTGTCTCCATCTCCCAATGCTGGTGTGACAGGTGGGCACAGCCATGGCTGACTTTTTGTTTCTATAGGAGTACTGTGTGTTTGGATTCAGGCCTTAATGTCGGCGGAGCAAATGTTCTTACGTATTGAGCCACATCCCCAGTTCCCTCATTTATTGATGCTAGTTGCTCTGTTTATTAATTAATTATATAATATACAATTCAAATATGTCACACATCCTGTAATTATTATTGAAGATGCTAGATGCAGGAACTCCATCAATAGGCAAGATTTCCATAGCGTCTCATTCCCAGTGATTCTAATCTATGAGAACACAGATGGCCATCCCCAGAAGATCCGTGAGTTTACAGTGGCATGCTCTCTGAGAAAATCCTAGGATGCCATGGAAGAAGCCTAAACCCAGGCAGGGGTGTGAAGGAATCTCACAGCTGCTAAGTTGGGGGATGAAACAAGGCATATATGAGATTCTAGAATAAGTGGCATTTGCCCGTGGTGTCAGGGGGAGCCAGCAGTTCTGTGCGGTGGGGGAGGAGAAGGACACTGTGGAGGTCTGAGGTACTCTGCAGCTCCATCTAGCTAGTGGCTGTATCTCTCTGTGAGGGCTCAGGGAAAATGATACTCACTTATGTCTATGACTTTTACATAGTTTTAAATATTCTTCAACGAAGAGTAAAGAAAGTCAACACGGAGTGGAATGGTACATGAGAGTGGATTATGGGTAGTGTCTGCATTTTTAAATTCATTTACTATGCTTCAGCATGAGTAGTCAAAAAGATTTTGTCATCTTAAAACTGTTCTTTATCTCAGCCTAGGGAGATGGTTGGTTCAGTTAGTAAAGTGTTTGCCACACAAGCTTGAGGGCCTGAATTCAATCCCCAGAGCCTACATTTAAAAAGTCAGGCATGGGCTGGAGAGTTAGAACCCTTGTTGTTGCTTTTCTAGAGGATCTGAGTTCTGTTCCTAGCAGCTCACAGCGAGCAATAACTCCAGCTCCAGGGGGATCTGATGCCCTCTGCTGACCTCCACGGGCACTGCATGCACAATGTGCCCACGGAATCCTAGATGCCCCAAATCCAGACCATTCCCACAGAGGTCTGTCACCAGAGTCACATAGCTCAACGTCTAACAATGTGGCTTAGGAGCAAAATTATTCAAAACACTGCATTGAACATCTTTGGGGTCTAAAGTGCATTTGAAACATACAGATTGCATGTTTCACATGAATGCCATTTCCAAGATGTGTGTCTCATGTTTATGTAGATATTCCAAAATTCTGAAAAACTTCTAGATTCAGAAGCTGCCCTGGCCCTGGGTATTTTTTTAAGATTTTATTTATTATGTATGCAAAATTCTGCATGCATATATGCCTGCAGACCGGAAGAGGGCACCAGATCTCATTGGTGGTTGTAAGCCACCATGTGGTTGCTGGGAATTGAACTCAGGACCTCTGAAAGAGCAGTCAGTGCTCTTAACCTCTGATCCATCTCTCCAGCCCCCTGGCCCTGGGCATTTTATGTAAATAAAAATTATTATATTGTTTTTGTGTGCATGGTATATGTGTGTGTGCACGTGTGTGTGCATATGATGCACGCGTGTGTGTGCATGTGTGTATGCCTGTGTGTACATAGTGTGTGTGTATATAGTGTTTGTGTACATAGTGTGTGTGTGTGTGTGTGTGTGTGTGTGTGTGTGTGTGTGTGTGTACAACTCTAAGGAGTTGATTTTTTCCTCCCATCTTTATGTGGGTTCCAGGGATAAGCTTAGGCAAAGATGACAAGTGCCATTAGTGGTTGAACCATAACTCCTCTGGGCCTGAGCATTTTAGAAAGAGGTACTCAACCTGTGTGTATATACACTTTGCAAAAGACAAAGGGTTTTGGGGACGGGGTTTCTTGTATACCTTAGGGATTTCCTATGTAAGTGGGGGTGGGGAGCCCTCCCTCCATCCCATGCTGACAAATGTGGGCACTGATAGGCACCTTGCAATCATGCAGGGTCTCAGCCCATCCTCTGGCATAGACAATTTTCAGAGGGCAGTGGAGAGTGTCTCCTGGTGGGGAGGAAACAGGATACTTAGGGCTCAGGGGCTACTTAGTCCCCATTACTCTTCTGTAGGTGACTTGTGTTGACCATGGAGAAGTTGCCTTCCCTACCCATGTGTGAGTATTCCTTGGCGGCATCCATGAACCCTGCCTCCCTTTTATCTGGAGGGAAGCTCAGCTTAGCCCTTAGAAGAAGCCTGTGGGGACATCCCGTTCTCCAACCATGAGGGACCCCAGGACCTTCGGCACAAGGGTCACCTCTAGCTGCCCATGGGATGATAGGTGGCGATGGCTTAGAGCTTAGGTTCTTTAGTCCAACAGTGTTGGACATGGACCACTGCTCACAGTGAGCATGGCTGTCTCATCTTGCAGCTCCTAAACCCTCTCCTCTGCATCTGTCTGTGAGCCTGTGAGGACCAATCCTCCCTTCCAAGGCCTTTGAGAAGGATAAGCTCCTATCAGACTGGTACCTTGCAGTTATGTGTTCTTAGCAGGCCAGTGAACTCTCTCTCTCTCTCAGGCCTCTGGCCTCAGCATGGCCCACCTGGAGAGATACCTGCGATGGTTCTGAGCCTCTGTCCACCTGAACCCAGCTGGTCCTGGGATGCCTGAAAAATGTGTTGGGGGGGCCAGAGTCCTGAACCAGTATCTTCTGTCCCTTTTAGAGACCAAAGAGGTGACAAGGAGGCCAGAGGAGGAGTCCTAGGTGTGGGGAAGCCACAACCTGAGGACCCCAAGAGACCCTTCTTCTCATGGCAGAGACCTTTCTTCTCATGGCATGAGAAAATTAAAGAGAACACCAGCCCCCAGCTCCAGCTGGATCCCAGAGCTCAGCCTCTTGTCTAGGCCTGAGGAGGCAAAGGCCAGCAGTACCATTGTCTCTAGTGATGCATAGGGGCCTGGCCTGACTCTGGGGGGCTCCTGCTGAACCCTCACACTCCAGGAGGTGTATTGTCTCAGCCTAGGTAGATGGCAGGCCTCCTAGGCTCTCCGAATCTTTTCAAGTCTCTCATAAAGAATCAGAGCACTCTCTTTACTTTACAAAAGCAGACATGGAGGCACAGAGATGCCAAGACACTTGCCGAAGTCACGAGGCATAATTCCACATACACAGTATCTCCAAGGCCAGCACTCCCCTCTTAACATTACCGAGTGCGCTCAGAGATGAACTATAGTCTGTGATGGTAAGATTTCTTTATTCAGGTAAACACCAGAGCAAAATGCAAGCCAGAGCGAATTCACAGGAAGCAAGCTAGCGCGGCCAGAGAGAAGGGGCCAGGGTCTCCACGTGCAGCCCTTAAGAACCTTCCCTTACGTCACCCTGACTTCCCTTTACCCCACCCTCATGGGCCAGTCCCGGGTCCACCTGGCACCTGTTCAGGTTGCCTGGGGCGGGGCTAGGGTGTCTCCCTACACTCCCCCTTGTTTCAGTTTGCTGGGAAAAGTCTGTTGGGAGAAGCTGGCATTCCCGAGACACTAGCTGGACCTCTGGGGAACCACTCGGGCCCATTAGTCACAAAACAGTAAGAATATGTATTTTGAAATGTCTTTGGTATGAAGGCAAATTCAGTCCATGAATTTGGGGTCTCTTGGGGTCTTCTCAACCATCATGGGATGTAAACACTGGCTTGCTCTACTGAAGAGAGATGGCGCCTTTGCCCAGTGGGTGCCCAGCTTTGATGGGGAGCCGATGAAGGAGTCCCTTTGTGAGGCAGCTCCATGCTGGGTGCTTCCCACCCACTCAGGGGCACACCCTGAAGATGCATCAGCCCCTCCATCCCCTCCAATGGCTCCAGTAAGCAGGCTCTGAATGTCAAAGGTCAACTCAAGGTCATGCATACCTTTAGGACTCAAATGCTAGCTGCTGGGGCAGAAAATGCCCTGGGACAGAGTGTGGAGAAATGTGAAAATTAAGAAGCCCTTAGGGATCTGGACCCAGACTCTGGAATGGGCTGGGCTGCTGGAACAGCCACTTGGCCTTCTGGAGGAGGCAGGCTATGTTGACGCTGGCATCATTGGCAAGAGCATGGTGGCAGGATCCATGAACACTTCCCTGGCAGTGATGACAGAAGAGCACTCCTTGGTGGCCTTTTGCCATATGGGCATTTGGAACCACCTCACTGTGGAAGAAGAAGGTTTTGGGTCCTGAACTTGTCTCCTAAGCAGGGGCTTCTGGGTCCTGTGGTGAGTTTCCTGCCACAGATGTTTACAGGCCACAGGTCTCAGGCCAGAGGGTCCCAAGGTTGGTTTCAAGGCAGAATATATGGGAAGGTTTGAGAGGTTCCTACCTAGGCTAGCTGGATCAGGTTGAAGCGGGTAGAGTCTGGGTCTCTGCCTTGTGTATAGCAAGCAAGTGCTCTACGACTGCACCCCAAGTCCTCAGCAGTGTCTAAAGTTAGAATCAGGATTCATGACTTGGACTGGGTCTGATGGGGTGGGGTGATCTGGTGAGTGGGTGGTAGCTGGGACAGGCCTATAATGACCATCCTTCAAATACCCATGACATAGTACTCTTCCCTGTCTGGGACGTCCTGAGCATCTCTTTCCTGTCCTGCCAGCTATTGTATTTCCAGGGCCTACTGAAGTGAGATTAATTGTCCATTCCCTTGGCGGCCGTGTGTCCCCATTGCCCTGACTCTGAGCTCCCCTGAATTAGAGTGTCCCACCTCAAGATCTGGAAGGCTCACTAAGTGTGAGCCGCTGTGACTTCCTACTAACCTGACAAAGGCCAAAGCACCAGGAGGGAGTCTAGGTGTCCTACAGAAGTGCCTGCTGTGGCTGCCAGTGGGAGTGCCAGCTCAGGGCTCTGAGCTCTGAGCTCCATGGGGTTGTGTGCACGTCCGTGGGGGTGCATGCTTGTGCTCAGATATGTGAGCCCGCACGCACATATCGGGACCAGAGTCTGGCTGTGTGAATTTTCTCTTGTCCACTAGGCAACTGTGTGAATGTGTGTACATCATTGCTGGATTACCAGGAAGGCATATACCAGGGGCCTGGGCAAGGCAGGGACACCAAAATAAAAAGACTGATAGATAAATAGAAGAAAGAAATAATTAGAAAAATTAAGACATTACTTTATTTCCACACAGGAGCATTTTCTGGTATTTCAAAAAAATGTCACTTATTTATTTATTTATTTATTTATTTATTTTGAAATGGGGTCTCACTATGTAGCTCTGGTTGACCTAAAACTTACTATGTAGACCAGGCTGGTCTTGAACTCACAGAGATCCATCTGTGTCTGTCTCCTGAGTACTGGAATTAAAGGCACGTATCACTACACTCACTTTCTTTGCCTAATTTTAAATTCTTTGTGGGGGCATGGGTAAGGAAATTCATATGGGGGCTCCCATATTCAAGTCCTCTTAAGGGTCATGTGGGGAGCAGGAGAACGGCCCAGGGGTTAGAAGCTTGCCCTGTTCCCACATCAAGTGCCTCACAAACACCTAGAATTCCAGCTCTAGGGGCTCCAACACCCTTTTCTGGACTCCTCCAGCGCCTGCACTCGCGTGCACACTCCCCCCACCCACATACCTATAACTACAAATACACCTTACAAATCTTTAAAGAGTCATGGTGGAACTCTGACACACCGGGGTGCTGGTGACAGCAAGCTTTTGCATGCAATGGGCATGCAGGGGCCGTGGGTGGACTCCGCTCCACTTGCCTGCTATTCTCACACAGAAGCAGGCAGGTGTGAGGCTCTTCAGAGCTGCCATGTCCTTGGACTCATAGAGTGGGGAGCTTGGGATGTTTTGGGATGTGTGAGCTTGTGGTAATGTCTCTTTTGCTTGACAAAGGAGTCTTTTCTAACTCGGCCTCCACCCCTTCGTTGCAAGTGCGAAAAGAACTGCACAACCTAGAATGAGTTCCAGAGTTCTGTGCCTTTGGAGATGTGGTCCTTCACTCTTCATGGCTGAGGCTATGCTGTCTTACCTTGAGCCCAGCCCCCAGGGTGTATTGGTTCGAACAGGGAGGCCAGCAGGCTCAAAGGTAATGGATATGCTGAAAAGCCGTGGTTGGGAGTAGAGTGTGGTTCAGTTGGCAGAGCACTGGTCCAGTGAGCACAAAGGCCTGGATTTGAACCCTTGCTATCTAAAAGCAGGTATGGGTGGTGCACAGCTGCAACTCCAGCCATTCGGGAGGTGGAGCTGAAGAATCATGAATTTAAGCTACATAGCAAATTTAAGGCCAATTTGCGCTACAAGAGACCCCGTTTCAAACAAGACAAAACAAAACAAAGGATTCCATGGGAATGCACATCTCACCATTCCAGAGACCACCATTGCAGCCTGCTGGGGTGGGGAAGGCATGAGACCTCTGTCTGCCTGGAGAGGGTGAACACAGATGAGTGAGGGAAGAAAGACATGGGTTTAACAAGCTGGTGCCCTGAGGGTGGGGGTGAGCTGGTTCTGCCTTATTACTTGCCTTCAGATATACTTCCTGCCCCTGGCACTTCCTCTCCCAGCCTCTTCCTGCCCCTGGCACCCCTTCTCCCAGCCTCTTCCTGCCCCTGGTACCCCATCTCCCAGCCTCTTTGATTACCCTTCCACCATCTTACTCTAAATAGCCCTGAGCAGAGCAGAGGGCGTGCTCCAGAAGATACTCACTGTTGTACGTGGAGAGATCGTAACACCCCAAAGGCCAGCCCATCACCTTGGCCAGGAGGTACCACAGCCAGGGGCAGGTGCTGTCCCACACCTGTCTGTGTGGGGCCCAGTGTACCAGACCCCTTTTAGTAGCTCAGATCCTGGCACCACTCGAGTCATGAGCCAGAGCGTGGGCAGAGACAGGACCTAACGGCTCTGATTTCAAGGAGCCTGCATGCTAGAAATTTCCCTGGCTTACTTTAGCTATTGTTGCCAAGGACCACTGTGAAAAGGAACCTTCTGCCACGGCCAACCTCAGGGGACTTTTAACTGCGGAGCCATCTCTCCATCCTGCTTAGGGAACTTTTCTACAAACAGCCAGAAGGATGGACCCTGTGACAACTGTGCAAGTTAATCCTATGGGGCAGCACACTGTGTGTGTGTGTGTGTGTGTGTGTGTGTGTGTGTGTGTGTGTGTGTGTGTGTGTGTGTATGCACAAATTCATGAGATGCACGCATGCAGGGGCCAGAGGTTAACGTTAGGTACCTTTCTCCAGTGTTCTCTAACTTATTTTTTTGACGTGGGTTCTCCAGAGCCTCTCACTGGACCTGGAACTCACTGATTCATCAAGCTGGCTGTCCAGTGAGCTTCAGCCTCTCCGGCACTAGGATTATAGACATTCCACATGATACCCAGCTTTTTACATGGGTACCAGGGATCCGACCCCAGATCCTCACATTCACAATGCAAACACCAAACGAACCATCTTCCCTCACCCTGAAACCAATACTTCTTCTTCTTCTCCCCCTTCTTCCTCCTCTCCCCCTCCTCTCCCCCTCCTCTCCCTCCTTCTCCTCATCTTCTGCTTCCTCTTCCTTCTCTTCCTCCTCCCCCCTCCTCCTCCTGCCTCTGAGCATTCAGCATGCCTTGTTTCCCCGGACAGCTTAAGGGTAGACTTTCCCAGGGCCCTCGAACCTTTGGGTTTTGCCCTTAACCAAAGCAACACTCTGCCACCAAGTTGGGAAACTAAGTCCCTCCAGCCTGTGAACTCTGCGACACTCTGTAGCGGAAACATCTGGGCCCCCCACCCGTCCCAGTGAGCACACTATTCAGACTGCCGTAAGTCACGACAGCACGTCCAGGGTTTTATTGCAGTTATGAATTATGGATATGACCCGGGTTGTGCAGTTCTCATTATTTTTTTTCCTGCTGTAATTAAGCCACAAATCATGTCTGAGAAATGGGAGGGTGACTGAATTAGTCAGGATTCGTTCATAATAGGCTGACCCTGGAAAAACCATCTGAGAGGGGTCAGATGTTGGCCAGGTCCCAGGAGCCTGCCTAGGAGACAAATATGTCTCCTTGCCCAGGTTCTTAACTAATAGACTCGGTGCATCCAACAGGATAGTGCTGCCTGGCTACACTTAACCCACTCTGTACCTGCATCTAGCCTCAGTGGGCCAGAGAGAGACCCACCACAACCAGGTGAGGACAGATGCTGATGGGACCAAGTGCTGCCAAGCTGAAGATGAACTTGCTGATTCCGAGAGTGGGTAGAGCTGAGGACAGCATGTCCCACTCCCAGATCCTGAGACTCAAGGGGCTTTTTGTTACGGGAGCATGTGGACTGTGTGCAGTGCCTTCACACTGAGTGAAAATACTACCTTGAAAATCCCAGGACAGAGAGAGAGAGAGAGAGAGGGAGAGAGAGAGAGAGAGAGAGGGGAGAGAGAGAGAGAACACATTTACATACCTTCCAGCATAATATATTCTACAACAATACAATACAATGTTCTATTTAGTATATATATCCAGTACAATATATGACTCCATCATAGGTATCTGCAGGGAAAAACAATATCTATAGGCTTGGGTCCTATCCAAGGCTTCAGAATCCACTGGGGATCTTGGGATGTGTCCCCCTAACATAATGGGGGACTACTGTCATTTCTGAAATTAACTTTTAATTGAAATATAATGCACATATAAAAGGCTTCCCGGCTTGATGGCTTTTCAGGCTGTGCAATGGGCACCCAGGTCAAGGTTTGCTGCTATAGGAAGAAGCAAAGCAGATTTTAGGATCCCCTAGAGTCCATGGTCAGCCAAGACAAGTCTGTATACATATCCCCTCACTGCTAATGAAGACGAAGTCCAGGCACAGCACGCTCCTCCGTAGACTGGATGTGTCCAGAGCTGGTATAGACTGCTGCTCCTGGGACCACAGAGTACAGCGGCCAGGGTAGTGGTGGAGATGGGGAGGAGATTCTGTTCTGGCCATTTGGAAAATACAATTGTCACATGGTGTCTGGCAAGTAACAGACACAGGTAACTGTGAACAGTTATTATTGTTATTCTCTCAGCCTTTCTTCTTCTTGTTATTCTGCATCTGGAAGCTTAGCAGTATGTGAAAGAGATAAAGGTGCAACATCTGGGGGTGTGTTGTTGCCCTGAGGAAACCCCACCAAATTGCAAGGCCTCCCACCATGTCCATTGAAAGCCACTGGGTTCCAGGTCAAGTCCAAACTCCTAACTCTTGTTACATCCTCACTGTACTGATTAGAGTTCTAAGTGAAGTAGTCAAACTCACTACTTCTCTTGAGGAAGAAAGGCTGTTTTAAAAGTGTGTTCATAGGACATAAAGCTGTAAACCTCCCTAGCATGATTGAAGCCCTGAATTTTGTTCCCAGGACCAAATGAACCAAGTGTGGTGGCATACACTGGTAATTCCAGAACTGGAAAAGTGGATGTCTATTACTTTTCAAAAGTTCAAGGTTAATAGAGAGCTTGGGGTCAGCCTAATACACAAGAAATATTAGTAGCACTTAGAATTTTGTGGTAGTCAGGAATACTGGTTTGGAGGATTCTGCCCCAATGGGTGGGACCAGTGCCACTATAAAAAAACAGAGGCCACAAGCTGGTGCTCACACTGCTGGTCAGTGAGTCACCACTGGAGCCCTTGCTACACTGGGCAAGCTGGAGTCTGCAGAATGAGTTTATAAGCTGTCTTTACAACATTCTATAGTTGTATTTCATTGGACGATTCAAGGTGACATGATGGTGGCCTAGCTGCAAGGGAGTCTTGGAAAGAGTTACTGGGCACTATAAGATGCCCTCAGGGAGATTCTGGAATCCAGCAGGAGTGTGTCAAACGTCTGAGGAGCTATGGAGCATCAAACATGTCCCTGGTGCCCTTCTGGCCCAATGAAGATTTTGGCATTGATTCACTGCCCTGGCTATCTCATGTGGCTGTCTCCACCCTCACTCCCTTCTCTGTTTCCCCTCCTCAAAGCTTTCTTTTTTTAAAAACTTTCTTCTCCTATTTCTTCTTTGTGCCCCAAGTCCCTCTACAGATCTCTGCCCCAGCCCACAAGAGTCAATGGCTCCATCTGTTCCTGGTCTACCTTCCCCCTAGCTGGGTCACAGGGCAGACTGTACCTTTCCTATTTCAGGATCTGGCATGTGAATGATGAACTGGCACACAGTAGGTGTACTGCTCAGGTGTGTGAATAATCAAGTCCACATCCCCAGAGGCTCCCACAGTCTGTCCAGGTCTGGGTCTGGGAGACCTGCTGGGTCTGAGGCCCAAGGCTTGTCAGGTAGGTCGCATTCGCCGTGCTGATTTCCCTTCCATCCCCATAGAAAAGAGCACGCAAGGTCCCCCCAACCCCGAACATCACCTGGGGCCAACATCAAAGGAGGAAGACCCAACACCAGACAGGCTGGAAGGTGACTCTGTTTTCCAGCTAAGCACATTTCCCTACCAAAGAGTGTGGAAGGATGTGGCATGCGGGCTCGCTTGTCTCTTCTGAGGGGAAGGCGTGTTGTTGGCACGTGGTGGGTAATTAAAAGCGAAGTCTTGGATGTTTTTATAATGAGTCTGGAGCACTTTCCGAAACTCAGTTGCCACGCCGCTGCTCAAATCAACATCATCTTCACGTTTAATGGCAAATGACAGTGTTTATATAAAAGGAAGGAACACGAGGAAGCATATGGATCCCACGCGTCCCCCTCCCAAGCCTCAGTCTCCTCTTTCCTCTGCCTTCCCTGTCAAGTTGGGTCATGGTGGGTGAGAATGTGGTCCCCAGAGGCCAGTGACATCTGCATGCGGGGTCAATGTCAGAGAATGGAGGCCAGCCTTGGGGAGCTCTCTCTCTCTCTCTCTCTCTCTCCCTTCCTCCCTCCTTCCCCTCCCTCCCTCCCTCCCTCCCTCTCTCTCTCTCTCTCTCTCTCTCTCTCTCTCTCTCTCTCTCTCTCTCTCTCCCTCCCTACACATTCATTTGTACTTATAGCCCTCAATACATGTCTTACTTAGGGTTTTTGTGCTGTGAAGAGACTCCATAACCACAGCAACTCTAATAAAGAAAAAATATTTAATTGGGGTGACTCACAGTTTCAGGGGTTCAGTCTAGTATCATTATGAAGAGGAGCATGGCAGCATGCAGGCAGATGTGGTGCTGGCTACATCTTGACCAGAAGGCAGTAGGAAGTCAACTAAGATACTCTGTGGTATCCTGAGCATAGGAAACCTCAAAGCTCGCCCCCACAGTGAAGGTTTTGCCAGTTTGATTGGACCGTAGCCACAGGGTGGAGACTGACTGTCTTTGACATTCTCTCTGAGATGGATTGAATGAGAAATGCTCAGGAGTTTGAAGACTTTGTCCCCAGTTGGAGATGCTGTTTAGAGAGATTTAGAAGGCATAGCTTTGCTGGAGGAAATGTTCTGGTGGGCTTTAAAAGTTCATAGCCTGGCCCCACTAGTCTGCTTTCTCTGTTTCGGCTTGGGATTGACATGTGAGCTCTCAGCTTCACTCCTGATACCATGCCTGCCACTTGTTGCCATGCCTCCCTGACCCTCTGGAACTGGAAGTTCAAATGGCTCTAAACCTTTTTATATCCATCTCTACAATTTTACATTTTCTTCCTATGGACTTTCCATTGTCCTTTTAGTCATCCTCAGCGACCTTATTTGTGTGTGTGTGTGTGATGTACATTCATGCATTCATGCTTGCATGCAAACACATGAATCCAGCTCACACATGTGTGGGAATACATATGTGTGGATGCATATGAATACATGGAGGCCAGATCACATGTGTGGGGGGTACACATGACACACAGAAGTCAGAGGTTGATGTCAGCTGTTTTCTTCCATCTCTCCCTAATCTACTGAGACAAAATCTCTTGCAGACCCCAGACCTTGCTGGCTAGTCTAGCTGGCCAGCTTGCCTCAGTGAACCCCATCTCTGCCTCCTAAGCTATAAGGAAGTTATAAGCAGATGGCCACACCTCCCCAGCTCTCACACAGGTTCTAGGGACCTGAGCTCAGGTTCCCAAACTTCACAGTGAGTGCTTTATTCACTGACCCTTGTCTCCATTCCCCGTAGGTTTTAAAAATTGTTATTAAAGAACGGAGCTCTCCGCTACCACACACATCTTATCTGTTCTTGCGGATATGTTAAAAAGAAGAAAGAATATATTGACTTTGGCATGTTTAGCATGTATCTGGCATGTTACTGAGCTTTCATTTTTAATAGTTTTTATATTATCCCTCTGGGCTTTCTTGATATCATTTCTGTCTGAAAGTAGCATGGTTTCATCACACGCTCAGAAATTATTGCTTTTTTTTCTTTGCTTTGTTCAGAAATGAGCAGGATGAGAATTCCAGGACAGCATGGGCCAACACACGCCACCCCTGCCATCCTTTCCTGGTCCCAGTGAAACTGCAATGTCTGTGGTTCTTACCATGAAGTGTGACATTACGTTTGATGTTTTGCTGCCGTTCCTAATTTGACATTTTTTTTCCCTAGAAATTTGAACTAAGTGAATACCAACCTCATGAGCTCCCCTTATATGGGGATTCATTTTAACCTATTAACAGTTTAGCTGCTATTAAAACCCCTTGCCTTCGACATTCTTTGGCATAGTCCTGGTGAATGCCATCATAAACAAATTGGGTACTTCAGTATGCTAATATACCCCTGCTTCCCCACTTGTATTTCATCCAAGTGAGGTGAATACATGCAGATATGTGTGTGTCTGCATGTGCACGTGTGTCCTAAGTTCTCTGTGTGGGCCCTAACATTTGCCGCACAGGCTGAAGCTCTGAGTAGAAGTTCTGTGAGAAGAGCCAAATCCCCACACACCCGCTGCTTGATCACTGAGAAGCTGTGAACCCAATGAGTGGCTTACCAGATGTGGTGGTTTGAATGTAATTGGCTCCCATAAGCTCTTAGGGAGTGGCACTATCAGAAGTGTGGCCTCGTTGGAGTAGGTGTGTCACTGTGGGGGTGGGCTTTGAGGTCTCCTTTGTTTGAGCTATGCCCAGTGTTTCAGACCACTTCCTGTTGCCCGCAGGGCAAGATGTAGGACCCTCAGCTCTTTCTCCAGCACCATGTCTGCCCGTATGCCACCATGTCACACCATGATGATAATGGACCAAACCTCAAGCCACCCCAATTAAATATTTTTCTTTTATGAGAGTCGCCATGCAATAGAAACCCTAACTAAGCCTGAAGTTGGTATCAGGAGTGGGGTATTGCTGTGATAAGGCCTGACTGTAGTTGGTAGCTTTTATGTGCCTTGCCTGTTTCTATAGCCAATATAAAATGACACCCAGAGGCTTAATATTAATTATAATTGTTTGGCCAATGGCTCAGGCATATTACTGACTAGCTCTCACAATTAAATTAACCCATTTCTATTATTCTATATTTTTCCATGAGGCTCGTGGCTTGTTACCTTATGTCTTGCTTCCCCAGCGACTATATGGCAACTCTCTGACTCCACCTTCTTTCTCTCCATAAGTCTGTTTGGATTTCCTGAAAGGTTCAGGCTTTGACGCTGATCGGCTCTACCTCTTTAAGAGACAGACCCTGCCCCCTGACAACTGCAGGGCATGCACAAGAAAACATGCTACGTCATTACCGTATCACCCGACACGCATGAGGACTCTGGGCATGCGTGGAACCTCAGTGCGCATGCACAGTCTTCCCTTTAAAAGCTCCAACTCTCCTACTTAACTCTCTCTCTGCTTCCTCTCTTTACGCCTCTCTCTCTCTGCCTCACTCCTTCTCTGCTCTTCTCTTCTCCCACCTATGCACTCTTTCTGCCTCTCTATGGCGACCGGCCATGGCGGTCAGCCATTACCCCTGTTCCTCTTCTCTCTTAGTCTCCCTACTCTGCTGGGCCATATAATAAACTAGTCAATATGTCTCATCTTAAAGCTTTCTCTTTTCCTCTTTTTAAATAAAAACATAACATTGATTATCAGCTTCTCACTCTGGGCCATTGCCAATTCATGTCTCCCTTCCCCTCTATAAAAGGGTGGGCCTCAGGGTGTCTCCTATCATGTTTACTGTGCTCTCCTCTTCCTAGCTCTCTAACTCTTCCCCTGGAGTCCGAATGCTGGATCCCAGGAAGGGCTCTTCAGCACAGGTCTAATGTGTGCTCCCTGTACGTTTGACTCTTGTAAGAAACAGCAAGCCAACACCTCTATATCATCCTCGTTTTATTCACTCACCCACAAAATCAGAGACAAAAACAGAGGACACTAGTCTCATGTCCCTTTCCCATTGCCATTCCTCCCATAAACAAGAACGTTCCCTCTGAGCAGCCATCTCAGCCCCACTTGCACGTATTACACGCAGCACCAGTGGCCATGCAACTGCAGGAACAGCTTACTGACAATCCAATTGCAAGGGTGAAACTCTCAGGGACCACAACATGTTCTCTAGTCCTTCCACCATTTTCAAGGTGTCTCATAGTCATCACCCAGTAGGCCACTCATTAAGCAGTACATAACTTTGTACCACAAAAAGAAGATGGCCACCCTGGGATTCTGCCCACAGATGATCTCATTCTTAGATGACTCAGACTTGGTTGTGTGTCCTATCACATCCCAGATGATGGGGCGGGGGGGGGAGGCAGGGGTGGTGGTGGTGGTGGTGGGTGATTGGGAGGCAGGTTACCATATTGGGATTCCCTCTGTGGACTCTCCATGACTAACTACACAGATCAGCCTTAGATGCATGTCTCAGCACTTATGGTAGAAAGCATGCTGCTAGTCCTCCCCGACACATCTATGATTTTATTGGGCTCTGTTTAGGAAATAACTGTGTTGTGTAACTTTTCCTGGAGAGATATAAGATACCCATTCAACTCAGATAGGGCACTGATCACAGACCAAAGGAATGATCCCACTCAATTTTAGCTTACTGAGCCGCTGAATTTATTGGGGGCGATTTTCAGGAACATGGGTGAGGGGTTACTTAGAGACACATGGGTGACTCAAAGGCAGCTTCATTGCCAGAGAGTCCACCTCAGCATGGGTGACAAAACATGAAAACTATGTTTCTGGGGGTTCCTGAATAACAGATTGGTCAGTGGGAGATTCTCACACCAGAAACTTGTACTATTTAGGTAACCCTTGGGTAGGTGGCCTTATGAATCCTGTAAGTTTCAGGAACATTCTGAGTCTTGTGAGTTGTTTTAATTCTCATCTTTATTTTATCTTACATGATAATTGACAGATGACTCCAAAGCAAAGTTTTCAGACTTCAAATAGGAATCCACAAAAAGATTTAATCAGCTTTTTCCCCTACCAGCGACATGCATGTCATCCCTTCTTAGTTAACGGGGGCAAGAAAATCTAGTACCTGCCATTCAAAACATAGTTGCTTTATCAACAACCTCATTATCACTGGGGCCATGTGGGAAACACAAGCCCTCAGTCCTACCCTAGAATTGTTGAATCAATATCTACTTCTGAGCAAGCCTCACAGGACATTTGTGTGCAGCCATGTTTGAGAACCACCAGCAATTCAAATAGGCAAAACAGAAAAGCCAAGGCTTTGAGAGAAAACACCCCTGAATACCAGCTCTGCTGTGTTCTACCTGGGTTAAGAGACACTGAAGGATGGGCAGACTTGGTGGTACAGGCCTGGAGTCTTAGCTACTGCCAGCTACTAGGGAGACTGAGGCCCGAGGATCACTAATTCAAAGTTATAGAGTGAATTTAAGGACAGGCTGGGCAACTTAGCTCTGTCTCCAAATAAAAACCATTTTTTTAAAGGACTGGATCTGTATCTTGCTTAGCATGTTTGAAGCCTTAGGTTCAACACCTTCCCACCCCAGTTCAGAGGTGAGAGGGAGGGAGAGACAGAGAGACACACACACAGAGAGAACCACATAGATACCATCCAATTCCCAACTTGTTTCCAACTTAAGTTAGAGCCATTCAGTTCAGGTTTGGGAGGTGGGGCTCTCACCTGGGTCACGGGGTCACTGGTGAGAGGAGCATCTCCAACCTTAAGGTATTTCCTGGAAAACTTGGGAAACGGAAGTCGAGTTCTCTGTGGAGAGACACTGCATTGCTGTGGAGATCCCAGGAGCCCACAGTTTCCCAGTCAGCCCCACATCTGAGCCTCTCAGCCCCTTGTCTTGTCTTTGCTCCATTTCCTTCTCCTATGTTGTGAAGATGTATCTCTGCCAAGGCACCTTCTGACTGGTTTAATAAAGAACAGCCAATAGCTAGTCAGGAGAGGATAGGTGGAACTTCAGGGAAGAGAAAAGAGAAATGAACTGTGGGAAGGAATCAAAGAGGAGGGGATTCACCATTCAGACACAGAGAAAGCAGGTTAAGTTTTAAGAGATAGTTGGGAACAAGCCTAAGCTAAGGCCAAGCTTTCATAATTAATAAGGAGTCTCAATGTCACTATTTGGGAGCTGGCAGTCCAGAGAAAGAGCAACTATGTTTCCATTCAGTTCCAAAGGGCAGCTGGAGGGAGAGCTTCTAAAATGCCCTCTTTCCCCAGGCAGCCTTAGGTTGCCCCATCTTGGGCTCAGTTCCCACCACTTTCCTATTCTCACACCTCTTCCCTCCCTCCTGAGTCCCCATCCTCTGTCTACCCCTTAGGTCCTTATTTTATCTAGACTGCTCCCTGTTCAGTCCACGTGCTGTTTCTTCCCTGGGGTACCCGCTCCAGGCAGTGATCTCTGTCTTTCTCTACCACAGTTCTGCATGGGAGGCAGGATGGACTGGGTGTAGCACTCTACCACCTGTTATGACAGTACAGTGCAGGCCTCCTTCTCAGGGGTCCCCTGTCTCCATTTGCCCTTCTTACTCTGGCTCCCAGAGGGGGCCATCCTTATCCAGCTTGTCACCAAGTATGCAGATTCCAGGTTATTGGTCACAAACTAATACCTTTAGAGGGGGGCAGAGAGGACAAGGTTCAGCAGTGACCATGCTCTGGTTTCTGACAATGTCTTGGGAGTGGCTTTACTCTAGGGATGGGTATGTCCCGAGGGTGACAAGATCAGGGGGAGTGACAGTGCCCAGGGGATAGTTATGCTCTAAGAGTGACAGTGACTGGGGGATGATAGAGAGAGTCTTGATGA
Organism: Cricetulus griseus; assembly: GCF_003668045.3. Lineage (NCBI taxonomy): Eukaryota > Metazoa > Chordata > Mammalia > Rodentia > Cricetidae > Cricetulus > Cricetulus griseus. The sequence goes on from NC_048598.1 coordinate 190,620,231, forward strand.
TTAGATACTGAGAGGTCACTGAGAGGTGACAGTGTCACCTAGGTGGTGACAGTACACAGAGGAGTGACAGAGCTCCAGGGGATGACAGTCCCCTGGAGATGACTGACAGTCCCCTGGAGATAACAGTTCTCTGGAGAGCTCAGCCAACTGTTGAGATCGTGTCTCAAGAGCTCTGCAGAGAGCAAACTGCCTGGTCCTTAGTGACTGCCCCACTCAGTGTCTCTCCCTCCAGCTGCTTCATCTTGCCCAGCTTGTGGAAGACGAAGAAGGTGGTGTTGTTGCCAGCAGGCTTCATCTGTGGCATTGTGCACCGTTGCTCTGGGTCATGGAGGAAGCGGTAGTGAGCTGTCTGCTTCTCCATGGGGACCCACAAGCACCGTGTTCATCCACAAAGAGCTCCTTCAGGCTGGTGGCACTCAGGCCAAAGGGAACTGGCCATTTGGCCAAGTGGGGAGAGAAACATCGCTATTAACCCTTTGGACAACTATGAAGGGTTCAGGTCACCCTCCTTGCAGGCTGCAAGGATGTAGGAAGGTGGCCTGGAAGTGGCTGTTGAGTACAAACCTGGATACAAGCCTGGCACAATGACTCATTTCCAACCTGTCCTTATGGTTTGGGGAACCCTGGGGCTGAGCTCCCCATGTTTCTGTCTCCTGTTTACAGAGTGGGTTAGTGAGGAAGCCTGGTCCAACAGTGTAACAGCCTTAAACAAACATGTGAGTGCAAGTGTGACAGCTTGGTCCCCAGGGTGGTGTTATTGCCAGATGGTTAGGTTGGGGGGAGTTTTTTGAGCCACTAGGGGTGCACCACAGAGGGAGATTGTGGGGGCCTCAGTCTTTTCCCCTTCTTGCTGCCTCCTCGCTATGGATGAGCCATTTTTTAAAATCATTTGCTCCCGCTATAGGTGCTGCACTTTGAGGGTCTGAAGCAACAGGGCCTAATATCAGGATGGAAATGTCTACTTGTGAGCCATGAAAACCTCTTCTCCTTGCAAGTTAATTGTCCTGGTCGTGTTTTACAGCGACAGACAGCAAGGCACCCTCCCATCTCCATCATATCTCTCTAAGAGGTAGTGAATGCTAAGAAAATTGTCTCACTGTGAAGCCAGCTCCTCTGAAGCAGTTATAGATGAGGTGAGGTTTCTGCGGCCCATTTGTCAGGCCTCAGTTCCCTTATTTTTCAATTGGAAAATAACACTCTCTACCTCTTTAGGGCTTGATAAGAAATAAAGATTTGCCAGGTGTTAATGGTGGATACCTTTAGTCCCAGCACTGAGAAGGCAGAGGCAGGTGGGATCTCTGTGAGTTCAAGGCCAGTTGGGTTTATATAGTGAGTTCCAGAATAACAGAACTCCATAGTGAGACTGTCTAAAACATTACATATGCACAGAGCCAGCATGTAAGAATTTCATTGTGAATGCAATGTGCTTGTGTGAGCATGCTTAAATGTGACTCCCATACATATCCCTAGGTGCATACTTGAGTGACACTTGAGAGGACAAGTAAATCCCCCTTCTCCGTCTAAAATTCTGTGTTCTAGGACAGAAAAATGGCTCAGTCAAAGTATTTGTTGCACAGCCTGAAAACCCAAGTCTAATCCCTGAAACCTCAAAAAACCTAATATTTCTATAGTCCTAGCCCTCCTGAGACAAGAGAGAGGTGGAGATAGGAGAATCAGATGGAAGCTCTGGGCCAGACTGGAGTCCTGTGTGCTGTGGCAGAAACAAGAGACCCAGAGCATCAAAGGTGGTGGTGAGAAGTGAATCTCAAAAGTTCTCCTCTGATCTCATATGTACCGTGACAGGTGAATGTACACACACACACACACACACACACACACACACACACACACACACTTTTTCTTAAGAAAGAAAGAATTGCTTTCTCTTTGGGCATGGTGGCTTGCATTTATAACCCATCTCTCAGAAGGCAGAGTCAGGCAGACAGAGCATTTGGGGGCAGCTTAGGTGACATCTCATGGTCCTTTCTCAAAACAGCAAGGGCAGTAAAATCTATTTTCTTCTCTGTGAGTTGGGAACACCGTGTCAGCTTTCTTTGCTGAGATGTGCATTGCTGCACTAGGGTGACAGGATCCAAGACAGCTAGGACCTTTGTGACTGAGACTCATTGCTAGTGCTCACACAATAGGACTGGGCCCTCTAGCACTAAGGGAAAACTAGCACCTGCCCCTGTTTTCTCCCAAATGGCCACTAGGGGGTCTACGAGGCTGGCTGATTATTCCAAGCCAGGCCAGCGTGGAAACAGCCAGTCTGCTTCATTGAGAGACATCAATTTTGTTCTCTGCTGGTGGGTGTCCTCCTCTGCTCCTCTATTTAAGACCCTTTCCACTTTCACACACCCTTCCCAGACCTTCTGGGGGAAGAGAGTTCACACTCTGTAACTCAGGGTGAAGTTACAGAGCCTGCCATCCCCCTCCCTACCCCAAACACCTGTGAGGGAAGGGAGAAGATCTTCCCAGCTCCTGAATCAGAATCACCCAGGATTGGTGTGGGACCTGCCTTTCAAACAAGATCCCCCAGCAGTGCACATTGGAGGAAGGGAATTCTTTCTTTGCATATGAACTCAACAAGTAGTATTACAATGTGGCAGTCCCCTGCCACCGGAGGCATTCAGACAGACCATGGAGGGCACAACCCCCACATTTACTAAGTGTCTTTTCACTTCCAGTCAGCACAGCAACCTTCATTTCCTGCAGGGAGTGAGAGGCTGGGATGTGGCCAGAGGCGGATGTCGGATTCCTACTTATTACCTCTGAAGAACATGAATCACCACTGCAGTAGTTTCCTGACTGAGGTCCTCATTCTAGGCCCAGAACTTCCCACGGCTCTGCTTCTGTATGTAGATGGCACCGTGTGTCTGGGCCTCCCTCAGGTCCTAAATGCTCTAGGGGCCCAGGCCAATTATAAATACTCTGGCAACTGGACCTGTAGATCATATACCCAGCCTGGACCTCAGCTTCAGCACCATGGAGAGATCAAAGCCCAGGTCAACCAGGAACTGAGCTCTACTGTCTGCAGGGGTCTCCAGCCAAAGTGTGGCCAAGGCCAAGGAGATGCTGGCCAGAGAGAAGAGAATGTTTTCTCCTGGAGCAGAAGAGCCAACTTCCTAAAGCGGCTGAAGGAAATGTCTATGTCACTCACAGAGACTTTGTGCCAGGGCAGGCATGCCTGGGAGTGCCACCCTGGGGGCAAACAAAGGTCCATGACATCAGAAGCTCCTTGGTCACCCAGGACCAGACAGTGAGGAATAGCCGTGGGTGCAGTGAACAGCAGTTTCTCTATCCTCCATATTCCTTGGTCTGAAAGCAGTGGTGGTCTGGAAGACAACAATAATGACAAGAATACACGGGCTTCCCAGAGCACCTGCTCTGGGCCAGACCCTGTGCCAATGCTTCCTGGGTCCTCTTATGACCTCACCTAGTTCCATTGGGGAAGTTGTTCTTCCATCTCGATTCCACAGATGAGCAAATGGAGGCTTGGGAAAGCTAAGTAGGGCCATTAACCTAAGTAAGAGATGGGAATGGAAACTGAACTTGATCCCAGCCTGGTGGAGGTGGGGTGGGTCCTCAAGGGAGGCAGGGAACATTCAGTCTGAAAAAGTATGAGTGTGAGCACGCGTGCACATGTGCCACTGGAGGCATTCAGACAGACCATGGAGGGCACAACCCCCCCCCACACACAGAGTGTCTTCTGGGAGTGCCCTTGGGGTCAGAGTGTGCCCAAGACCCTATAGACAACCAGGGTGCTCGTGCCTCCTTCATGCTTGTCCCTGGGTTTGGGAGTGACTAAGTCCTCATAGTTCTTCTCATGACCCAGGAGGGGCTCCTTCTGACACTTGTCGAGAGTCACAGAGTTGGGGGGTGTCTCACTGGATGGCTCTAATTCCTCTACCAGCGGGCACTCCTGTGAATTCCCAGTATCAGGACCCATTTGTCCGCCTCAGGACCTTGGCGGCCGTTATCTGTTTGGAGCCCAAGTTCTGTGGCCATTCACACAGCTCTGTTGCTCACTTCCTTGAATTCTCTAATCATTTGGAGCTGCCTCACCTGGGTTCTTGCCATCTCCCTCTGCTTGTTTTTCCTACATGCTTCTGGTATGCTTTGTCGTGATGGTCTAGCTTCCCCAGCAAGTTCAGTTTGCAGTTAAGCATGCCGCCTCTTACACAGCTCATTTCCCAGGCTTGGCATTGAGTGGATGCACATTTCCCGACTGGCTCATGCTCCCACCACTGGGGACCTCCTCCTAGAGATCCAGGCTCCTGCCACATATCACAGGCATGTCCCTGACCCATATCTATCTCCCACTGTGATAAACTGCATTCCTCTGCCCACTCTGTGTGTGGGTTAATTATTGGCAGAACTGTTATCATGCCACCACATGTCCTGAAGTCATTTCCCCATGTGGCCTTGGACAGCCTGGAACATTCTGAACTCCAGTTCAGTGTCTGTGAAAGAGGAGTCAGGAGAAGCCCCGCCTTCCAGGAAGCTGAGCCTGCTGGGAAGCCTCCTGTTAGCAAAGACTCCTCCATGAAGAGGACCAGCCTGTTCCCTTCCGCGCATGCCCATCTCCCCTGGTGAATGACCCCATTTGCTGATAAGACTGAGGCTTCATTCTCCCACCAGCAGATTCCTCCATTTTCAACACATGGAACACACATATATAAATGCTTCTCTCTCTATATATAGACATATATGTGTCTATATATACTCAAACACACACGTATTTACACACATATAAAGAAATGAAGATGTATCATTTATGTATATATACATATATTTCTTCCTTTGAAATATTTTGAAGTAAATTCTAGTTCTTCTTTTCTAAGAGTTTTTCCTCTCCAGCTCCCACATAGCCTCATGTGACACACAGGCAGACATTTTGGAGTGCTCAGCCATGGTGGTGTCAGTTCCCTGAGCTTCCCATGCTGTGTAGCAGTTGGATATGAAGGGAACCAGAGTGGGTTAGGATTCCAAGCACTTGCCTCCTTGAAACAATAAAAACCCTCAAAGTGTTTGTCACTGACAGCAAATACCAAAGGTATACAAGGGCAACAGTAAAATGTCAGTCATTAATGATGTCAACAGTCCTCATCAGATGGATTTGCCTTTCTGGGGACAGCATTGGAACTTGAACTCAGAGCCTCACACATCATCAGAAAACATCCTCACCCTGAGTCACTCCAGCCCTCTCCTGACATTTTTGCTTTGACAGAGTGACTCACTAGGTTGCCTTGATTGGCCTTAAGCTTGCTATTAGGTATTTCCTCCTTGGCCCCCAAAGAAAGAGCAGATGAAATGACACTAAAATGTACTTCATTCCCTAATGCTATTATTTATGGATGAGGAAATCATAAGGGTAGCTCCGCCCAGATGGGAGGGTCCCCAAGGGACAGCCACTGTGAACTACATCATCTGCAGGTCCTACTGAGCCTTCTCCCAACACAACCATCACAGCCAACTCTAGAACCTCCTGAGAGGATGCGGAGCTGCCGCCCAGCTGGCTGCCCCTGTCTGTTTTCTGATGTTGTTACTGAGGGCATGGAGCAGACAGTATGTAGAGGGCTGTGTCAGTTAGCCTTTTGTTACTGGGACAGTTCATCTTAGAAAACCCTCTGAGGGAAACAAAGGTTTGTTAGAAATCACAGTTTTAGAGGGTTCAGGCCAGGGTCTGCTGGCTTCTTAGCCTTGGGCCTGAAGCAGGCCAAGCTTTGTGAATCTAAAGACACTATCAAGAGAATGAGGGCTAGGAACACGGCGAGGTGGGTAACCTGCTGGTCTCAGTGCATGAGGACCTGAGTTCTATTCCCTGGTATAGAAGCACAAAGCCAAGTGTGTCACATGAACTTACGACCCCAGCTCTGGGGAGGTGAAGACAAGTGGATCCCTGGGACTCCCTGGCTAGCCAACCTACACATTCAGAGATTTCCAGGCCTATAAAGAGATCCTAACTTAAAACCAGCATGGGTGGTGAGTGACATGTGGTTGACCTCTGACCTTCATGTGGATTTGCACATGGATGTAAACATACACATTCACAAATATACACAACCACATAAAGTAAATGCTCAAGGAGAAAGAGGAGAGGCTCGAATTCCAGGAACATGGTGCCATATCAGGGGCTCAGCATTGGTCTCTGCTGCTGGCAGATCTGGCACTTAGTGGCAGATGGAGGCAGATCAGCCTTGCTGACTGGTGGTCCATGTTATCAAACCCATACATAACCCTCATCTCTATCTCCATGACCACTTTGTTCATGAGACCCAGGTTGACTGGACCATGTCAACTTAGCACACAAATAGTTAAATTAATATGGGAACCTTAATTTAAAATCTGGCTCCAAGGAATTTTCTTAATTGATGAAGGAGGTCTCAGCTCACTGTGGCTGGTTGCATTCCTGAACTGGTGGTTCTGTAAGAAAGAAAACTGACTCACGCCTTTAATCCCAGCACTCAAGAGGCAGAGGCTGGCGGATCTCTGAGAGTTCAAGGCCAGCCTGGCCTCCAGAGCAAGTGCCAGGATAGGCTCCAAAGCTACACAGAGAAACCCTGTTTCAACCCCCCCCAAAAAAACAACCACCCCCAAAAACCTAAAAAAAAAAAAAAACAACCAACCAACCAACCAACCAAACAAACAAACCCTTATTGGCCAAACAACACAGGGCAAACCCTCCAAGCCTGGAGTCACGCCAATCCTGAGCCTGTGCGTACCCCTAGACACTCCCATTACACTGCCCTACAAGATTTCTATGCAGCCCTTTCGAGCTGTCTTTGCTGGCCATCCGCCATGGCGGGTGGGTGAAAGACCCAAGCTAACGTGGGGTTAGTTCCTTAAACAACAATAAAGCCTCATGCAGTTTGCAGAAAAAAAAGGCAGGGCTGGAAAGCCAGTAAGCAGCATCTCCCCAGGACCTCTGCATCAGCTTCTGTCTCAGGTTCTTTCCCTTTTGAGTTCCTCTCCGAAGTCTCCTCAGTGATGAACAGCAATGTGGAGGTAAAAGACAAATGCACCCTTTCCTCCCCATCTTGCTTTTTGGTCACAGTGTTTTGTCACAGCCAGGAAACCCTGAATAAGACAAGATGGTGCCAGTGAAGTGGGCTATTGCTGTGACAGACCTACTAGGGTTTGGAGATGAGTAAAGAAGGACTTTGGAACTTTGGGCTAGAAAAGCCCCTGAGTGTTGGGATGTCAGTGCGATGTTCTGTGGGAGCTGGAAGACAAGACTGTGGAGAGCTGTCAGAGGATGGAGGCCTGGCTTGTGATGTTTCAGAGGGAAGTTTAAAGACTCACGAGAGTCATGGAGGGGGAAATGAGAGCGGGGTAGGCATCTTAGAGCTGATTCAGCCTGTCTGGATTGTAGGGGAGCTGAGTGCCCTTGCCTGAGGTTGCTAACATTTCTGGGAAGGGAAGTGTGGCTCCTGGTAAGGAGTGATGCACTATGGGTGATCTGCTTCTGGGGTACACAAAGCCCTGCTTTGAGGTGTCTGTTTACTCAGCCAAAATCCTCGTTAGGCCCAGCACCTCCATCTTGGGGACAGTGGCTCTGGACGTGGCCCCTGCCTGTTGAGTCACTAACCCCACTGTTGACACAAACCCCACAGCTGTCATCCTGAGGGAATAACAGGTGCTGTATAAGAGCCATAGTGAGTGACTGTGGTCCAAGAACACTGGTTTAGGTCAACCAAACATGTTCTAATGTGGAAGCAATTTCACAAAAACTTTATAGCTTTACAAGAGAAAGGAAGTCATAAATCAAGGCAAGATTAAAATGCAGGGTTGGGAACCTCAGAGAGGCAGGTACATCAAGATGGGGGCATCTCTACAGGCTCAAGATGCTATCTGCTGGCATCATTAGCTATTGGATTGAAGCAGTTGTCTATAAGTTAATAGACTCTATTGTCACAAGGTTTAGTTCTGACACAGAGGGAGCAGCCATGGCTGTTCCAGAGAGAGGCAGCACTTAGCCCAGGTGAAGGTAATTAGGCTCTGTCCTGCAATGTCCCCATCTCTATACAGTACTGCACTCAGATCAGCCAGCCAGGCTCCACAGACACAGATTCCTTTCAGGGGTTTTCCTTCACCAACAGACAAGGAAGCTTCCTTTCAGAAGTATGATAGCCCAAGAGGGGAAAGCAAGTCTCTATTGCTAACATGCCCATTGATGCCAGACAGGACAGTAACACAGGAGCAGGTGGGGTTCTGTCAACACTGAGGCATGTGTTTATTAATGTGTGAGCCTCTGTATAGAATGGGGGTCATAGAAAGAGAATTGTTGTGTTCTAAATGAATTAGAAAGCACAGGACAAATGTAGGCCACAGTCCTATCTGGTGACAAGGAGGCAGGGATTGGGCACACTCTATTTGATCCTGACATGGCCAGGAGACAGTAGGCTTGCTTAGAACACTTTTGGGCAATTTCCTGTCGGGAAGTGGTTCTGCCAACATGAGCCTCTAAATGCACATTTCCAGAAATCATCCTGTCTGCCCATTTCCAGTCTGAGCACAGAGCACTACTTGTACTTGCCAGCATTTCCTAAGCAGAGGGAGGAGCCCTGGTAGGGATAAATAGGCATCAGTGTGCACTGGAGAGAACAACACACAAGGCAGGCAGCAACCAGGAACATCAGGACTCAGCTGTCACAGACATCGGCTCTGCAGGTAATGTCAGCATTCCTGCCCTCTGGGGATGGAGAAGGAGCCTTGCAAAAACTGTGTGGTACTGGTTTGAAGCCTTAGATGGAGGAGGGGTGATGAGTTGTTTCCGGGGCACAGGGTTGGAGTCAGGAGACAATCTCTCCAGTCTGGGTCTTTTGTCTATGGAAGACGTGGGTGTCATGGGCTATGCTCCTGTAGAGAGAATGGAGGCTGCTCCTACTGAGCCTGCAGAGGGCGAAAGTGTAGAGACCTGAATCAGTGTGTGTACTGCTGTTAAAGCCATGGTGACACAGGACTGATGCAGAGTCCCTCTGGGGGAGGTGGCAGCCCTGCCATGCTTACAGCTGACAGGAGCTGCCTGGGGGTCAGGGACACTCTTCCCGAGTAGATCCCATGGCGGAGCAGAGTGGATTCACCCTCACCTAGGGAAGGAAGAAGGAACTAACTAGCTCAGCCACTGAGCCCGGTCTCTTTCAGCACACACCAGGCACCTCTTTCCTCTGGAAACAATTTTGGCACAAACATATTATTCAGTGCTACTCCAATGCATCAGTCTGAAAGTAAACACAGGGCAAAGACAGCCAACTTGCTGGTGTCCATGAAGGCATGTGACGGCCGTGGGGACAAGTGGCTTAGCTCCAACACTTCCTCCTCTGCTCCCTCAATTCCCTCAGTGCTCTTGCCTTCTCTCCCCTCCACCTTCCCCTTGTCTCCTCATCATTTTCCTAGCTCTACTCCCTCATCTACGTGCCCCTCTTTCTTCTACTTTCTCACATCTTGGTTTCTCTAAACACTCCTCAGTTCCCCCCTCTTCTTCCTCTCCCTCTCACTCATTGACCAACCACTTTCACCTTTGAACACCTGAACAAAAGGACAGAGGGTAAAGGTGGTGTTTACCATAATCACAAAACTTCAGCTGAAGTCCTTTAGGATACTGGTGGCCCCCATTCCAGGGGTGTATGGAAGACTAGACATTCCCTACATCGAAACCCTATTTAACCCCATAATAAGTCAGACACTTACCAATATTATATCCTGGGCTCCTCACCAGGCTTCCCATAGAGATCCACCCATTTGCTTGTTACCACACAGCCATCCCAACAGCCAAAACAAACTCTGCTCCAAGTGTCAGAGTTGAACACCACCCACCTTTTGTCCTACCAGGAGGCTTTCCAAGCCCAAGGTGCAAACCACCATATGGTTCCTGGGCAAGGATGAAAGGACCTTGCCATGTTTGTCCTTCCACCACATATTTTAAGAGGATAACAATAATTTGGCACTGCACCAGACATCACCAGTGCTGTCTCTCAATTACTCCTCTCCAAGCCCAGCTTCATGCACCAGTTTCAGTCAAGGGCCTTACGATTTCCCAGACTTGTCACCAAGGGGCCAGGTCAGGGCCTGTGCTAACATATGCTCCAAGATACCTAAGATCTATGGTGGTGTGGTTGTGCACAAAGTAAGAGGAATCACAGCCTTCTAATGAATCCTTCTGCAGAGAGAAGGAGAGAGACATTCTGATCACACAGGGCTGTGCCCATCCTTTTACTTCTCTCCTGGCTTGCTCTGTGAACCTGGCATGTCCAGGAGCCTCTTTGGATCTTGCTTCTGTGTAAGGAGAACTGGCTACTGCAACAGCACTTCCTCCCATGATGACAACAGGGAGCCCATGATGTGGGGCTACCATCTGAGTGGCCAGTGCACCTCCCCTGCATGGTCAAAGAGGCATCCAGGGGCAGTAGAGCAGGGACACAATGCAGCCCTGTGAAAGGACAAGGACATGGTCAGGACACACTAGGCCACTCAAATGATCTTTGCTTTACAGATCAGAGAAGATGGCCCTCCTTGTAACTCTGGGGCTCTTGATGGCAGGGATCTGCCCTGCCGTCCTCTGCCAACAAGAGGGCACATTGGGAAGGAACACTGAACTTCAGGAAGATTGGAAAAATGGGACAAAAGTGGACAGTCTAACCATGGCCTCCATCAACACCGACTTTGCCTTCAGCCTCTACAAGGAGCTGGTTTTAAAGAATCCAGATAAAAACATCGTCTTCTCCCCATTCAGCATCTCAACTGCCTTGGCTGTTCTGTCCCTGGGAGCAAGCAGCAACACCCTGAATGAGATTCTGGAAGGTCTTAAGTTCAATCTCACAGAGACCCCTGAGGCAGACATCCACAGGGGCTTTGGGCACCTCCTCCACATGCTCAGCCAGCCAGAGGACCAGGTGCAGATCAGCACAGGCAGTGCCATGTTTGTTGAAAAGAGCCTGCAGCTCCTGGCAGAGTTCAAGGAGAAGGCAAGGATCCTTTACCAGGTGGAGGCCACATTGGCTGACTTCCAGCAGCGTCATAAGACCAAAAAGCTCATCAATGACTATGTGAGCAAACAGACCCAGGGGAAGATCAAGGAACTTATTTCAGACCTGGATAAAGAGACAGTAATGGTGCTGGTGAATTACATCTACTTTAAAGGTGAGGATGGCCACTGGTTGGGAGTTTGGAAAGAAAAGATGTTGACTGGGATCCTTGTATCCTCAGGCCAACCACTGGCAAGTAGTTGTTTACAACCCTGGAGACATGGGTGCCTAATGTCTCTCTACCCACAGGCCCTGCTTCTCCCTTAGGATTTTTTGGATATAGCTATGGTTCCTGGTACATACTCCACAGTACCACTTATCTCTCTGTCTAATTAGCGGGCTGAATTTGGCTGTGACTCAAATTTGCTGACTAGCAGAATGCACAACTCACATGTCCAGCTCTACCTAAGAATACAGAAGTCATGGATTTTCCCTGAAGAAATGGGGTCCCTCAGTCTGCCCATCCCAGCATTTCTAATATGCTCTTGTAGAGCCTGTTTGTAGAATGGTCCAGGTGGGCTAGTGACTTATTGAGCTAAGGAGGGTACATACCCAATTTTAAGGGGAAAGTAGTGTGTCCTGTAACCATGTAAGAGCCCGTTGGGTAATTCCTATGCAGGACTCCTCTCTTGAACCATTTCAGAAATGAGCTGCACATGGGCATGAGAATGTGGGAATTGGGAGAAGAGGTCAATGAGAGGGAAGTGTCAGCCAGGCAGTGTTCTGTGTTTAGTGTATGGCTGCTTCCTGGAAATTTGCTTTTGTAAAATTGCTAGTCCAGCAGCTTGAAGGTCATACCCAGCCACACTCCGGGGACAGCAAGGCTGATGAGGGTTATGTGCAAGAGAGTGTGTAGACTCAGCTGGGGATGTAATGGGTAAGGTTAGTAGGGGACATCCAGAGACCACACCCTCAATACTCTTCCTGATAGAAATCAGGGAGCAGGGTGACAGCCCGGAACCTGGTGCCTGACAGAAGATCTGGGGTGGATCCGGGCTGGATTAAGGAAAGTCCAGGGTAGAGGGAGAGCAGGATCTGAGACTGTGGGCAAAAACTTCAAGGTGGCCATGGACAGGAAAAGAGGAAAGAAAGGAGGACACAGGACATGAGGACAGAATGGCTGCAGAGCTGCTGTGGGCTGGGAATGCTGGAAGCACAGTGATGGCCTGAAGGTCGAGACTGCAGGGTGTGGCTCTCTAGCATCAGGATCCAAGCTCCAAGGCTGCTTGGCTGTGAGGTAGGGATGCATGTTTAGACTGCAGGATCCTGAGCCCAAGCAATTGCTTCAGTATCAAGTCCTGCAGAGTGGGTTGGTAATGGGGACATAACCTAGGAGTCTGGGATAAGCCTGAATGGGATATCTGTGCTTTGTGGAGGTGGCCATAGCCCATGTGTGAGCTGAAGACATGCAACTCACATTTTAGTCCCCAATCTATGGGACCATGGACTGCTCATGGTGTGGGCAAGTTCTGTCTCTCTAGTCCCGTTTCCCCTAAAACCTGTCCCACAAGACATTGCCTTCCAGACATGATTCTTCCTGAGCAAGACAGGATCCCAACTCTCTCCAGGCTTCAGTCCATCACTGTCATCCTCATCTCTCTCTTCCTCACCCCAAGCCCAGAACCCTGACTGTTATTCAGGACTCAAGTAGCTGGGCTATGGTTTCAAGTTCCCTTTCCAAACCAAGCTTGGAGTCTCTTCTCATCTCTAGCAACTTGTCCAACTAAGAAGTTTCTTCTTCTAATCCAGCATTTCCCACCCTGACTGGCACTCTTTGCAGTTGAAGAAGGGTTGATTGTTGTCACAAGTTAGAAACTGGACAGAAATGGGATGGTTGTGGGGCTCTCAGGTGATGTTACTATCTGATGACCTCCTTTATATTTAGGCAAATGGAAGACGCCCTTTGACCCTCAAGATACTTTCCAGTCTGAGTTCCACTTGGACAAGAAGAGGACTGTGATGGTGCCCATGATGAACATTGAGGACCTGACCACACCCTACTTCCGGGATGAGGAGCTGTCCTGCTCAGTGGTGGAGCTGAAGTACACAGGCAATGCCAGCGCCCTGTTCATCCTCCCTGACAAGGGCAAGATGCAGCAGCTCGAAGCCAGCCTACAGCCAGAGACCCTGAGCAGATGGAAGGACTCTCTGAGACCCAGGTACGTGTCCACAGGAACCAGAGATGGGTGCTTCCCATCTTGCTGTCAGCCTGAGGCCCAAGGTCCCTGTACCTCAGAGTCTCACTAGCACTCATGTAATGATTAGATCTTCAGTGGAGCCTGGTGGATTGAGGTGAATTTCCATGTGTTGACCAGGTAGTTTTTGGCCTGGTGATGATATCAGCTCTGATGATCAGCTCTGCCCTGTAGGCATCTCTTCCCCTCATCACTCACTCATTCACCATTCGGGGAATGATGGCTTGAAGACCTACTATGTACCCAACTCTGGTTTAGACCCTGACAGGATGTCTGAGACTCCAACACAAAATTTCCTACCTTCGAGGGCTCTTCTTTAATTGACAAGGATGGAGTGGGGAATTGGAAATGCAACTATTCATTATTTGATTAGTTAAAAGGTGAGGAGGTGTGAAATTGAGAATGGGTGGTCTCAGGAATGAGGAGAGCTAGAGTCTGATGCAGTGTGAAATTTAAAATGGAAGTGTCATTAGAATTCTGAAGGTCCACAAAACAAGGCAAATACTGCATATTCCTCCAAAGGAAAGCTTTCTTGGCCAAGCCACCATGCCTGTCCCTCTCAGCCACTAATGCATAATTGATGCATTACCAAGAGGAAAATCAAGAGGACTGCTCTCCAGTGACAGGGTTGTCTCTGGTTCCTCAGCTACCAGGTGTGTTGATGGAGCAATGGCATGCAGTGACTCTGTCTTTTCTCTTTGTCATTCTCAGGAGGATTGATGAGCTCTATCTGCCCAAGTTCTCCATCTCCACAGACTACAGCCTGGAGAACATCCTTCCACAGCTGGGCATCAGGGAAGTCTTCTCCACACAGGCAGATCTGTCTGGGATCACAGGGGCCAAGAACCTTAAAGTCTCTCAGGTAAACAGAGACACACTGGGGCCTGAATGTGCAGGGGTGAAGGCCAGGCATGGTGTGTGAGGGATGTCAAACCTGTGAGAAAGTCTGCATTTCTGAGATTGCCTCACCCAGGAGAGCTGGATTCCAGCCGATATACCTCTGCTGGATACTGTGCAGCCAGTCCCTCCTCTACACCATGAACATAATCTCACCCTAGAGCCCAGGGCAGGATGGCCTTAGACCACATTCGGAACCAACTTGTGCTGTAGTGAGGATGCGCCCAGAAAGCACTCAGGAGATAGCACTTCCGGCCTCAACTTCTTCACTTCAGATCTTGAGAGTACCTCCTGACTAGTAGCAGTAGAGGAAATCACAAGGGGTGAATGCCCTCGAGATAAAAGCTTAAGAATAGGAGAGAGATGTCTTAGGACCTCACTCTCCTTTCCTAGACACACAGCCTGGCCATGCCTGGTGTTTTGGCCAGTGCCCACTCAGAGCCCTGGGCTCAGATCTGTACCAGCAGGTCATGGCAGTGTGGGAATGAGAAGCCATGCCCTGTGCATTGCTGTTGTATGTCCCAAGGAGCCTGCAGCAGAGGGATGCTGAAGCCTGCACTGGCTGCCAGCACTCTGGCTGTCCCCTGTGGGTCTCCTGAGAAGCTGGTGTGGGGTAAGGACTGGTGTTTCCTATACCTACCCTCCAGAAATTCCTTGGTTTGAGGGCAAGACAGATTCTCAGAGACTGAGCAGACCCAGGGCATGTCTCACCTCACACCCTGAACAGAGACTTGGAAACCCCAGGGTGAGAGCTCGTGCAAGGACAAATAACTCCACCAGCAGAATCTGCTCTTCTGCGATCCTGGTTTCCAGTGAGTGATGTCTTTCTCCTACAGGTGGTCCACAAGGCTGTGCTGGACGTGGCAGAGAATGGCACAGAGGCAGCTGCCGCCACAGGAGTTAAATTCTCTTTATTGTCTGCAAAACTGGACCCATTTATTGTTAGTTTCAACAGTCCATTCCTGATGACTATCTCTGACAGTCATACTCAGTCTGTCCTCTTTTTGGCCAAGATCACGAACCCCAAATGATGCTAAAACTTCCAAAGTGTTGAGGCCTCTTCCCAGGAGCCAGGGATTAATCCCGTTTGTCGATCTTAATGTGAATTTTGATTTCCATGCTCTGATTGGCTGTGGCATGCCTGGATTACACAATGACAGTGACTAACTGTATGACTCCCACACACACACGGGCCTGTGGACAGTTTCAGGCTCCCAGTCCTCTTGGCAGCACTAGCTCATGTTCCTGAGCCTGGAATCTGTCTTTGTGTCCCCTCCTTGCAGCCTCTCATGTATCTGCCTCTACCTAAAGCTTGGGCAATGGCAGGTAGGCTCTGCTCCTATCTAGGAACTGGTGATGTCTGCCTTTACCTTCCATAGCCTTCATGGGATAGTGCAAGCAGATAGGTCAACCATGTGCCACCCCAGGACTGAGAAGGGAACCTGTGCCAAGTCAATTTCCAGCATCTGGTACTACTTGGTACCATTTCCTGCCTCACACTTTTCCTCTTGCACCCACCTCCAGGGGCTCCTCACACTTCCCCCATCTGGCACAGTGTTGGGAGAGCTGACTCCTGCAGCTGCTTGGAGCCTGTTGGTCAGACCAGTCCTTTCCCCCTAGTACAGTGAACCCTTTTCTAGGTTCCCTGCTGACCAACCCACACAACAGATGGCTGACTCACCTTTGTCATCCATAATGCAGGGCTTGGAGCAAAAGGTCAATAAGCGAGTAAGTGCACAGAAAGTGGCCAGGCAGTGTTCACTCAGCTCCTGTTGGCATCAGTGTGACCTCTAGTGACAACAGGGTAGTAGAGATTGCCATTCACCCTTTGTGACTGCCCTCTAACTGACATGCTTATGGTTTGTGGTCAAATCTAGGAACAAGCTCAAATGCCCCCTTGTTAAAATCAGAGTTGTACAAAAATAGAAAAACATGAGCAGTCTTATACCCACCAGTAGATTCTTCCATTTTCAACACATAAAACACCCATTTATGTGTCTCTTTATACATACACATGTCTATATAACTCAAATACATGCATCAAACACATACACACACACACACACACACACACACACACACACACACACACACACACACGCCTCTCTAACTCTTTCTCCCTCTCGAATGATTTGAGGTAAATTCTAGTTCTTTTTTTCTAAGAGTTTTTCCTCTCCTCCTCCACATAGCCTCATGTGACACAAAAGCAGACATTTTGGAGTGTTCCACATGGTGGCAATAGTTCCCTGAGCTCCCCATGCCGTGCAGCTGTTAGATATGAAGGGAGCCAGAGTGTGTAAGGTTTCCAAGCACTGGCTTCCCTGAAACAATAGAAACCCTCAAAGTGTTTGTCAGTGACAGCAAAGTCCAAATGTATACAAGGGCAACAGTAAAATGTCAGTCATTAATTATGTCAACAGTCCTCATCAGATGGATTTGCTTTTATGGGGACAGCACTGGAACTTGAACTCAGAGCCTCACACATCCTCAGAAAACACCCTCACCCTGAGTCACCCCAGCCCTCTCCTGACATTTTTGCTCTGACAAAGTGTCTCACTAGGTTGCTCTAATTGGCCTTAAACTGCCAATTAGGTATTTCCTCCTTGGCCCCAATGATAGAGCAGGTGAAATGACACTAAAATGCACTTCTGTTTCTCCTCATTGTGAGAGGGCAAAGCCTGAGACCTCAAAAGGAGGGACTTTGGCTTGAGAAGTCCTCCCCAGCAGGCCTGGGGATGACCCAGAGGAGCACTGCTCTCCACTCCAAGACTCTGGGTGGATCCACCCCACCCCTTCACAGAAGTTCCAGTGAACAAGGAACCAGCAGCTGGGCCTTTCCTGCCTCCCTCATTGGAGCTCAGAGAACCTCCCCTCAGGCCTCACATTTCCTTCCTGCCTGGGCTTAGTGTAGTCATCTTACCTAACCAGCAGCGTGACCTTCCAGTTGGTCTAGCTTCAAACTGATTTATTCACTTCTGAGTAGATTTCATACCCATTGAGGAGTCACTGCCATCTCCCCTCCCCACACCTCCTGACAATGGTTAGAACCCTGGGTGTGTATGTACATCATTCCCTAATCCTATTATTTATGGATGAGGAAATCATAAGGGTAGCTCCGCCCAGATGGGAGGGTCCCCAAGGGACAGCCACTGTGAACTGCATCATCTGCAGGTCCTCACTGAGCCTTCTCCCAACACAACCATCACAGCCAACTCCAGAACCTCCTGAGAGGATGCGGAGCTGCCACCCCGCTGGCTGCCGCTGTCTGTTTTCTGATGTTGTTTCTGAGGGCAAGGAACAGACAGTATATAGAGGGGTGTGTCAGTTAGCCTTTTGTCACTGGGACAGGTCATGTGAGATAACTCACTGATGGAAGCAATGGTTTGATAGAAATCATAGTTTCAGATGGTTCAGGCCAGGGTCTGCTGGCTTGTTAGCCTTGGGTCTGAGGCAGGCCAAGTTTTGTGTATCTAAAGACACTATCAAGAGGATGAATGCTATGAACATGGCGGGGTGGGTAAAGTTCTGGTCTTAATGCATGAGGATTTGAGTTCTGTTCCCTGGTACAGAAGTAAAACCCAAGCATGGTCACATCGACTAATGACCCCAGCTCTGAGGAGGTGAAGACTGGTGGATCCCTGGGACTCCCTGGCTAGCCAACCTACACATTCAGAGTCTTCCAGGCCTATAAAGAGATTCTAACTTAAAACCACCATGGGTTGGGCTGGAGAGATGGCTCAGCAGTTAACAGCACTGTCTGTTCTTCCAGAGGTCCTGAGTTCAATTCCCAAAAAACACATGGTGGCTCACAACCACTTGGAATGAGATCTGGTGCCCTTTTCTGGCACGCAGGCACAAGACTGTACACATAATAAATAAATAAAATCTTAAAAAAAAACAAAAAACCCTGCAAGGGTGGTGAGTGACATGAGTTTGACTTCTGACCTTCATGTGTATATGCACAGGATGTACACTTACACATTTCAAACACATACAATGACATAAAGTAAATGTTCAAGGAGAAAGAGAAAAGGCATGGGGAGCTAGTTTCTTGGTGGGATGCTGGCTTGGCTTGCATATGTAAAGGTTGGGGTGCCCAGTTTTGTGAGAGAGAGGAGAAAACCACCAGGATGGGAGGAAATGTCTACAGCTCAAGAATGTGTACCTAGAATTCTGATTAGCTCAAACAGTTGGATAACAAAGCCATCCTTCACACCACCAGGAAGGCTGTGCCATTTTTCATCTGTTACATTAGTGTGTCCCCACATCCAGGATGGGTTGGGTCAGCAGGAACCAAGCCTGTGTTGATGGACAGGATGGACACCATCCAGCTGGTCTGGACCACACTCCTGGCTTGGCTCAGCATCAACTGGTGTCTGGCCCTGGGATGCTGCACAATGGCAGTCAACAACGGAGCCCACCTCAGCAGATGCTGCAGAGGATACAACAGAGTCTTATTCATGAAGGACAGAGCAGCACTGGTGGTCATCGTGGTCTGTTTTGGGAGAGAGCAAGAAGGGCAGGAAGGGGAACTCTGGCCTAGGAAAGAATCCCTTGTGAGACACCACTGTGTATTGAAGTGATCCATGTGAGATAGTTATTGACAGCAATGCTATTCATCCAATTAATGGTTTGAGTACATTTATTAATGGTCAGACCAAGAGTGAGCACATGCTCAGTCCAAATAGTCTGTAGGTGCCCAAGCTCAGCATGTTTAAGGCAAAACCCACAAGGCCATAATTTACATCCTGCTTAGATGAAGGTCAGATAATTTGAAATGTTCTTTCCTGGAAGAGCATAGAGACTATTTCATTCATAATATGACAAACAAAATTTTGAGTTATTGTGTCTTTATTTGAGTTATTGTGGATTCCTTTACTCACTCTGGTTGATTCTTGTGTACCATGGATGTATCCATGGAAGCCTCAACCACATGTGAAGTCAGACATGACTCTTAAGGGTGAACAGAGAAGGCTGAGAACTGTGTGAGCAAAGGTGAGATGGAGTCAGAGCATGAAGGACTCACCTTAGTCATTTCAGTGTGACTCTGCATGTTGTCTTGTGACATGTCTGTCCTTACTCTCTCCCTTGGTCCTAAGGAATAAGTGGGAGACTGGTCTCTTTTCATTCATCTGCTGATGCAGAATAAATTGTCCCCAAATATAAAGCTTGAAACAATAAACATGTAATATTCCAGTGTCAGGCACCCATGAGGAGCCAGGCTGGGTGGTTCTTCCTCAGGGCCTCTCAAGAGTCACACTGTTGGCTGAAGACCTGACATGTGCTGAGGTTGCCTGTCTAAGTGCACTCTCATGAGCATTTTCTTTTCCTTTTTCCTCTGGTGCTGTGGACTGAAGCCAGGGTCTTGTGTTTTCTGGGTGAACCCCCTACCACCGAGGTAACCCCAGCCCTCTCATGGTTTATGATGGGCAATCTCTCTGAGGCTGTTGAAATGGTTGCTCATACTTGGCTTCTGAGAATGGATGAAGAGAAATAGGGAGGGGGGAAGAGAGAGAAGAAGGAGGGGAAAGCAAAAGAGGAGGAAGTGAGGGGAGAAGGGAGAAGAGATGTCAGGTGGGTAGGACTTGGGAGGCTGTGCACACATGTAATCCCAGCTCTAGAGAGGCTGAGATGGGGAGATGAGGAGAGTGAGCACAGCCTGGGTATGTTAATTGTTTTCCTTGTTGCATGGTCACAATACCCAACAGAAGTAATTTGGATGTAGAAAGGTTAATTTTGCTTCTTGAGTTCTTGGCAGGACAGGCAGCGTGGCAGGCCAAGTTTCAATCTAAGGCTCCAGGGAGGTTCAGCGTGTCCCATCTGAAGAATCAGGAAATAGAAATCTCAGTCAGAACTCAGCCAGTTAAATCTCTCTAGCTCACAGCTTTAGTAAAGTTAGTCACTGGCTTCCCAAAGCAGTGTCACCAACAGGAGGACAAGGATTCAAACCCCTGAGCCTCTGGGGACATTCCACATTCAAACCATAACCCTTTACTACATAGCAAGATTCTGTTTCCTAAAGCAGCACTGAACAAAACCAATGGTTAGGAGGAAATGGCGATCTGTAGTTTCATAACTCAAACCTGTGACACTCTCCCTGTTTGCTGTCCACATTCTATCCAGAAGATACAAGTGATAACTGACAATGTCACAGTAAAGCCACCACTGCGGTGAAGAGTCTACATGGCTTGTTGATGAAAACCTCATGATTGTGGAGAGTGGAACATTGCCTTATAGAACTAAATTATGTTGGGTTATGACTTAGTTCCCATAAATACCATTCATCATTCAACATATTAAGTGAATAGGCCATTAACTTTCATGTGTTGGGGTTCTCTAGAGGAACAAAACTGACACAATGATTTTATGCATAAAGAAAGAGGATTTATTACAATGGCTTCAAAGCTGTGGTCCAATTAGTCCAACAATGGCTGTCTACCAATGGAAGGTCCAAGAATGTGCCCTAGTAGTTCAGTCCACAGGCCGAGATGTCTCACCGGATCTTCAGCATAGGCTGGGATCCTGAAAGAGTAGGCTCTGATGCCAGTGAAGGAATGGACTTGCCAGGGAGAGTGAGAGCAACAGGCAGGGAGAGCAAGCTTCCTTCTTTCATGTCCTTATCTAGGCTGCCAGCAGAAAGTGTGGCCTGATTTAAGTTGGTTCTTCCCATCTCAAAAGATCCAGAGTAAATGTACCTCTCCCTAGTTAAAGTTGTTATTTAAGAAACAATACATGACAGGTATTGCCAGATGCTTGATTTTACTTAATTCTAGATGGAGTCTAGAACCTTGACACATATCATGTGTCCTTAATTAATTCATGCTTAATTTCCCATTGAAAACAATAAGCAGGTCTTAGCTATGTCTTGCATGTTTTAAGTATTCCAGGTACAATTGCAAATATATTATATATATTTAACATATCAAAATAACACCTAATATGATACAACTCTGCATTATCTGACCAGAAATGCACCATTAATTTTATAATAGGCAGTGATGTTCCTTGACAGTCATTCTTTTCACATGTCTAACTTGAATATTCTATGCACTTGTATTCTCTGAATTGATGTTACATTGCATGATAAAGAAACTGAGGAAAGAAAACATAAATATCTGTACAAATACATTGCTAATCTTAAATGACAGAAACACTCACGTCAATCATAATTCTAATTTCTGGAACTGGTCACACAGCCTTCACTGGTATTTATAACTATGTTCATCCACTTTATATTCTTTGCTCTCTTCTGGATAAGTGACCCATTTCTTCATCCCCTGTGTCATCCTGACTGCATTAGATTGTGATAGTTTCACAAGACTCTAATCTCTGGATATGGTAACACAAAGAGATTCCCCCAAAGGATCACATGAACTCCAGACATAATCTTTATTCTCTCCACTGTGGAGAACCAATCCAATTCTGCTGGCTTATCTGGATCAATTACTCCACCTAACACAGTTATTCCATTCTTAAACTGTTGGATAAAAGCCATCAGAAACCCAAAGTGTCCCACTAGAAATCTGGGTTTTAAGTTCAGTGGAATGTTTGTTTTGTCTCCTGGCAGGAGTAATCTGACCTCTAGAACCAAAATTTCTATGCCAGCAGAATTTTGTTCATGGGAATAGGAGTCAAAAAATCTTCATTTAGATCCTTAGGGGTGATTGTGTGTAGAACTCTTCACTTTTCACCCCTTAATTCATGGACTGTGTATTCTGGCTTTGGGAGAAGCCTCACCATATATGGGGCTTGATTTAAAACATGTATCACATTCTAGAGAATGCTGCCACAGCCCTCCAGACTGTTGCTGTATAATTGGCATGTAACTGGTTTTCAAAGGACCCTTTCATCTTTCTGTCAGGCCTGACACAGTACCAGAGAGAAGATGAGAGTTCTACATTTTGATCTGCAGGCAGCAGGAAGTGAACTGAGACACAATTCTCCAACAATGCACACCAATTGCAGCAAGGGCACACCTCCTAATAATGCCACTCCCTGTGGGCCAAGCATTCAAACACTCAAATCTTTTGGGACAATCACCACATCCAGTTAGGACAAACCATTTTTGTTTTCAAGAAGGAAGGGGTTGAGTGTGATTAACTTGCCACCAGGTCATTGGCTAGGCTTCTAGGAAATGCTGCCATATCTGGGGCTCAGCATTGGTCTCTGTTGCTTGCAGATCTGGCACTTAGTGGCAGATGGAGACAGATCAGCTTTGCTGACTGGTGGTCCATGTTTTCAAACCCATGCATAACCCTCATCTCTATCTCCATGACCACTTTGTTCATGAGCCCCAGGCTGACTGGACTATGTCAACTTAGCATGCAAATACTTAAATACTATGGGAACCTTAATTAAAAATCTGGCTCTAAGGAATTTTCTTAATTGATGAAGGCGGTATCAGCCCCCTGTGGCTGGTTCCAATCCTCAACTGGTGGTTCCGTAAGAAAGAAAAGTGAGCAAGACAGGGCTGGAAATCCAGTAAGTAGCACCTCTCCTGGATCTCTGCATCAGCTTCTGTCTCAGGTTCTTTCCCTTCTGAGTTCCTCTCCTAAGTCTCTTCAGTGATGAACAGCAATGTGGAGGTAAAAGACAAATACACCTTTTCCTGCCCATCTTGCTTTTTGGTCACAGTGTTTTGTCACAGCCAGGAATCCCTGAATAAGACAAGATGGTACCAGTGAAGTGGGCTATTGCTGTGACAGACCTACTAGGGTTTGGAGATGAGTAAAGAAGGACTTTGGAACTTTGGGCTAGAAAAGCCCCTGAGTGTTGGGATGTCAGTGCGATGTTCAGTGGGAGCTGGAAGACAAGAATGTGGAGAGCTGTGCAGGGGATGGAGGCCTGGCTTGTGATGATTCAGAGGGAAGTTTAAAGACTCACGAGAGTCATGGAGGGGGAAATGAGAGCAGAGTAGGCATCTTAGAGCTGATTTATCCTGTCTGGATTGCATGGGAGCTGAGTGCCCTTGCCTGAGCTTGCTGACATTTCTGGGAAGGGAAGTGTGGCTCCTGGCAAGGAGTGATGTACCATAGGTCATTTGCTTCTCTGGTACAGAGAGCTGTGCATTTAGCCTTCTGTTGACACAGTTAAAAATTCTCCTTGTTAGGACCAGCACTTCCATCTTGGGGACAGCTGATGAGATCTGACCCTGCCTGCTGAGTTTCTAACCCCACTGTTCACACAAACCCCACCGTTGTCATCCTGAGGGAATGGTGCTGTATAAGAGCCATTGTGAGTGACTGTGGTCCAAGAACACTGGCTTAGGTCACCCAAACATGTTCTAATGTGACAGCAATTTCATAAAAACTTTATAGATTTACAAGAGAATGAACATCAAATATACAAAGAACTCAAGAAGCTATTCCCCCAAACACCAAACAACCCAATTAAAAAGTGGGGTACAGAACTAAATAGACCATTCTCTATAGAGGAATTAAAAATGGCCGAAAGACACATAAGAAAGTGTTCAACATCCTTAGCCATCAGGGAAATGCAAATCAAAACAACTCTGAGATACCATCTTACTCCTGTCAGAATGGCCAAAACCAAAAACCCCAATGACAGTTCATGTTGGAGAGGATGTGGAGAAAGGGGAGCACTTCTTCATTGCTGGTGGGGGTGCCATCTTGGAAATCAGGCCACTTTGGAAAACAGCCACTTTGGAAATCAGGATGGTGACTCCTCAAAAAAATGGGAATCAGTCTACCACAGGATCCAGCAATCCACTCTTAGGCATATACCCAAAAGAAGCACATTCATACAACAAGGTCATCTGTTCAATGATGTTCATAGCAGCACTATTTGTAATAGCCAGAACCTGGAAGCAGTCTAGATGCCCCTCAACCGAAGAATGGATAGAGAAAATGTGGTACACATTTACACAATGGATTACTACTCAGCGGGAAAAAAAACAATGGAATCTTGAAGTTTGCAGGAAAATGAATGGAACTCGAAGAAACCATTCTGAGTGAGGTAACCCAATCTCAAAAAGACAAACACGATATGTCCTCACTCATATGCAGATTTTAGACAAAGAGTAAGGATTACCAGCCTACAATCCACACTGCCAAAGAAGCTAATAAACAAGGAGGTCCCTAAGAGAGACATACCTGGTCCCTTGGAGAAGGGGAGAGGTTCAAGATCTGCTGAGCAAATTGGGAGCATGGGAAGAAGGGGGAGGGAGCTAGGAGAATGAGAAGGGGAGAAGAAGAGGGATGCCGAGGATATGAGGGAGCAGAAAGTATGACTCAGGGGAAGAATAACAAGAATGGAGATATCATAATAGAGGGAGACATTTTTGATTTACAGAGAAATCAGGCACTAGGGAAATGTCTGGAGATCTACAAAGACAACACAAGCTAACTATCTCAGCAACCGAGGAGAGGCTACCTTAAATGCCCTCCCCTGATTATGAGATTGATGACTGACTTATATGCCTTCATCCAGCAGCTGGTGGAAGTAGAAGCAGACACCCATAACTAATCACCGATCTGAACTGGAACCCAGATGCAGAGAAGGACCAGTGAAGAGCACAGAGGTCCAGACCAGGCTGGTGAAACCCACAGAAACAACTGACCTGAACATCTGGGAACTCTTGCTCCCCAGTCTGATAGCAGGAATACCAGCATGGGACTGATCCAGACCCAGGAACATGGGTTTTTGTGAGGAAACCTCGGAAATCTATGGACCTCCTGTAGAAGCTCAGTATTTATCCCTAGCATAGGTGTGGACTTTGGGAGCCCAATCCATAAAGAGGAATACTCCCCGAGCCAAGACACACGGGGGTGGGCCTAGGCCCTATCCCAAATGATACAAAAGACTCTGATGACACCCTATGGAAGGCCTCACCATCCAGGGGGAGCAGAAAAGATATGTGACAGATAAGGTTATAGTTGGGGGGGGTAGGTGAAGACGGGTTTGAGAAGGAAGTGGGATTGTCATGAAAAACAATCTTGTTTCTCATTCAAATAAAAAAGTTGAAAAAAAAAAGAGAAAGAACATCAAAAATCGGGGCTAGAGAGATGGCTCAGAGTTAAGAGCACTGGCTGCTCTTGAGACGACCTGAGTTCGATTCCCAGCAACCACATGGTGGTTCACAACCATCCGTTATGAGATCTGGTGCCCTCTTCTGGTGTGCAGATATACATGGAAGCAGAATGTTGTATACATAACAAATAAATAAAATATTTAAAAAAGTAAAAAAAAAAAAAAGAATGTCACAAATCAAGGTAAGTTTAAAATGTCGGAGTGGGAACCTCAAAGAGGCAGATACATCAAGATGGGGGGATTTCTACAGGCTCAAGATGCTATCTGCTGACATCCTTAGCTATTGGAGTGAAGCTGCTTGTCTATAAGTTAATAGACTCTATTGTCACAAGGTTTAGTTCTGACACAAAGGGAGCAGACATGGCTGCACTTAGCACTTAGCACTTAGCAATTAGCCCAGGTGAAGGTAATTAGGCTCTGTCCTGCAATGTCCCCATCTCTATACAGTACTGCATTCAGATCAGCCAGCAAGGTCCACAGACACAGATTCCTTTCAGGGGTTTTCCTTCACCAACAGACAAGGAAGCTTCCTTTCAGAAGTATGATAGCCCAAGAGGGGAAAGCAAGTCTCTATTGCTAACATGCCCATTGCTGCCAGACAGGACAGTTACACAGGAGCAGGTGGGATTCTGTCAACATTGAGACATGTGTTTATTAATGTGTGAGCCTCCCTATCGAATGGACAGAGAGTTGTCTTTTTTTTTCCAAGTGACTTAAATAGTACAGGACAAATGTAGGCCACAGCCCTATCTGGTGACAAGGGGGCAGGGATTGGGCACACTCTATTTGTTCCTGACATGGCCAGGAGACAGTAGGCTTGCTTAGAACACTTTTGGGCAATTTCCTGTCGGGAAGTGGTTCTGCCTCTAAATGCACATTACCAGAAATCATCCTGTCTGCCCATTTCCAGTCTGAGCACAGAGCACTGCTTGTACTTGCCAGCATTTCCTAAGCAGAGGGAGGAGCCCTGGTAAGGATAAATAGGCATCAGTGTGCACTGGAGAGAACAACACACAAGGCAGGCAGCAACCAGGAACATCAGGACTCAGCTGTCACAGACATCGGCTCTGCAGGTAATGTCAGCATTCCTGCCCTCTGGGGATAGAGAAGGAGCCGTGCAAGGACTGAGTGGTACTGGTGATAACCTGAAGCCTTAGATGGAGGAGGGGTGATGAGTTGTTTCCCGGGCACAGGGTTGGAGTCAGGAGACAATCTCTCCAGTCTGGGTCTTTTGTCTATGGAAGACGTGGGTGTCATGGGCTATGCTCCTGTAGAGAGAATGGAGGCTGCTCCTACTGAGCCTGCACAGGGCGAAAGTGTAGAGACCTGAATCAGTGTGTGTACTGCTGTTAAAGCCATGGTGACCAGGACTGATGCAGAGTCCTTCTGGGGGAGGTGGCAGCCCTGCCATGCTTACAGCTGACAGGAGTTGCCTGGGGGTCAGGGACACTCTTCCCGAGTAGATCCCATGGTGGAGCAGAGTGGATTCACCCTCACCTAGGGAAGGAAGAAGGAACTAACTAGCTCAGCCACTGAGCCAGGTCCTTTGCTGCACACACCAGGCACCTCTTTCCTCTGGAAACAATTTTGGCACAAACATATTATTCAGTGCTACTCCAATGAAATGCTTGCATCAGTCTGAAAGTAAACACAGGGCAAAGACAGCAACTTGCTGGTGTCCATGAAGGCATGTGACGGCCGTGGGGACAAGTGGCTTAGCTCCATCACTTCCTCCTCTGCTCCCTCAATTCCCTCCGTGCTCTTGCCTTCTCTCCCCTCCACCTTCCCCTTGTCTCCTCATCATTTTCCTAGTTCTACTCCCTCCATCTACGTGCCCCTCTTTCTTCTACTTTGTCACTTCTTGGTTTCTCTAAACACTCCTCAGTCCCCCCTCTTCTTCCTGCCCCTCTCACTCATTGACCAACCACTTTCACCTTTGGACACCTGAACAAAAGGACAAAGGGTAAAGGTGGTGTTTACCATAATCACAAAACTTCAGCTGAAGTCCTTTAGGATACTGGTGGCCCCCACTCCAGGAGTGTATGGAAGAGATGGGCTTCCAGACATTCCCTACATCTAAACCCCATTTAATCCCATAATAAGCCAGAACTTACCCTGGGGTCCTCACCAGGCTTCCCATAGAGATCCACACATTTGCTTGTTACCACACAGCCATGCAAAGAGCCAAAAGAAACTCTGCTCCAGGTGTCTGAGGTGAACACCACCCACCTTTAGTCCTACCAGCAGGCTTTCCAAGCCCAAGGTGAAAGCCACCATATGGTTCCCTGGCAGGGATGAAAGCACCTTGCCCTGTTTGTCCTTCCACCACGTGTTTTAAGAGGATACCAATAATTTGGCACTGCACCAGACATCACCAGTTCTGTCTCTCAATTATTCCTTCCCAAGCCCAGCTTCATGCACCAGTTTCAGTCAAGGACCTTACGATTTCCCAGACTTGTCACCAAGAGGCCAGGTCAGGGCCTGTGCTACATCTGCTCCAAGGTACCTAAGTTCTGTGGTGGTGTGGTTGTGCACAAAGTAAGAGGAATCACAGTCTTCTAATGAATCCTTCTGCAGTGAGAAGGAGAGAAACATTCTGATCACACAGGGCTGTGCCCATCCCTTTACTCCTCTCCTGGCTTGCTCTGTGAACCTGGCGTGTCCAGGAGCCTCTTTGGATCTTGCTTCTGTGTAAGGAGAACTGGCTACTGCAACAGCACTTCCTCCCATGATGACAACAGGGAGCCCATGATGTGGGGCTACCATCTGAGTGGCCAGTGCACCTCCCCTGCATGGTCAAGGAGGCATCCAGGGGCAGTAGAGCAGGGACACAATGCAGCCCTGTGAAAGGACAAGGACATGGTCAGGACACACCAGGCCATCCCAGACTCAAATGATCTTTGCTTTTCAGATCAGAGAAGATGGCCCTCCTTGTAACTCTGGGGCTCTTGATGGCAGGGATCTGCCCTGCCATCCTCTGCCAACAAGAGGGCACATTGGGAAGGAACACTGAACTTCAGGAAGATTGGAAAAATGGGACAAAAGTGGACAGTCTAACCATGGCCTCCATCAACACTGACTTTGCCTTCAGCCTCTACAAGGAGCTGGTTTTAAAGAATCCAGATAAAAACATCGTCTTCTCCCCATTCAGCATCTCAACTGCCTTGGCTGTTCTGTCTCTGGGAGCAAGCAGCAACACCCTGAATGAGATTCTGGAAGGTCTTAAGTTCAATCTCACAGAGACCCCTGAGGCAGACATCCACAGGGGCTTTGGGCACCTCCTCCACATGCTCAGCCAGCCAGAGGACCAGGTGCAGATCAGCACAGGCAGTGCCATGTTTGTTGAAAAGAGCCTGCAGCTCCTGGCAGAGTTCAAGGAGAAGGCAAGGGTCCTTTACCAGGCGGAGGCCACATTGGCTGACTTCCAGCAGCGTCATAAGACCATAAAGCTCATCAATGACTATGTGAGCAAACAGACCCAGGGAAAGATCAAGGAACTTATTTCAGACCTGGATAAAGAGACAGTAATGGTGCTGGTGAATTACATCTACTTTAAAGGTGAGGATGGCCACTGGTTGGGAGTTTGAAGGAAAAGATGTTGACTCAGAACCTTGTATCCTCAGGCCAACCACTGGCAAGTAGTTGCTTACAACCCTGGAGACATGGGTGCCTAATGTCTCTCTACCCACAGTCCCTACTTCTCCCTTAAGATTATTTGGATATAGCTATGTTTCCTTGTATATACTTCACAGTACTCTTTATCTCTCTGTCTAATTAGCGGGCTGAATTTGGCTGTGACTCAAACTTACTATCAGAATGAACAACTCACATGTCCAGCTCTACCTGAGTGTGCAGAAGGCATGACTTTTCCCTTAAGAAATGGGGTCCCTCAGTCTGCCCACCCCAGCATTTCTAATATGCTCTTGTAAAGGGTGTCATTCTCTGCTGGAGAGTCTGTTTGTAGAATGGACCAGGTGGGCTGGTGAATTCTTGAGCTAAGGAGTGTATATATCCAAACTTAGGGGGAAGGTAGTGTGTTCTGTAACCATGGAAGAGCCCTATGGGCAATTCCTATGAGGACTCCCTTTTGAACCGTTCAGAAATGAGCTGGACCTAGGCATGAAAACCAGGGATTCGGGAGAAGATATCAATGAAAGGGAAGTGTCAGCCAGGCTGTGTTCTGTATTTAGTGTATGGCTGCTTCCTGGAAATTTGCTTTTGCACAATTGCTACCCCAGCATCTTGAAGGTCAGAATGCCCAACCACACTCCAGGGACAGCAATTCTGATGAGGGTTGGGAGACCCAGCTGGGGATGTAATGGGTAAGGTTAGTAGGTGACATCCAGAGACCACACCCTCAATACTCTTCCTGATAGAAATCAGGGAGCAAGTTGACAGCCCAGAACCTGGTGCCTGACAGCAGTCCTGTTTTGGATCTGGGCTGGATTATGGAAAGTCCAGGGTAGAGGGAGAGCAGGATCTGAGACTGTGGGCAAAAACTTCAAGGTGGCCATGGACAGGTAAAGAGTAAGGAAGGAAGACACAGGACATGAGGCCAGAATGGCTGCAGAGCTGCTGTGGGCTGGGAATGCTGGAAGCACAGTGATGGCCTGAAGGTAGAGACTGCAGGGTGTGGCTCTCTAGCATCAGGATCCAAGCTCCAAGGCTGCTTGGCTGTGAGGTAGGGATGCATGTTTAGACTGCAGGATCCTGAGCCCAAGCAATTGCTTCAGTACCAAGTCCTGCAGAGTGGGTTGGTAATGGGGACATAAACTAGGAATCTGGGATAAGCCTAAATGGGATATCTGTGCTTTGTGGAGGTGGCCATAGCCCATGTGTGAGCTGAAGACATGCAACTCACATATTAGTCCCCAATCTATGGGACCGTGGACTGCTCATGGTGTGTGCAAATTCAGTCTCTCTAGTCCTGTTTCCCCTAAAACCTGTCCCACAAGACATTGCCTTCCAGACATGATTCCTCCTGAGCAAGACAGGATCCCAATTCTCTTCAGGCTTCAGTCCACCACTGTCATCCTCATCTCTCTCTTCCCCACCCCGAGCCCAGAACCCTGACTGTTATTCAGGACTCAAGTAGCTGGGCTGTGGTTTCAAGTTCCCTTTCCAAACCAAGCTTGGAGTCTCCTCTCATCTCTAGGAATTTGTCTGCCTAAAAGGTTTCTTTTTCCAATCCAGCATTTGCCACCCTGACTGACACTCTGTGCAGTTGAAGGTTTGTTGTCACTAGTTAGAAACTGAAGAGAAATGGCATAGTGGTGGGGCTCTCAGGTGATGTTACTCTCTGATGACCTTCTTTATATTTAGGAAAATGGAAGACACCCTTTGACCCTCTTGACACATTTGAGTCTGAGTTCCACTTGGACAAGAAGAGGACTGTGATGGTGCCCATGATGAACATTGAGGACCTGACCACACCCTACTTCCGGGATGAGGAGCTGTCCTGCTCAGTGGTGGAGCTGAAGTACACAGGCAATGCCAGCGCCCTGTTCATCCTCCCTGATGAGGGC
The DNA here is from genome assembly GCF_003668045.3 of Cricetulus griseus. Taxonomy (NCBI): domain Eukaryota; kingdom Metazoa; phylum Chordata; class Mammalia; order Rodentia; family Cricetidae; genus Cricetulus; species Cricetulus griseus. Next base: position 190,650,924 of record NC_048598.1, read on the forward strand.
AAGATGCAGCAGCTCGAAGCCAGCCTACAGCCAGAGACACTGAAGAGATGGAAGGACTCCCTGAAGCCCAGGTACGTGTCCACAGGAACCAGAGATGGGTGCTTCCCATCTTGCTGTCAGCCTGAGGTCCAAGGTCCCTGTACCTCAGAGTCTCACTAGCACTCATGTAATGATTAGATCTTCAGTGGAGCCTGGTGGATTGAGGTGAATTTCCATCTGTTGACGGGGTAGTTTTGGGCCTGTTTTATTGTCATTTTTGTTGTTTGGCAGATGACATCATCTGTGTCTAACAGGCGGTAAATACAAGGACTCTTGAATTTGTTTGGAAGGCAGAGGGGAGTGAGGTTGAGATGATGTCAGCTCTGAACTTCAGCTCTGCCCTCTGTATGCATCTCTTCCCCTCATCGCTCACTCATTCACTATTCATGCATTGATGGCTTGAAGAGCTACTATGTGCCCAACTCTGGTTTAGACCCTGAGAGGATATCTGAGACTCCAACACAAAATTTCTTTCCCTCGAGGGCCCTTATTTAATTGACAAGGATGGAGTGGGGAATTGGAAATGCAACTATTCATTATTTGATTAGTTAAAAGGTGAGGAGGTGTGAAATTGAGAATGGGTGGTCTCAGGAATGAGGAGAGCTAGAGTCTGATGCAGTGTGAAATTTAAAATGGAAGTGTCATTCGGAGAATTGTGAAGGTCCACACAACAAGACAAATACTGCATATTCCGCCAAAAGAAAGCTTTCTCAGCTAAGCTACCATGCCTGTCCCTCTCAGGCACTAATGCATAATTGATGCATTACCAGGAGGAAAATCAAGAGGACTGCTCCCCAGTGACAGGGTTGTCTCTGGTTCCTCAGCTACCAGGTGTGTTGATGGAGCAATGGCATGCAATGACTCTGTCTTTTCTCTTTGTCATTCTCAGGAGGATTGATGAGCTCTATCTGCCCAAGTTCTCCATCTCCACAGACTACAGCCTGGAGAACATCCTTCCACAACTGGGCATCAGGGAAGTCTTCTCCACACAGGCAGATCTGTCTGGGATCACAGGGGCCAAGAACCTGAAAGTCTCTCAGGTAAACAGAGACACACTGGGTGGTTGTCGCTGGGACCTGTATGTGCAGGGGTGAGGGCTTGGCATGGTGTGTGAGGGATGTCAAACCTGTGAGAAAGTCTGCATTTCTGAGATTGCCTCACCCAGGAGAGTTGGATTCCAGCCGATATACCTCTTCTGGATACTGTGCAGCCAGTCCCTCCTCTACACCATGAACATAATCTCACCCTAGAGCTCAGGGCAGGGTGGCCTTAGACCACCATGGGAACCAACCTGGCTGTAGTGTAGATGCCACCAGAATGCACTGTACCGCTGGAGAGTAAATCTTGACTAGTTACAGTGGAGTAATTCACAAGGGATGAATGCACTCGATATAAAAATCTAAACTATAGGAGATAGATGTCTTAGAATCTCATTCTACATTCCTAGAAACACAGTCTGACCATACCTGTCCAGTGCCCACTCAGAGCCCCGGGGTCAGATTTGTACCAGCAGGGCATGGCAGTGTGGGAATGAGAAGCCATGCCTTGTGCATTGCTGTTGTATGTTCCAAGGAGGCTGCAGCAGGAGGGATAATGAAGCCTGCACTGGCTGCCAGCACTCTGGCTGTCCCCTGTGGGTCTCCTGAGAAGCTGGTGTGGGGTAAGGACTGGTGTTTCCTATACCTACCCTCCAGAAATTCCTTGGTTTGAGGGCAAGACAGATTCTCAGAGACTGAGCAGACTCAGGCCATGCCTCACCTCACACCCGGAACAGAGACTTGGAAACCCCAGGGGGAGAGCTCTTGCAAGGAACAAACAACTCCACCAGCAGAATCTCCTCTTCTGTGCTCCTGGTCTCCAGTGAGTGATGTCTTTCTCCTACAGGTGGTCCACAAGGCTGTGCTGGACGTGGCAGAGACGGGCACAGAGGCAGCTGCAGCCACAGGAGTCAAAGTCTCCCTATTTTCTGCAAAACTGGACCCATTTATTGTTAGATTCGACAGGTCATTCCTGATAACTATCTCTGACACTCATACTCATTCTGTACTCTTTTTGGCCAAAATCACGAACCCCAAATGATGCTAAAACTTCCAAAGTGTTGAGGCTTCTTCCCAGGAGCCAGGGATTAATCTTGTTTGTCGGTCTCAACATGAATTTTGATTTCCATGCTCTGATTGTCTGTGGCATGCCTGGATTGCACAATGACAGTGACTAACTGTATGACTCCCACACACACAGGGGCCTGTGGGCAGTCAGTGTCAGGCTCCCAGTCCTCTTGGCAGCACTAGCTCATGTTCCTGAGCCTGGAATCTGTCTTTGTGTCCCCTCCTTGCAGCCTCTCATGTATCTGCCTCTACCTAAAGCTTGGGCAATGGCAGGTAGGCTCTGCCCCTATCTAGGATCTGGTGATGTCTGCCTTCAGCTTCCATAGCCTTCGTGGGATTGTGCAAGCAGATAGGTCAACCATGTGCCACCCCAGGACTGAGAAGGGAACCTGTGTCGAGTCTATTTCCACCATCTGGTACCACTTGGCACCCATTTCCTGCCTCACACTTTTCCTCTTGCACCCACAATCCCTCCAGGGAGGGGCTCCTCACACCTCCCCCATCTGGCACAGTGTTGGGAGAGCTGACTCCTGCAGCTGCTTGGAGCCTGTTGGTCAGACCAGTCCTTTCCCCCTAGTACAGTGAACCCTTTTCTAGGTTCCTTGCTGACCAGCCTCACACAGCAGAAGGCTGACTCACCTTTGTCATCCATAATGCAGGGCTTGGAGCAAAAGGTCAATAAGCGAGTAAGTGCACAGAAAGTGGCCAGGCAGTGTTCACTCAGCTCCTGTTGGCATCGGTGTGACCTCTAGTGACAACAGGGTAGTAGAGATTGACATTCACCCTTTGTGACTGCCCTCTAACTGACATGCTTATTGCACCTCAGATGGTTTGTGGTCAAATCTAGGAACAAGCTCAAATGCCCCCTTGTTAAAATCAGACTTGTACAAAAATAGAAAAAACATGAGCAGTCTTATACCCACCAGCAGATTCTTCCATTTTCAACACATAAACACCCATTTATATATATATATATATATATTATATATATATATTGTGTGTGTGTGTGTGTGTGTGTGTGTGTGTGTGTGTGTGTGTGTGTGTGTTCTCTGTATACATATATATCTATATACACTCAAATACATGCTCACATACATATATATGTGTATACATACATATATATATATATATATATATATATATATATAGAGAGAGAGAGAGAGAGAGAGAGAGAGAGATGGGGAGACATCACACACACACACACACACACACACACACACATGCCTTGCCAGCTCTTTCCCCTGCTGGAATGATTTGAGGTAAATTCTACTTCTTTTCTAATAGTTTTTCCTCTCCTCCTCCACATAGCCTCATGTGACACAAAAGCAGACATTTTGGAGTGTTCCACATGGTGGCAATAGTTCCCCCAGTTCCCCATGCTGTGCAGCTGTTAGATATGAAGGGAGCCAGAGTGTATAAGGTTTCCAAGCACTGGCTTCCCTGAAACAATAGAAACCCTCAAAGTGTTTGTCAGTGACAGCAAAGCCCAAATGTATACAAGGGCAACAGTAAAATGTCAGTCATTAATTATGTCAACAGTCCTCATCAGATGGATTTGCCTTTCTGGGGACAGCACTGGAACTTGAACTCAGAGCCTCACACATCCTCAGAAAACACCCTCACCCTGAGTCACCCCAGCCCTCTCCTGACATTTTTGCTTTGACAGTGTGCTTCCTTAGGTTGCCCTGATTTGCCTTAAGCTTGCTATTAGACATCTCCTCCTTGGCCCCCAATGATAGAGCAGGTGAAATGACACTAAAATGCACTTCTATTTCTCCTCCTTGTGAGAGGGCAAAGCCTGAGACCTGGCAAGGAGGGTCTTTGGCCTGAGAAGTCCTCCCCAGCAGGCCTGGGGATGACCCAGAGGAGCACTGCTCTCCACTCCAAGACTCTGGGAGGATCCACCCCACCCCTTCACAGAAGTTCCAGTGAACATGGACCCAGCAGCTGGGCCTTTCCTGCCTCCCTCATTAGAGCTCAGAGAACCTCAGGCCTCACATTTCCTTCCTGCCTGGGCTTAGTGTAGTCATCTTACCTAACCAGCAGCGTGACCTTCCAGTTGGTCTAGCTTCAAACTGATTTATTCACTTCTGAGTAGATTCCACACCCATTGAGGAGTCACTGCTATCTCTCCTCCCCACAGCTCCTGACAATGGTTAGAACCCTGGGTATGTCCATTAATTTCTGTACCATATATTGTATGGACTGTGTCGGAGGCACATCACACAGGACCTCCTGCATCTGGCTTCTTTCACTGAGCACACTGGCAGGGTCACACATAATGCATCGGGAAATGGCACCTCCATACTTTGTCTAGCACACTAATGGTGCTTGGCTAGAGCCCACTCCACTCATCTGCTCATTTGATGGTGGGCACTTGGGTTGCAAATCCTTTGCTGACTATGAAGAACCTTCATGGAGACTGGCGGCCGCACCTGCCTAGTCCTGGAGTTCTGTCCCTCTGCGTACATTCCTACAGTTCAAGTGCTGCATTATGGGACTGCCAACCTTTGCACAAGCGTCGCCACATTCTGCATTCCTGCTGGCTGGATAAGAAGGCTGTGAATTCTACCTATCCTTGAAGATGCTTATTATCTTTCTTTGACGTTTTAAATAAATTGATGAATCCGTATTCAAGTATTTATTGTGTGTGTGTGTGTGTGTGTGTGTGTGTGTGTGTGTGTGTGTGTGTGTGTGTGTGTGTGTGTGTGTGTGTTGTGTGTGTGTGTGTGTGTGTGTGTTTGTGTGTGTGTGTGTGTGTGTGTGTGTGTGTGTGTTTGTGTGTGTGTGTTACAGAGGATAAAACCCAGGGCTCCCTGCAGAGTAGGCACCTTTCAGAAGGCAGTCTTTCTGGCCAGTGGGTGTGAAGGATGGCTTTGTCATCCAGCTTTTAAAGTTCTTCAGGATTCTAGGTGCAGATGTCTGAGCTGTAGAATTTCCTCCCATCCTGGGGATTTCTCTCCTTGCTCTCACAGTAGTGGGACCCAGATCCTCGCATATTCAAGGCAAGGCAGTATTTTGTCACTGAATACATCCCTAGCCCTATTTTCTTTGACTTTTGTGGTGGTTTGAATAAAAATGGCCCCCATAGGTTCATAGTTTTAACAGCTTGGGGAGTGGCACTCTTCCAAAGGGTTAGGATGCATGGCTTTATTAGAGAAACTTTGTCACTGGGGGTGGGCTTTAGGTTTCACAATCCCGGCTAGGCTCAGTGGCTATCTCTCACTGCCGCCTGAAGGTCCTGATGTAGAACTTTCAGCTACTTCTCCAGCATCATGTCTGCCTGGGCTCCAGCATGCTTCCCACCATGCTGGTAATGGACTAAACCTCTGAAACTGCAAGCAAGCCTCAGCTAAATGTTTCCATTCATAGAAATTGCTGTGGTCATGGCATCTCTTCACAGCAGTAGAACCTTGACCAAGATATTCTTGAACAGTTATTTAACGTATGTCTATGTGTTTATGAATGCATATGTGTGCATCCATGTGTATAACCATACAAAGGTCAAAGGACAACCTCATTCTTTCATCCTCAGGTGCCATCCATTTGGTTTTTAGAATAGGGTTTCTTCATAGGACTGGGCTGCTTAGGGTGGCTGGCCTGGGTGTTTCAGGGATCCACCTGTCTTCACCTCCTAAGAGCTGGGGTCACTAGTTCTTGTGACCACACTTAGCTTTTTACTTCTGCACCAGGGAATAGAACTCAGGTCCTCATGCACTGAGAGCAAAACTTTACCCACCTTGCCATGTCCCTAGCCCTCATCTTTTTGATAGTGTCTTGAGATGCACAAAACTTGCCCTGCCTCAGGCCCAAGGCTAAGAAGCCAGCAGACCCTGGCCTGAACCCTCTGAAACTGATTTCTACCAAACCTTTGCTTCCCTCAGTGGGTTATCTCAGATGTGCTGTCCCAGTGACAAAAGGCTAACTGACACAACCCTCTACATACTGTCTGCTCTGTGCCCCTCAGTAATAACATCAGAAAACAGACAGGGGCAGCCAGCTAGGCAGCAGCTCAGCATCCTCTCAGAAGGTTCTGGAGTTGCCTGTGATGGTTTTGGAGGAAGAAATCTTGGTGAGGATCTGCAGATGATGCAGTTCACAGTAGCTTCCCCTTGGGGACCCGCTGGGTGGGTTAACCCTTAGATACTTTGTCCTGGCCTTAGTATGGAGCACAGGTCTCCACACTCATTGCTGCGGATTCTGTACATGTTGTAAGACAAACTGGGAATGAACCATCATCTGTATTGCACGTCCTACTATGGTATTCTTAGCAAGTTACTGCTTGCAATCCTTCCTGGGAGTGAGGACTATGTCGTGGCCATTCCGGGGAAGTGTGGACACCATGGGTTCTGATGAAATGTACAGTGGCTGGAAGTGTCCTCTGCTGGGAGGTCATCTTGATTCCTGAAGGCAGCTGCCTCAGTGCCTTCCTGGCCTGTGCCAGCAGATATGGTTCAAGGGGTGGGAGGAAGAGACAGCCTGGCCCTTGATGGTTATCATAATCATTGCCACTACTATTCTTACTCTTCCACAGTACTCCATGGTTGATATTCTCTGATTATTGATGTGCAGACCTAAGACCTTGGCAATTACCTGTCAAGTGATTTGCCAAAGTCTCAAGATGAATGTGTCAGACTACAATAACACACAATGGGCCATGTGGCAGAGGCTAGGAAGGTAGTGCATGGTGCATAGTTTTTTTTAGACCACCCCACCACACAGCCACTTACCATCCTTAAATTCCTATAAAGTGAACATTCAGCATGTAGAAACCCCTGAGCCATGCATGAAGTTCCCGGCATTCAATCTCAAGAAACTGCAGTTTCCAGGCACCTGCTTTCCCCTCCATAGTCCGTTACCTCCATTGCACAGTGGTCCTGCCCCAATACGAGGTTCATCACCATGGCGACATTTGATGGCCAAGAGGTGGGGGATTCCTCATCCCCCAGGGAATGAGGAAAAGTGAATCCTCATATCTACGTCCTAGACCCCCATCAGAGGCAGACTCTGATTTGGCCACAAGTTCCAGACACAGGTCAGCTCAGCTTGAGATGCAGTCCCAGCATCCTTATATCCTTATATATCTGGGCTGAATCCAGGGAAAATGGTGGGATACAGCTGGGGCGTGTCAGTGCTTATGGAGTGCTGGTGGTGACCCAGCCTCAGGACCTTCCCTCTACATGTTGGAAAGATGGTTAGGACACTTGTCTGCTTTCTTTTTTTTAAATGATAAATAGGTGTTTATTAGGGAAGAACTTACACAGATAAGAGTAAATAACCACCATGTTCTTCCTGCTCCAGAAGACAGTCTGCTTTCAATAGATGGGTCTCCTTTTGCTCTCTCCTCATGGTCTTCAGGGAATGGTATCTCAGTGTTCACCGGGTAAGGGGATACTTTGAGGAGTCCACCAGGTTGCAATTCTCGGCTGATCTTATGTCCACCTGCTCAAGAGTGTCCCCAGGAGCCTTAGACCCAAGCAAGTCTCAAATGAATGTTCAGCTTTCCCTTTCCGTGTAGACTGCAGGCTGTGTCCATGGGCACAGAGGATTCTCCAAGAATACCAGGTGTCCCAACCCAAATGCATCAGGGCCTCCTCTCCTTCATCTACATGCCAAGCAAGCTCTATCTTGAGCTGAGTCACCAGCTTTCTTTTCCAGCTGTCCCCCCAAAATGCCCTCAGTGTCAATTCCCACATCTGCACAATTCAGTTCTCTGCATTGTAACCACACAGACTAACTTTCCTAAGACAGGAACCATGATTAAGTGTCCCACCCCACCCAGGCTCCCTGTGGCACTGAGTAGTTCCAGAATCCTCCCAGAGCTGGGCTCTATGCCATCCTGTGGCTGTAATTGCTTCTTCCTCTCCACCACCCTTCTGTTCTGTTGTTCAGAGACCCCCTTCCTCTCAGGTTCTCAGAAATGCCTCCATTGCTTGTACCCTCCCAAAGCATTCTTTCTGGTCATCTGACCACACTCTCATCTCCTTTGACCTCAGCACAGACGTCACATGATCCGTAGACTCATCTGGGTTCTCTCTGTGAAGCATCCAGAGCCTTGCTTTATGATCCACCTGCCGCCACCATGGTGATGCCCGTGGCACAGAACCCAGCTTGGTGAAGACTGTTCCTTCTGGCATCAGGATACTTGGGAGAACATCCCAGCTGCTATGATGTTGAGCTATGTGGTCTTGGGGAAATGACTAAACTTCTCTGTGCCTCAGTTTTGTCAGCCAAAAAAAGGGAATAATAATAGGATGAATGTTAAATGGCCTACTTGTCACAGAGTGTGAGTGATAATCGCTACCACACTGTGTTGTTACCAAAGGCCATACCCTTGCCAAGAGGAGCAGAGTGAATATTGTCTGGCCACTTTCTATGCAGTTATATGTTTATTGACCCTTTGCTGCAAGCGCTACATTTAGGGTGCTGAAGTTGAGGGTGTCCATCTTCACGTGAGGTCGGTCAGTGGCAAACTTAGAAAATGGGTACTCTGCCCTAAGTAGGGTACTCTGCCCTAAGTAGGGTACTCTGCCCTAAGTAGGGTACTCTGCCCTAAGTAGGGTACTCTGCCCTACGGGAAAAGGATCTGGTCTGACCAACAGGCCCTTCAACACTAGTGAAGGCTCCAAGAGTGGGCCAGATATTTTTGTGGCCAGCACCTGCTGCAAGAGGTGGTGGTTGGCAGAGCCCAGGGACTGGAGGAGAGAAAGCATAAGGCAAGAACTTGTCACCAGGTGGTACCCGATGCAGGAATAAGATTCAGTGCAGCAGGTTCCCTTCTCAGTTCTGGGCTGGATCCTCATGGTTTGGCCTGTAAGCTTGCACGATCCCACCAAGGCCATGGAAGCTGAAGGCAGATGTGCCTGGAGACCACATTGGGATAAGCCTACCTGCCCCTGCTCACATTTGGGGTACAGGTCTATATAGGGGAGTGAGCAGGGACAGGGCATAAAGATAGATTCCAGGTTCAGAAACGAGCGGGTGCTCCCAAGAGCCCCGAGAGCCTGTCACTAACAGTCCAAGGCTCCTGTGCATGGAGGAGCCATGGAGTTAGTCACAGTCACTGTCCTAGTTGGGCATACAGAACCAATCAGAACTCAGAGTCCAGGATGTGCAAACCCAAATGCAAGCTCCCTCCTGGGCTCCTGGGCAGGAGGCTATCCCCTTGTGAAGCTGTAGCCTCATTTGGGGTTGATGATTTTGGCCAGAAAGAGGGACATCTGAGTATTTGTTTCAGAGACAAGCATCAGGAATGGCCTGTTGAGACGCACTATCATTTTACTCAGTTTTGCACAACACGCGACACATTTGACTCCTGTGGCAGCAGCTGCCTCTGTGCCTGTCTCTGCCACATCCAGCACAGCCTTGTGGACCACCTGTAGGAGAAAGACATCACTCACTGGAGACCAGGAGGGCAGGAGAGGAGATTCTGCTGGTGGAGTTGTTTGTCCTTGCACGAGCTCTCCCCCTGGGGTTTACCAGTCTCTGCTCAGGGTGTGAGGTGAGGCATGCCCTGGGTCTGCTCAGTCTCTGAGAATCTGTGTTGCCTTGAAACCCACTACACTCTAGAGGACGGGCATAGGCAACGCCAGTCCTTACCCCACCACCAGCTTTTCAAGAGACCCACAGGGGACAGCCAGGGTGCTGGCAGCCAGTGCAGGCTTCAGTATCCCTCTGCTGCAGCCTCCTTAGGACATACAACAGCAATGCACAGGGCATGGCTTCTCATTCCCACACTGCCATGCGCTGCTGGTACAGATCTGAGCCCAGGGCTCTGAGTGGGCCCTGGACAGAAGACCAGGCATGGCCAGGCTGTGCGTCTAGGAAAGGAGTGTGAAGTCCTAAGACATCTCTCTCCTATTCTTAAGCTTTTTATCTCGAGTGCATTCATCCCTTTGATTTCCTCTACTGCTACTGTTCTGTGTTCCTGTCAGGAAGTACTCTCCAGCTGTGCAGTGAAGCAGCTGAGGCTGGAAGTGCTTTGCCCTGCAGTGCATTGTGGGTGGCATCTGCACCACAGCACAGGTTGGTGCCCATGGTGGTCTGAGCACAAGGACAGGAACTTCCTGACCCCAGGCTCCTGGATGAGATTATGTTCACGGGGTAGAGGAGGGACTGGCTGCACCAGTAGGAGTATGTTGGCTGTAATCCAATTCTCCCAGGCATGAGATAATCTCAGAAATGCAGGCTTTCTCACACATTCACCAGTCCCCTGCCTCACCTGGCCTTCATCATCCACATTCAGGCCCCAACGAGAACCACCCAGTGTGTCTCTGTTTACCTGAGAGACATTCAGGTTCTTGGCCCCTGTGATCCCAGACAGGTCAGCCTGTGTGGAGAAGACTTCCCTGATGCCCAGCTGTGGAAGGATGTTCTCCAGGCTGTAGTCAGTGGAGATGGAGAACTTGGGCACGTAGAGCTCATTGATCATCCTGAGAATGAAAAGAGCATATGAGGTCACTGGTCTCCATGTCCCATTCAATCCACCCAGTAGCTGGGCAATCATAGCCAGCCCCTCACTGGAGAGCAGACATCTTTACATCCTTGCCTAGGACACTTGATTTGCTCTTCCAAATGCATTAATTATCCATCAGTGCCTGTGAGTGTTTTCAGGGCCCAGCCATCAGTGATTGCTACTAGATATTTTTCTCCTGAGAGCGATTTCCTCTTAGATCTACAAAATATAATCCATCCCCTGTCATGGATCCTCAGACATCTCCTAATGATCCTTCTATTTAAAACTGCACACTCCAGCAGCCGACTCTAGCTTTCATTATATCTGGACACTCCCATCTGTACCTCACCCCTTCTCAACTTTTTTTCCCCCTGAGACATGGTTTCTCTGTCTAACTCTGACTGTCCTGAAGCTAGATCTGTAGACCAGGTTGGCCTTGAACTCATAGATTCCCCCTGCTTCTGACTCTTGAGTGCTGGGATAAAAAGGCGTGCGCCACCACTGCTCAACTCCCACACCTTGCTCCTTTTAACTAACAAAATACTACTGAATTGCATTTTCATCCCCCCATTCTTTCTCTCCCAATGTCAATATGATCCCTCAAGGGTAAGAAATACTGTGCTTTATCACTGATATCCGCCCAGGGTCTACATCAGAGCCCGGCACATAGTAGGTCTTCAAGTCATCATTCCACGAATGGTGAATAAACAAGTGATGATGGGAAGAGATGGTTACACAGGGCAGAGCTGATGCTCAGAGCTGATATCATCTCAACCTCACTCCCCTCTGCCTTCCAAACCCATTCAGGATTCCTTGTAATTGCAGCCTGTCAGACATAGAGGACTCCTCAGCCCCTGCTGTAACTGGTGTCATCTTATGGATAACAAAAGTGACAGTAAAATAGGTCCCAACTACCAAGTCCACAGAGGGAAACTCACTTCCATCCACCTGCCCCTTCTGACTCTCCAGCCATTACACTGTTTTCCCATCACTACAATCTTTATACCATTATCCACTCAACCTGTTTGGACTCACTCTCCTACCATCACACAGGGTACTAGTGAGACTGAGGTGCATGGACACTGGGCAGAAGGCAACATGGTGAGACAGAATAGCTCCGGGTCCTGTGGTCATGCACCTGGGCCTCAAAGAGTCCTTCCATCTCCTCAGGGTCTCTGGCTGTAGGCTGACTTCCAGCTGCTGCATCTTGCCCTCGTCAGGGAGGATGAACAGGGCGCTGGCATTGCCTGTGTACTTCAGCTCCACCACTGAGCAGGACAGCTCCTCATCCCGGAAGTAGGGTGTGGTCAGGTCCTCAATGTTCATCATGGGCACCATCACAGTTGTCTTCTTGTCCAAGTGAAACTTGGACTGGAAAGTATCTTGAGGGTCAAAGGGCGTCTTCCATTTGCCTAAACATGGAGTAATCATCCATCAGAATGTAACAGTACTGGAGAGACCCCACCTTCACCTCATTTCTGCCCAGCTTCTGAGTCTTGACAGCACGCAATCTGTTTTCAATAACGCAGAGTGTTCCTTAGTCATTGCCTAATCTGGATTGGAAAAAACCTGGCAGATTTATAAGTATGAATGAGAAGTGGTCTGCAGGCTCCGTTTGGAAATGGGGAACTCAAAATCAAAGCTTCCATAAGTGAGATATGTGAAAACCAGCCGTGGACCTCTGGTTGAATGTGTAACTGAGAGATGAGATTGACAGTGCTGCACTGGGGCCTGGGGAGAGTTGGCATCCATTCTTCCTCATATCTAGAAGGCAATTTCTTGTGGGACAGGTTCTCAAGTAAACGGAAAGAGACTGAGTCCTCCCATACAATGGTCTGTCAATGGTTCCCCTCATCTCAACCACCTAATGGAAGGCAGAGCCCAGACCCAAGAGTGGGCTTAGACACAAGAGACCTGCATCTTCTCCAAGTTGGACTGTGGACTAAGGCATGGGTAATGAGTTATCAAGTGTGGGCCACAATCACTTCCAAGAATCACAGACATCCTGCCTAGACTTGCCCCACATTCCGAGTGCATGTGACTATCTGCAAGGCACCCTGGTGGACTTGGAACTTTGACAATTGCTTGGGCTCAGCATCCAGAAGCATAAACATACATCCCCACCTCACAGACAAGCAGCCTTGAGCTTGGGTCCTGGGCCAGCAGAGAGGGCCATGCCCTACAGTCTAATCCTTCAGCCATCACTCAGTTTCCCCTCCCTTCAGATCACAGCTTCTTTGAGGCCATCCTGGACTCCTGTCCTGTGTCCTCCTAGCCTCTTCTGTCCATGGACAATTGATTTTCTGTTTATAGTCTCAGAGCCTGCCCTCCTCTTCCATAGCAAATCCTAAGTCCAGCCCCAAATCCACCTCCAGGCTCTAACAACATCATGATTTTGGTCAGGCATCATTTTGTGGGCTGTCACCTTGCTCCCTGATCTATCATGCAGGGTTTTGTGGTTGTGGACTCTGGATGTCTCTCAGCTAACACTATCCACTGCAATTCCAGATAGGGCTCCAAACTCTTTTGCCCCCACCCCTAACCCCAGACTCCCTGGCCCAGGAACCAGCCTTGGGCACTGTGTCCAACAGGATGTCAGGCTGGTCGTTTACAAAGCAAGATTCCATACAGCAGCCACACTCTGACAGACACCACATGGCTGAAATTTCCCTCTTGCAATTTCTCCAGTCCCTGCTTTTCCACGCCCGGGCACATCTCTTTACAGAAAGGGCTCTAGGGAGAGGTCCTTGTCAAAGTATCCTTTCCAGGTGTGGGCCATACTACTTTACCCTTAGCTTAAGAAGTTCCAAGCCCACTTGGACCCTCCTAGAGACAGAGGCTCTCCAACAGGGATGGACACCTTCTACAGGAGCACATTAGAAAAGCTGGGGTGGACAGACTGAGGGACCCTGTCTCTGCAGGGAGAAACCACAGCTTCTGCACACTCATGTCGGACTGGGCACACAAGCTATGCATTCTGTTAGTCAGGAAGTTTAAGTCACAGCCAAATTCAGCCCTCTTAGGGGAGAGCTAAGGATTTGTTTCGAACATGTACAAGGAACCACAACTATATAAAAAAAACTCAAAGCAGAAGTTAGGCCTGCTACTAATAAGAAGGTAGGCACTCATGTATCCAAGGCCATGAGCCCCTCCTTTCCAGTGGTCAGCATAAGGATACAACTTACCAAGCCAACATTCTCTCCATCCAGCCTGAAACAGTGGGCATTCTCACCTTTAAAATAGATGTAATTCACCAGCACCATTACTGTCTCATTATCCAGGTCTGATATCAGATCCTTGATCTTGCCCTGGGTCTGTTTGCTCACATAGCCATTGATGAGCTTTTTGGTCTTATGACGCTGCTGGAAGTCAGCCGAGGAGGCCTCGGCCTGGTACAGGACCCTTGCCTTCTCCTTGAACTCTGCCAGGATCGGCAGGCGTTTTTCAACAAACATGGCGCTGCCTGTGCTGATCTGCACCTGGTCCTCTGGCTGGCTGAGCATGTGGAGGAGGTGCCCAAAGCCCCTGTGGATATCTGCCTCAGGGGTCTCTGTGAGATTGAACTTGAGACCTTCCAGAATCTCTTGCAGAGTGTTGCTGCTTGCTCCCAGGGACAGGAAGGCCAAGGCAAATGAGATGCTGAACGGGGAGAAGACGATGTTTTTATCTGGAATCTTCAAAGCCAGCTCCTTGTAGAGGCTGAAGGCAAAGTCAGTGTTGATGGAGGCCAGGGTTAGACTGTCCACCTTTGTCCCATTGGTCCAATCTTCCTGAAATTCAGTGTTCCTTCCCAATGTGCCGTCTTTTTGGCAGAGGACAGAGGGGGAGACACCTGCCATTATTTATTCTCCTGGTTGAAAAGCAAAGATCCTTTTAGTCTGGATGCCTATGTGGTGCCCTGACCACATCTCAGTACTCCCATCTGGCCTGCATTGTGTTCTGCTCTGCTGCTACTTGATGCCTTTGTGATTGTGCATGGTAGGTGCTCTGGCAACTCTAACACAGTACCACACCCCCTGCTCCTCAGATGAAGTGCTGTTGCAAGAACCGATTTTCCTTATAGAGAGCCAAGACCCAGAGAGTTGAAGGAACATGCCTGGAACACAGAGTAAGGAAAAGAAGAAACTGGGGATGGGCTCAAGCCTGGTGTAATCTGGATTGGTTTATGGACAAATTAGAAAGCAGGGGGCGCTATTCCTTTGTTCATGTGCCTGAGGCCCCATCACCAACCTCTAGATGGGACTCCAGGAAGGATCCTGGGACCAGTTAAAAGCCGAGAACCCACCCCACCCTCTGTCAGACAAGTCTAACAAATCTCAAGGCTCTGGGCTGAATCTAGGATGGCTGTGTGGAGGTAGCAAGCAAATGGCTGGATGTCTCTGAGCAGCCTGGTGAGTGGTCCAGGTTTCATTATTAGTAAATGTGTCTGGCTGATTATGGGCATTTGGGTTGTTTGTGGGGAATGTAAAGAGGGCTATCTCCACCAAACTCCCCTGGAGCGTGTGTGTGTGTGTGGGGGGGGCACAGGCATCCTAAAAGTCTACAGATGGAAGCTTGCAATCATAGTAAACCCTTAGACTCTCGACTCCGTAGATGAGTTCAGCGGAGAAAGTAGATTCTACAGGGCTGGGAAGGTGATGAAGAAGAATCAAGCAGAGAGGACAAGGTGGGGATCGGTTGCAGAGGTGAGAAAGTGGAAGGAGGGGGCAGCAGGCTCTGAGCAGGGAGCGAGGGGGATCAGGTGAGGGAGCCAAGGGGAAGATGGGGGGAGAAGACCAGAAGAGAGTGGGAGGAGACTGGAGGAGCAGGCCAGGGAGGTGTCGGAGCTGAGCCACGTGTCCTCAGGGCTGCGGCATGCCTGCAGAGGGACCAGGGACTTCAGCTTCCTTTACCCTGTGTTTACTGTCAGACTGATGCAACAATTTCCTTGGGAAACCAGTCAACAATATTTTACTTCAAAATTATTTCCACAGAAAACAAGCTGGTCTGTTTGTGCAGGAGAAAACCCGGCTGAGTGGCAGAGCCGTTGTCATGTTGCCCTAGCTAGAAAGGGTGGAGTTCCTCTTCTTGGCCATGGGATCTATGAGGGAAGTGGGTCCCCTGGCCCCAAGCCACCTCCCTCAGAGGACTCGACAGCAGTCCTGTCTCATCCTGGCTCCAAGAGCGGTACCCAGACTAGTCAAGGTCTCAATACTTCCTCCTTGTGGAGGGTCGGAAGGAGCAGGCTCCATTCACTCCCCAGGAGCCTAGCCCATGACATCCGCCTCTTCCATTAACATGAAGACCCAGACTGTAGACCAGATTTAGATGCACCCCAGAAATGTTCCCCAACCCAGTCCCCCAGAAACAACTCCTCACCACCCCCCAAATCAAGACTGTAGGTCATCATCATTATCACAGCCCTGGAAAGGCACCTCTGTCCCTGAGAGAAGGAATCCTGAGCATTACCTGCAGAGCTGATGCCCACTGCCAGGGACTGTGTTAGGTGAGTCCCGATGAACGGGGTTGCTGCCTGCCTGGTGTATTGATCTTCCCACTGCTCACTGATGTGTATTTATCCACACCAGGGACTCCTCCCTCTGCTTAGGAAATGCTGACACATACAAGCTGTTCTCTGTGCTCATATGGGAAATGTTTAAAAGCTCTTGCTAGCAGAATCACTTCCTGATGGGAAAACCTTTCCTGTACTCTAAACAGGCTTGGGGTTCCTGTTGTGGCTTCTGTTTCTCCAACTGTTCTGTTCCTCTAATTGTTTGTGTACTAAGTTGACACACGTGGACCAGGGGAGAAGTCGGGGGCAAAACCATAGAGCACAAGGCCCACTTGTCACTGGGTAGTGCTGCAGTTAACGTTTGTCCTGTACTTTCTAAGTCACTTAGAAAAGAACACAACAACTCTCTGATCATAATCCCGGTTTCTGTAGGGAGGCTCACACGTTAATAAACGCATGCCTCCATGCTGACAGAATCCCACTGCTCCTGTATAGGCTCTTTACTGTGTGTTATCTCTGCCTCCTGCTGGGAAAGTGTGGGGACCTTCTCCTCCTGCTTGCTCTCTATCTATAAAGAGAGAGGCACAGTGTCTCTGAACTGATTCACCCAGAGCTCCCACATAAGGGCTGACACCCCAGGGAGTGGAACCAAAGCATGACCCCCAAAAGTCAGCATCCTTTGGAGATACCCTATGGGCATAATATGGCTGTGTCCTAAGGACCCTCAGAAGTTCCCCAGTAAGCACAAGCCACAGGGGATCAAAACACATTTCTCTTCCTGTCTATCTAGGCATATTTTAGTCATGGGAAAACTCCCCTGCCACTCTAAGGAAGCTCACACTGGGGCCCTTAAATCCCTTTTAATCAGTCAAGGCCCCCAGGCCTGTCTTACAGACTTAGAAATGTTTTGGACAGAGGCAGTGGTACTAGCACCCTAGACTTTGCCAGAAAAGGTGTGGGTGCCTGATCTCTGGATACCTGTCATTTCTGGCCTAGAAAAGAGAAATAGCATCGGGAGTGACACCTCAATTAACCTTTTTCCTATTTTATTGGCTATAATTGTCAGTTTAAAATCTTCCTCAGCTGAGGAGGTGGTCAAGGCCCCTGACACTAAGTTGGAAATTCCAAATGGCAATCCCCTATTGATGGGGAATGTCCTTGTGTATGTTTATCCTATTGGTTGTTGAATAAAGTACTGTTGGCCAATGAAGAAGCAAATTAGGCGGGACTAGGAGCCAAGGAGGATTCAGGGAAATGTAGTAAAGAAGTGTTGTGATCCAGGCAGGAGGTGACATAGCAGGCGCACTCAGAATATAAGCAGGGAGAAGAAGAAATTTGTTGCTCTTCCTCCTGCTCTCTTCCCTCTGGAGTCACCATGTGATCCATGGAAGAGGACTCCAGTGAAAGGCGTCCTCCATAAGGTAAGCCTTATGATTATGGTTGATAATTAAGACTGAGCTAGCATATAAGAAATCTTACTCAATTGGCCAGCAGCATTGTAAACTAATAGAAGACTGTGTGTTATTCTGGACCTCCATGTGGTGGCGGGGATGGGCAGATGGAGTAAAGCTTTATTGTTACACCCTATCTCTACTTTAATGCCAGCACTTGGGACAATTTTACTTATTCATATCTCCAGCCATTACTCCCCTTACTGCTCTAGGCACTTGTCTCTCCTCTTTGTCTCTGCTTTGTTTACTTTCACTATGAAAGCTATTTGGTATCCCAGGGATCTTCTTCTCATGGTACAGGGCTCCCACCACATGGAAAGGGATGCCTTCATTGGCGATTTGGGACACTTCTCTCTGAGGGGTCTTTCTGTCCCTTTGGAGACGTCCTGGATTGAAGCTCTTGTTACCATGAAGCTTATATTCTCTGTTTCCTGACACTCCCTCACTCCCCCAAGAGCTGCCTGCACTCTTCAATTCTCATTTAACCCTAAAAAATCTTTCTCCTACAATTTCTCCTAGCTTTCTCAGAAGACAGCTTGGTAGTTTGGAATAAACTTTTTCACTTTTCACCTAGGAGGTGGCTGTTTTGGTTTCTTTTCTGAACCAATTCTCATTCGTGGTACACAATAAAAGAAAGGATCAATAGTGATGTCAGTCTCTCTATGGACTGTATCTATGACCTATCATTTTATTTTGATATTAAAAGAGCTACTATTAAAATGATTATTTTTAAAGGTTAATCCTAATAGAGATGGAGCATAAATTCTTGATCTTATAAAGCTTTTGGCTTATTGTAAACTACCAAGGATAATTTAAAAAATGCAAGTTAATGGTTGGTCACCTTAGAAGTGATCACAATTTTAAATATGTTCAAAATTATCCTTATAGCTTTGTTAATACTAATGTAATTAATTATAAAATGAGCTTTTCTTGGCTGTCTGTATAAATTTTCATGGTTAAACATAAAACACACAATTAAAACAAATAAGGTTCATATATATATATATATATATGTATATATGCTTCAAGGATCTACAAAATATGGCATTTAATATGTTTAAGCGTCCTTTTAAAGACAATACTGCCTCATAACCTGCCAGAACTTTGCTCATCTGTGGACACTTTGGAGTCAATCACCTTTCTTAGCCAGGTCAGGGTGAGGTTAATCCTCTAAGTTGCTCTTCTGTCCTGTAACCATAGCGAGGGCACTGGACACCTTTGAAAGGGCCCTAGGCACCCTAACTGAACTAAAGTGTTGTTTTTTTGACACTGTTATGTGCCAATCACTTGCTTCTGCTGGTCCCTGCCACTCCCCCATCTCCCGCCAAGTGTTCAAATCTAAATTTTAGTGTCCTCCTTTGCAACTATTTCTCTGTTCCATAGTGCTGGACATATTTATGTCAACTTGACACCATCTATAGTCATTGGAGCGGAGGGAACCTCTATTGAAAAATGCCTCCAGTGGGGGCTGTGGACTAGCCTGTAGAGTTGTTCATTAATTAGTCATGGATGGGATGGGCCCAGACAATGGTTGGTGGTGTGATCCCTGGGCTGAAGCTCCCAGGTTCTGTATGAAGGCAGGCTAAGCAAACCATGATAAGAAAGCCAGTGACAAACACCCCTCCATGACCTCAACATCAACTCCCGACTTCAGGGTGCTGCCATGTTTGGGTTCCTGTCCTAACTTCTTGCAATGATGAACATTGCTATGAAATATAAGACACAGAAACTCTTTCCTCCCCAACGTCCTTTTTATGCTGTTTCTCTCAGCACAGCATTAGAAACCCTAAGGCATCTTCTTATTCTGGCCACTCCTCTGTCCACCCCTGCTTGCTTAGTTGACATTTTGGTGCTGCCTCCTCTGTGTGTCTCTCTCGTTGCATCACTGCAGCCTGATGTCTCTCTGTTTTTTTTCTACCACTGAAGCCTATTGAATGAAAGTTCTTCCATTCAGCAGACAATTCCCCTGTGCACTGTGAGCATGAGCACCCCCTTCTTTGGAGAGTGATGCCTGTCCACTATGATGCGGATCATATTTCTGACAAGTCTATTTCTCTCTGGGGACACCCTCATACTGTCCTTTGTCACTTACTACAAACCCTCACCGTGCCTTTGCTCCTGCGCTGTCAGAATCCCCCTCCTGGTGGGATTCCACTGGTCTGTTCTCTAAGTCCATCACACTTCCCCTTCACTCTGAAGCTCTCACTGCTGCCTTTTCAAGGATGAATTTCTTCCTCTTGCTCTGTCTCTCTCGCTTGCTCAGTCATGGGTTTTGCCATGCCAAGCCTGACTCCTCACCTCTGCTTGCTTCTGCCCTTAAGTCTCTTTCCTGCCTCATTTTATAGGTCTCTTTAAGCCTCACCACCTTAGTTTTTACTATAACAAACATGTCCTGGATTCTCCCTGCTCTGGACAAATTCTGCCAATGCATGGGGGAGGGGTCTGAGAACCTCTGTGTTCAGGCTTTCTTTGGGCTCATTGCTTTCTCCTTCCTCTGTGCCTGTTGGCAGAGGCCAAACCTCCAAAAGCTCATCAGATCCTGGAGCCCTCAGTCCCTCTCCTTTCAGCCTTGAGACACAGGACATAGCACCTCCATGGGCCCTCTAGAGTCTGTAACCTTTCTTCTGAAACATCACAGGATAGTGCTCCATCCTCCATGTTGCTCTCAGCATCCTTCTCTACCAAGCTCCCACAGATCAACCCACTGAGCTCCCAGCATTCAGTGGCTTTTCTAGCTCAAAGTTCCAAAGTTCTTCCACAATCTCCCCCAAGCCATAGTGGGGCTGTCAGAACAATACCTCACTAGGCAGGTACCAAATTGTGTTAGTTATGGTTTTCTATTCTTGTGGAATAAAATTATGACCAAAAAGCAACTTAGAGGGGAAAAGGATTTATAATGCTTAAACTTCCATATTGCTGTTCATCATGAAAAGAAGTTAGGACAGGAATTCTAAAGGGGAAAGAACCTGGAGATAGGAGCGGGTGCAGAAGCCATGGAGAGTAGGGGATTCTTGTAGAGAGAAACCCTGATTATGGGTATCACTGACCACACCCACTAGTGTGTGGTCACAGTTAGGTAACAAGGGTTTAAAAGCAGGGAGGTGAGCATATGGAGGCATGGGTTCGAATCCCATTTCTGACACCAGACATTGATGATTACAAAGTGGAGTCAGAGATAGTTTAATAACCAGTAGATTATTAAGGGAAAATACTCACGTAATGTAACCAGTGACCAGGTTTGCACCTGAGCAGGATGGTCCCAGAAATGCTTCCCAGTCAGCTCAGCCAAGCAAGGGAGCCAATGCTTGCCTCCCTCCTCCTTAAACCCCTGTTATGTAACTGTGAGTACCCCCAAAAAGGCATGGATAGTGATACCTATAATCAGGGTTTCTCCCTACAGGTGATACTACTGGCTTGCTTCCCCAGGCTTGCTCTATTGATTTCTACAGAACCACACTCCAAGGAGTGGCACCATCCACAATAGGCTGGGCCTACCTGATAACTAACTAATTAAATAAATGCCTGACAGCCAGATTTTATAGGAGCATATTCTCCACTATGGTTCCCTTCTTTCAGATACTTCTAGTTTGTATGTCCAGTTGTCATGAGACCAGCTAGCACAGGGACCATGAACAAAGTGGTCATGGTAAAAGAGATGGTAGTTATATGTTGGTTTGGCAACACGAACCTCCAGTCATCAAGGCTGACCTGTTCATATCTGCTGCTGAGTGCCAGATATGCCAGCAGCAGAAACCAACACAGCCCCAGAATGGACACCAGGACCTGGTGGCAGCCTGACTACATTGGGCCACTTCCTCCATGGAAAGGACAACGTTTTATCCTTACTGGAGTAATAAGTTTTATCCTTACTTATTCTGGTTATAGATTTGTCTTTCTTGAATGTAATGTTTCTGCCAAAACCATCATAAGAGGAGTTACAGAATGCCTTGTCCACCATCACATTATTCCACACTATTATTTCTCACTAAGTATGACAGTGGGTCCACGATCATGGAACTCACTGGTCCTACCATGCTTCCCACCATCCTCAAGCAGCTGTTTTGACAGAAAGATGGAATGTTCTTTTGAATCAAAGTTACAGTACCAATTAGGTGTTAGCAAATCTGGTTCATTGGGAAAGCATTTTCTAGAAGGTGACACATACTTCAAACATTTGTCTACTGTATGGTATGTCTTTTCTTTAGCCAGGATCTACAGGTCCAGGAGTTAAGTGGTGAAAATTGAAGGTTTCACACCCTCTCATCCCTAGTGACCTACTATGAAGACTTTTGATTCCTATTCCCCTGATTTTAAGTTCTGCTGGCCTAGAAGTTTTGGTTGTAGAGGGGGATCACTTCAGTCAAGAGGCACAACCAACATTCCATTGAACTGAATGTTAAGTCTTGCTCCTTGTCTGTTTGGGTTTCTGATGTCTTTTATCCAACAGTTTAAGGATGGAATATCTGTTAGGTGTAATGATTGTTCCCCATTACCAAGCAGAATCAGATTGCTTCTCCACAGTGGAGGGAAGAAACATTTTGTCTGGAGTTTGTGTGATATTTGGGCGGGGAGGGGGGGGATCCCTTGGTATTACCATGTCCTGAGATTAAACACTGAAACTACAACAACCCAATATTTACAAAGGAAATTATGGTTTGGTTCATTTCTCCAGGAAAGAGCAACTACCAGGTGAGGTGCTTGCCGAATGTTGGGGAAATACAGAACGTGTGCTAAAGGAACATAGATACAAATAGAGACTATGGCCATTTGATAAGTTCCAGAAATGAGAATTATGACTGACAAGGGTGTGTCTGTCACTTTTTGGTGATTCATCATATGTACATATTGTATTTTCTTTCTGCAACTTCTTAATCATCTAATTAACATCAACGAAGAAAATATCAGTGGATATGTTATTCAAGTTTGAGGTACTAAAAGAATGTCTCTCAAGTAACATTGCCAACTATTATACATCAATAATGCATCTGAGTTCTGAAGAATGACACTTCTGTCATGTTTGGTGTAATTAAGATCTGCTTAAATATATAATGCATTTTCAATTTTGTCTGGGACGGTTAAGCATGTAAGACATAAGTAAGACCTGGTTATGGCTCATTTGGAAATTAAACGTGGCTTTTAATATGATCTTGTGTCAAGTTGACAGTATGTGGACTCATGATGGCTGTAATTGATTGTGAACTTTATTTTATCTTTAATTAATTAAAACCCAAGAACAGGGTACATCCCTAAGAAATTTTTCTTTGTATCTTTTTTTTTTGTCTTAAGGTTTCTGTGTGTAGCCCTAGTTATCCTGGTACTCACTCTGTAGACAAGACTGGCCTTGAACTCAGAGATCTCCTGCCTCTTCCTCCTGTGTGCTGGGACTAAAGTTGTGAGACATTGCTGCCTGGTGAGAAATTTTTTCTTATAATTTTAAGTGGGAAGAGGCAATTTTAATATGGATCTTTAATCTGGGTCACATCTTCTACTGAAGGTTTCTCTCTTTGGCTGCTTGCTTTCACTCTGATTGGCAAGTGCATTCCTTCACTGGAATCAGAGCCTACTTCTTAGGGTTCCAGCATATATGGAAGATCAGGTGAGAGAACTAGGCTTGTGGACTGAACAACTCTTGGATTCTTGGACCATCTATTGGTACACAGGCATTTTTAGACTAATTGTACCACATTGTGTAAGCCATTGTCATAAATCCCCCTTTCTTTATATATAGACTCATCATATAACATTTGTTCCTCTAGAGAATCCCAACACATGAAACTTAATTGTCCTTTCACTGAAGATATTCAATGATAAATGGGTATTTGTGGGGGACTATATAGTAGCCCTTGATAAGTCATCTCTGGTAGACAGCATACCAATTATATAATCATGAGATTTTCATCAGTGAGCCAAGTAGACTCTTCACTGCAGTAGTGTTTTTTTTTTTTTCTGTGAAAGCATCAGTTATGACTTTCATCTTGTGGATAGAATGTGGACAGCAAACAGAGAGAGAGTCACAGGCCTGAGTTAAGAAACTACAAAATCCAAAGGGATCAATCCAGGCTGGTGAAACCCACAGAAACAGTGGACCCAAACAAGAGGGCTTTCTTGGCTCTCCAGACTGATCACTGGGAAACCAGCATGGGACTGATCCAGACCCCATGAATATGGGTGTCTGTGAGGAGGCCTTGGAAATCTATGGGGCCTCTTAGAGTAGATCAGTAGTTATCCCTAGCATAGGGATCGACTTTGGGAGCCCATTTCACATAGAGGGATACTCTCTCAGCCTAGACACACGGGGAGGGGGGGCAGGGTGGTGCAGGGCGGGGCTATACCCTATCCCAAAGGATATGAGAGACACTGAAGACCGCCCCCCATGGAAGGCATCGTCTCCCTGGGGAGCATAAAGGGTATGGGTTAGGTAGAGTGTTAGTGGGGAGCAGGGGAGGAAGGTAGGGAGAGGGAACTGGGATGACATGTAAGCAATCTTGTTTGTAATTTAAATAAATAATGGAGAAAAAAGAAACTACAGATTCACCTTTCCCTCCTATGCCCTGTTTAGCGGGAAATTACCAATACTGAGCCAAGTAGAAATATAACGGCTTTTTATAGGGAAAAGCCTTACTTACAGAGCAACCTAGCCAGCCAGAGTGGCAGCAGTCTGTCTGCAAGCTGAAAAGCAAAAACGACAGTGAAATGCAGCCCTGAACCTCTTACTCTAAGGCACCTTGATCACACCCTTGCAGGCAGGCTTAGGCAGACCTGTATCTAGCCCCTAAGCAGGCATGGCTACACGTTCTCCTACAGCCCTGTTTTTGCTTTATTTATTTTTTATTTTTTTTTCAGTGTTGCTTTAGGAAACAGAATCGTGCTTTGTAGAGAAGGGTGATGGTTTGAATGTTTAATGTCTCCAGAGAAAATAGAAAAAGAAAATGCTCATGAGAGTGCACATAACAGGCAACCTCCAGCACATGTCAGGTCTTCAGCCAACAGTGTGACTCATGAGAGGCCCTGAGGAAGAACCACCCAGCCTGGCTCCTCCTGGGTGCCTGACACTGGGATATTGCACGTTTATTGTTTCAAGCTGTGCATTTGGGGACAATTTATTCTGCATCAGCAGATGAGTGAGAAGAGACCAGTCTCCCTCTTAATCCTTAGGCCCAAGGGAGAGAGTAAAGACAGACATGTCACAAGACAACATGCAGGGTCACACTGAAATGACTAAGGTGAGTCCTTCATGCTCTGTCTCCATCTCATGTTTGCTCACACAGTTCTCAGCCTTCTCTGTTCCCCCACCTCAGTCATGTCTGACTTCACATGTGGTTGAGATTTCCATGGACACATCCATGGTGCAGAAGAATCAACCAGAGCAAGGAAAGGAAACTACATTAAATAAAGATGTCATTACTCAAAATTGTTTGTCATGCTATAACTGAGATAATTACTCTGCTCATCCAGGAAAGAACATTTCAATTTAATCTGATCTTCATCTAAGTAGTATGCAAATTATGGCCTTTGTGGTTTTGTCTTTAAACATGCTGTCTCCTGAGTTTGGGTTGCTACAGATTTTTGGAAGCTTGTGTTCACTCTAGGTCTGGCTATTAATAAATGTACTTAAGTCATTAATTGAATTAATACCATTGTTCCCAATAATTATCTCACATGGATCATTTCAACACATAGTGGTGTCTCACAGGGGACCCTTCCCTAGGGCAGAGTTCCCCTTCCTACCCTTCTTGCTCTCTCCCAATAGATACCACGATGGCCGCCACTGTTGCCTGCCCTCTGTTTGGATTACAGATGTCTGAGATCACTACTGTAAAAATGTCTCTTCCCTCTCCACAGATTGCTAACTCTATTGCACAGTGAGGCAGTCCCTGAAGTGGGTTCATCACCAGGGAAACATATGGTGGTCAAGTCCTGAAGGAAAACTCATAAATGAGAAAGAGTCAAACCCTGATATCTGTGTCCTAGACTCCCTTAGGAGGTGACTCAGACATTCCCATAACTTCTGGACATGGCTTACGGGAAGAATGAGATGTACTTAGCGCCAGGCTCCTTAGATGTCTGACCTAAAGCCGGGAAGGATGCAGCTGACACATGTCAGGGATCATGGAGTGTGTGAGGTGGCTACCTCAGGGCCTTGAATGGCTGTTGGACACACTGTGATATTGGGACATGGCTGCTTTCAATGCTTCTTATTACTCCAGAGTCCTTACGCACTGGTACCTCTGTGATCACTGGAGAAGGGCACCTGTGTGTGACCCTCAGGCTCTAATTCTCAGCAACTACGCATTCATCTGCTGAGTGTATGTTCCTAGGAGCTGAAGACCCAAGTAAGTCCTTTACTGAATGGACAGCTTTCCCTCTCCAAGCAAAACTCTGACTTAGTTTCTGTGCTCACAAATTCTCCATGGATACCCAGAACCCCAACCCAAATTCACCATGGCCTCCTCTTGTCTTCTACCAAGGCACTATACCCTCTGATACTTTGGCTGAATCTCCCATTCTCTCAGATGTGGTCTGATTACCCTGAAACTGCAATAATACAATCCCAGATCTGCCCAGAGCAATTTTCTGTCTTATAGACACCAAGAGTTACCAGGGTCCCAAGACAGAAACCCATCCAGAGCTCCATGTCATTCTCAGTCACTTGAGGGTCCTTACAGGGCCAGGCTCTTTGTCATACAATGGATGTTTGCCTTTTTCTAAGCTTATCACAACTGTTAGAAATGTCTGCACTGTTCTTCACCTCCCCTCTCACCACCACCTCCAAACAAAGCATTCTTTCTGGTCATCTGACCACCTCATCCTCTTCTGACCTCACCACACAGGTCACATGATATTTAGACTCATCTGGGTTCTCTCTGTAAAGCACCCAGAGCCTTGTTTTATGATACCACTGGCACCACCATGGTGATGCCTCTCGCTCAGAACCCGGCTTGGTGAAGACTCTTTCTTCTGGCATCAGGACACTGGAAGAACATCCCACCAGTCATAATGTCTACTGTGAGGTCATGGGAAAATGACTAAGCTTCTCTGTGCCTCAGTTTCCTCATCCATGAGAGGGTATGAAATACTATTAGGTGTATAATCCATCACAGACATCACAGACGGTGAGTGACAATCTCTACTGCAGGATTGTCACTAGAGGCCACACCCCTGCCACCAAGAGTTGAGTGAACACTGTCTGGACATTTTCCATGCAGTGATATGTTTATTGATCATTTGCTGCAATCCCCCCACTTTGGGTAGGGATGGTAGAAGTGTCCTTTTGTCATGTAAGGGTGGTCATTGGGAACCTAGAAAAAGGCTCCTCTGTCCTAAGTAGGTGTCAAAGGTGGAAAGGAGGCAATCAGACCAACAGGCTCCATGCAGCTGCAGGATTGAGTTCTCCCAACACTGTGCCCGATGGGGGAAGTGTGAGGAGCCCTTGAAGAGCCACTGGGTGCAAGAGGAAATGTGTGAGGCAGGAACTGGGCATAAGTGATACCAAATGCTGTAAATATTCTCAGGGAAGCAGTTTCCCTTTTCAGTCCTTAGGCTGAGGGCCACATGATTGACCTATACGTCTGTACAATCCCATGAAGGCAGTGGAAGATGAAGGCAGACATAACCAGAGCCTAGACAAGGGCTGACCTTTTGGGTTGAAGCAGATACTGGAGTGGCAGCAGGGAGGGCCACAAACAGGTTCAAGGCTCAGGAAAATGAGCTAGTGCAGGCAAGAAGACTGGGAGCCCAATAGACTGTCCACAGGCCCCTATGCATGTCAAAGTTATAGTTATTCACTCATTTTCCATCCAGGCATGCCTTAGCCAATCAGAGCATGGAGCCAAAATACGCATAGACACACACCTGCATGCATAATCCCCGGCTCCTGGGAAGAAGCCTCAGCACATGGGATTCTCTAGTTTTCATTGGGATTTGTGACTTTGGCCATGAAGAGTGGAGTCTGAGTATTTGTGCTATAGATAATCATTAGGAATGACCTGTCAAAATATACTTCCAGAGGGTTCAAAATCAGAGCCGATCCCACCATCATGATTCCCGTGGCGGCAGCTGCCTCTGTGCCTATCTCACCAACATCCAGCACAGCCTTGTGGACCACCTGTAGGAGAAAGACCAGAGACCAGGAGGGCAGGAGAGGAGATTCTGCTGGTGTAATTGTTTGTTCCTTGCACGAGCTCTGGCCCTGGGGTTTACCAGTCTCTGCTCAGGGTGAGGTGAGACATGCCCTGGGTCTTCTCAGTCTCTGAGATTCTGTGTTGCCCTCAATCCCACAACACTCTGGAGAATGGGCATAGGAAACACCAGTCCTTACCCCTCACCAGCTTCTCAGGAGACTCACAGGGGACAGCCAGGGTGCTGGCAGCCAGTGCAGGCTTCAGCATCCCTCTGCTGCAGCCTCCTTGGGACATACAACAGCAATGCACAGGCCATGACTTTTCATTCCCACACTGCCATGCCCTGCTGGTACAGATCTGAGCCCAGGGCTCTGAGTGGGCCCTGGACAGAACACTAGGCATGGCCAGGCTGTGAGTCTGTAGTGTGAGAATGTAGTGTGAGGTCCCAAAACATCTTTCTTATTATTGTGAAGTTTTCATCCTAATCGCCATTCACCTTGCTATTTCCTTACTGCTACTGCTGTGTGTGCTAATCAGCAGGCACTGGGCCATCTGTGCAGTGAAGAAGCTAAGGCTCATATTGCTTTCTTCTGTAGTGCTTTGTGGGTGGTATCCTCACTACAGAATAGGTTTGGGCCAGTGATGGTTGAAGACCTAGCAAGGCTCTCCCCACCCCCCAGGCTGCTTGGTGAAGTTATGTTTAGTTGGTAGAGGCTGCATGGTATCCAGCAGAGGTATATAGGCTATAATCCAGCTCTCCAGCAGAGGTATATACGCTGGTATCCAGCTCTCCTAGGTGAGGGAATCTCAGAACTGCAGACGTTCTCACAAGTTTACAATCCCCACACACCACACCTGGCTTTTAGCATCTACATTCAGGTCCCAATGAGAACCACCCAGTGTGTCTCAGTTTACCTTAGAGACCATCAAGTCCTTGTCCCCTGTGATCCCAGACAGGTCAGCCTGTGAGGAGAAGACTTCCCTGATGCCCAGCTTTGAAAGGATGCCCTCCATGCTGTCATCAGTGGAGATAGAGAACTTGGGCAATCGGAGCTCGTCAATCATCCTGGAAATAAAAAAGAGTAATGCAAGACTCCCTGGACTGTGAAACCACGGGGTATCTGGTGCACCGCTCCATAGACGTTTCTCTCAGCAAAGAGAACCCCTCTTTCTATCCATGCCTACATCACATGGCTTTCCTCTTTCTAATGCATTAGTTATCAACTGGTTCCTAGTGCCTGTGAGTGTTTACAGGAGCAGATAATGATTCTTGGTGTCAGCTGTTCCTCTGTGATGCACAAAATGAAGTCCCTCACCCATCATGTGAACCCTCAGACTTCATCTAATGATCCTTCTATTTGAAATTGCACACTGCCTCAGACTCCAGCTTTCCTTTTTGGAACTCTCCTTTTAAAATCTTACTCCTTCTCACCTTTCACAAAATACTGAACAGTTGCATTTCCATCTCCACACTCTCTCTAATTCACTTACAAGATGAGTCCACAAGGGTAAGAAAATTTGTACTTGAGTCTCTGATATCCTCTCAGGGTCTTAATCAGAGCTTGGTACACAGTAGGTCTTCAAGCCATCATCATTGCCTTCCCAGTGGGTGAATGTGTGTGATGGGACGAGATGGCTACATAGGGCAGACCTAATTCTCAGAGCTGAAATCTCATTCTCCCTTCCCTCTGCCATCTAAAACCCATTCAAGATTCCTGGTAATTATAGCCTGTTAGACACAGAGGACTCCTCACCTCCTGCTCTAGCTAATGTCCTCTTGTGAACAACAAGCAAAAAAAAAAAAAAAAAAAAAAGATGAGAGTAAAATCGGTCCCAAACTACTGAGTCAACAGAGGGAAATGCAGCCATCTCCACTAGTCCCTGCTGACTCTCTAATATTATACAGAGAGTGCTAGTGAGACTCTGAGGTACAGGAACATTGGGTTTTGGGCTGACAGCAGGATGGGGAGCCAACAGCTCTGGTTCCTGTGGACATGCACCTGGGTCTCAGAGATTTCTTCCATTTCCTCAGGGTCTCTGGCTGTAAGCTGGCTTCCAGCTGCTGCATCTTGCCCTCGTCAGGGAGGATGAACAGGGCGCTGGCATTGCCTGTGTACTTCAGCTCCACCACTGAGCAGGACAGCTCCTCATCCCGGAAGTAGGGTGTGGTCAGAAATTTAAGCTTCATCATAGGCACCCTCACAGTCCTGTTGTTGTCCAAGTAGAAGTCAGACTCAAATGTCGAATCAGGGTCAAAAGGTGTCTTCCACTTTCCTAAGGATGAAGCAGGTCATCAGATGGTAATATCACCTGAGGACCCCACCTCCATCCCACTTCTGCCCAGTTTCTGAATCTTGGCAGTAATGAATCCATTATCAACAACACAGTTTCCCTTACTGGTTTCATAATCTGGATTAGAAAAAACACCTTTGCAGATGTAGAACTATGAATGAGAAGTGATCCAAGGACTTTGTTTGGAAAGGGGAACTCAAAATCAAAGTGTCTCTATGTGAGATATCTGAAAAACATTCAAGGATCTACGGGTGGCTGTGTAACCGAGAGATGAGAGTGACCCTGCTGCACTGGAGCCTGGGGAGCGTTGGCGTCCATTCTTCCTCAAGTCTAGAAGGCAATGCCTTGTGGGACAGGTTTTAGGAGAAACAGGACAAGAGAGACTGTGTTCCCCCACACCATGATCTGTAGATGGTGCCCTTCACTGTGAACCTCCTAATGGAAGGCAGAACCTAGAGCAATGATTAGGTTTATAATGAAGATCATGAGATTTGCCTTCCTAGAGTTGCATTGCCAGTGCCCATAGTTGTTTGGCTAAGACATAAGTAATGAGACCTCTTCTCTCACATGAACTATGTTCACACTCATGAATCACAGAATCCTGTCCACACGTGTCCCACATCCCATTGCATTAACCATCTGCATTTTATCCTGGTCTCATGAGAGAATTACCAATATGGAGCCTGATAAAGATACAAGGGTATATGTTTGGGAGATGCCTTATTTACAGAGCAATCTAGCCAGCCAGCAGCGCACAGAGTAAGTACAGCAAGCCGATGATGAAAAGGAAGAAGTGGCCTCCACATGCTTTCCCCAGACTCTTAAACCTTCCCCACATCACCCTGACCACAACCTCGCAGGCGTGGTCAGGCACACCTGTAGCCAGTCCTTAGGAAGCTTGGTTACAGTGTCTCCCTACACTGGTCCAGCATTGCAGAAAAGGCTCATGGTAGAGATCCTGCAGAGAAGCTGCCAACAGGACACTTCAATTAGTGTCAGCCATGCTGCTTTCCCCTTATATTTGGTGTAGCCAGGCCCCTTAGGTCAAGATCCTTAAGATGGAGGTTGTCTAGCAGACAGATTCTGTGGGAACTTTTTAGAAACACTGTAATGGGCTGAATGAGGAATTCCTTGTGATAGTTTGAATGCAATTGGTCCCCATAAGCTCATTGTTTGGAGGTGTATCTTTGTTAGAGTAGGTGTGGCTCATGGAGGAAGTGTGTCACTTTGGAGGTAGGCTTTGAGGTCTCAAAAATGCTGAATTATTAGGAGGCATGCCTTTGTTTGAGTAGGTGTGGTTATTGGAGGGTGTGTGTTACTGTGGAGCCAGGCTTTGAGGGCTCATAAATACTGAAGGTACTTCCCATTGCCTGCAAGATATAGGACTCTCAGATACCTCCACAGTGCCATGTCGGCCTGCATACTGCCAGTCCCACCATGTTGACAATGGACTGAACCTCTGAACTGTAGGTGGGCCACCCTAATTAAATATTTTCCTTCATTAGAGTTGCTGTGTTCATGGGGTCTCTTCATAGCAATAGGACACTGACTAAGACACTGTCTCTGCAGGGAGAAACCATGGCTTATGCACACTCAGGTAGGCCTGGACAACCTGAGCTATGCATTCTGCTATTCAGTAAGTTTAAGGCACAATCAAATTCATTCCTCTTAGACTGAGGAGTAAGTACCAGAAACATCAGCTATATCCAGAAGATCCAAAAGGATAAGTAGGGTCTTCTAGTAATATCAAGTTAGGTACCTATGTCTACAAGGCCACTAGTACCTTATTTCCAGTGTTCAGCGTAAAGACACAATGTACCCTAATGAAAGAAGGAGCTTTGTAACCTGTGAGAGTAAGATATCCTTAATACAAAATCACCAGCCAAATGCAAGCCAGATTGTGTCAGGTGCAGCAAGCTAGGAAGGTCAGAGTGAAGGGCTCCCATGTGCCTCGCTGCCCCTTAAAACCCTATCACAGGTCATCCTGACCTCACCTTGACCACGCCCTAACAGGCATGGTGAGGCGCACCTGTAGCCAGCTCCTAGCAGCGTGGCTTACACTGTCCCTTACAGTACCCAGCCAACATCCTCTCCCTCCATGCCCAACCAGTGGCCATCCTCACCTTTAAAATAGATGTAATTCACCAGCACCATTAATGCACTGTCATCCAGGTCTGAGATTAGTTCCTTGATCTTCCCATGGGTATTTTTGCTCACATAGTCATTGATGAGCTTTTTGGCTTCATGAGGCTGCTGGAAGTCAGTCGAGGAGGCCTCGGCCTGGTACAGGGCCCTTGCCTTCTCCTTGAACTCTGCCAGGATTGGTAGGCGCTTTTCAACAAATATGGCACTGCCTGTGCTGATCTTCACCTGGTCTCCTGGCTGGCTGAGCATGTGGAGGAGGTCCCCAAAGCCCCTGTGGATGTCTTCCTTAGGTGTCTCTGTGAGATTGAACTTGAGACCTTCCAGAATCTCTTCCAGGGTGTTGCTGCTTGCTCCCAGGGACAGGACAGCCAAGGCAAATGAGATGCTGAACGGGGAGAAGACGATGTTTTTATCTGGATTCTTCAAAGCCAGCTCCTTGTAGAGGCTGAAGGCAAAGTCAGTGTTGATGGAGGCCAGGTTTAGACTGTCCACTTGTGTCCCATTATTTTGGTCTTCCTGGGCTGTGGTTTCCTTTCCCAATGTGCCATCTGGTTGGCAGAGGACAGCAGGGCAGAACACAGCCACCAAAAGAACAAAAGCTACACAGAGGGCCATCTTCTCTGTTCTCTAGGTTGAAAAGAAAGCTCTTTTAAGTCTGGGAAGGCCAGGTGGTGCCCTGACCATATTCTAGTCCTGCATACTGGCCTGCGTTGTGTCCTTGCTCTGCTGCCATTTTCTGCTGCCTTTGTGACCTTCCTTAGGAGGTGCTCTGGGCACTCAAATGGCATTACTAGACCCCATGCACCCAGTTACCCTGGAGGAAGTGATGCTCTGGTAGCCAATTTTCCTAATAGAGAATCAGGATCCATGGAGATGAAGGGACATGCCAGGTCACAATGTAAGGAAGAGAAGGACCTGGGCGTGGGCAAAAGCCTTGAGAAATCGTAACTCCTTCTTTCCTTTTCTGGCTTTGCATAAGGACTCATTAGACATCAGGGAATTCTCTTAGTTTGCACTTGTGCCCAATCCACCATCACATTCCAGTCAGGACTCAGTGAAGGACCTTTGAATTAGGTCAGTAGCAAATGGCTCACCCCAACCTCCAGATGACATGTCCATGGCTTCTCACTGCCCTGGGCTGCATCTGGTTCATGTTTCTGGACATGGGATGGGCTAATTGAAAGAAATCACTGCACACATCTGTTGTAGTCCCTAAACCATGGCACCCCTGAGAACTGGCATTAGAAGAGCACATGGGGGTCGTTCTTTAAGCTCTCCAGGATTTCACATGGTGGTTTGTATCTCAGGCTACGAAGGTTTCTGGCAGGAAGAAAAATCAGTGCTGTCCCAGTCTCTGCTGCCTGCACCATATTCATTTTGACTGTCAGGATGGCTGTGTGGTGAGCAATTAGGTGGACCTGTCTGTGCAGCCTGTTGAGTGGTCCAGGTTACCTTATGAGTAAAATTGTTTGCCTTATTATGGGCATTGTGGGTGTTTTTAGGGAATTTACACACACTTCTGGAGTGTGTGGGGGAGCACATGCATCCGAAAAGACCATATTTGAAAGCCTGTGATCATCTGTCCACTCTGTAGGTGAGTTCAGAGGAGAACGTAGACAGCAGAGGAAAGGATGGTGGGGAAGATGGATAGGGAGCAGAGAGGACAAGGTGGGGATCGGTTGCAGGGGTGAGAAAGTGGAAGGAAGGGGGCAGGAGGCTCTGAGCAGGGAGTGAGGGGGATCAGGTGAGGGAGCCAAGGGGAAGGTGGGGGGAGAAGACCAGAAGAGAGTGGGAGGAGAATGGAGGAGCAGGAGAGGGAGGTGTCGGAGCTGAGCCACGTGTCCTCAGGGCTGCGGCATGCCTGCAGAGGGACCAGGGACTTCAGCTGCTCCTAACTGTGTTTATTGTGTTTAATGCATTCTTTTCTTTGGGAAAACATTCAACCATAGTTCACTTCAAAATGATTCCCACAGAAAACAGGCTAGTGTGTTTGTGCAAGAGAAGACCTGGATGAGTGGCTGAGCGGTTGTGTTTTCTTTGCTATGAGAGGGTAGAACCTCTATTCCTCGCCATAATATTGGGGAAGTGGGGTGTCTGGACCCAAGGCATTTCCTTTCTGTTGTATGCACAGTAGGGATGCCACCTGCCCCATAGGGACTTTGTAACAGTCCTGTGTCCCCCTAGCTATGACAGCAGCACCCAGGCTTGACAATGTCTCAATACTTCCTCTCCGTGGAGTGTCGGAAGGAGCAGGCTCCATTCACTCTCCAGGAGCATAGCCCGTGGCACCAGCATATTCCATAGACAAAAATACCCAGACTGGAGAAAAGATTTATATACACCCCAAAATGTCCAACTCAGTGCCCCAGGAACAACTCCTCACCACGCCCCATATCAAGACCTCAGGTCACTGCAAGTACCATAGTCCTGGCAAGGCTCTTCTTCTGTCCCTGGAGAGAAGGAACCCTGGGCATTACCTGCAGAGCTGATACCGCTGCTGGCATCTGTTAGGTGAGCTGCAATGCTCCCAGTTGCTGCCACCTGGGTTGCTGTTCTTCCACTGAACACTGATGTTCTATTTATCCCTACCACCTCCCACCTCTTAGGAAATGCTGGCACACACAACCTGTGCTCTGTGCTCAAACTGGAAAAAAAAACAGGATGATTTCTGGTAACACCAATTATGAAACTTTACCTAGCACAAACATTGTGTTCCAATCAATAATGCAGGAAGAGCTGGATTTTGAGGCTATGGCTTCTGTTTCTCTGATGGTTCAAAGATCAATGTGAAACCAGGGAGTAATCTGAAGGAAAAGACAAGCCCCATCTGCATCTGTGTAACCGTCCTGTCTGGCAGCAATGGACATATTCTAAATAGAGCCTTCCTCTCCCCTCTTTGGCTATCAAATTTCTGAAGGGAAGCTGCCTTGTCTGGTGGTGAAGGAAAACCCCTGAAAGCAATCTGTCTGCAGAGCCAGGCTGGCTGATCTGAATTGCAGTAGTGTAGAGGGATGGGGACACTGCAGGACAGAGCCTAATTACCTCCTCTTGGGCTAAGTGCTGCCTCTCTCTGGAACAGCCATGTCTGCTCCCTCTGTGTCAGAACTAAACCTTGTGACAATAGAGTCTATTAACTTATAGACAACCTGCTTCAACCCAATAGCTAAGGATGCCAGCAGATAACATCTTGAGCCTGTAGAGATGTACATCTTGATGTATCTGCCTCTCTGAGGTTCCCAACCCTGCATTTTAATCTTGCCTTGATTTGTGACTTCCTTTCTCTTGTAAATCTATAAAGTTTTTGTGAAATTGCTGTCACATTAGAACATGTTTGGGTGACCTAAACCAGTGTTCTTGGACCACAGTCACTCACAATGGCTCTTATACAGCATCTGTTATTCCCTCAGGATGACAGCTGTGGGGTTTGTGTCAACAGTGGGGTTAGAAACTCAGTAGGCAGGGTCAGGTCCAAAGTCACTGTCCCCAAAATGGAGGTGCTGGTCCTAACAAAAAGGATTTTGGCTGAGTAAACAGAAGCCTAAATGCAGGGCTCTGTGTACCAGAGAAGCAGATCACCCATG
The DNA here is from genome assembly GCF_003668045.3 of Cricetulus griseus. Taxonomy (NCBI): domain Eukaryota; kingdom Metazoa; phylum Chordata; class Mammalia; order Rodentia; family Cricetidae; genus Cricetulus; species Cricetulus griseus. The sequence goes on from NC_048598.1 coordinate 190,686,604, forward strand.
GTGCATTTCTGTTTGCCAGGAACCATGCCAGCCTTCCCACACCTGTCAGCAACCTCAGGCAAGAGCACTCAGCTCCCCTTCAAACCAGACAGGCTGAATCAGCTCTAAGATGCCTACCCCGCTCTCGTTGTGCCCCTCCATGACTCTCGTGAGTCTTTAAACTTCCCTCTGAATCATCACAAGCCAGGCCTCCATCCCCTGCACAGCTCTCCACAGTCTTGTCTTCCAGCTCCCACAGAACATCGCACTGACATCCCAACACTCAGGGGCTTTTCTAGCCCAAAGTTCCAAAGTCCTTCTTTACTCATCTCCAAACCCTAGTAGGTCTGTCACAGCAATAGCCCACTTCACTGGCACCATCTTGTCTTATTCAGGGTTTCCTGGCTGTCACAAAACACTGTGACCAAAAAGCAAGATGGGGAGGAAGGTGCATTTGTCCTTTTACCTCCACATTGCTGTTCATCACTGAAAAGACTTAGGAGAGGAACTCAGAAGGGAAAGAACCTGAGACAGAAGCTGATGCAGAGGTCCTGGAGAGGTGCTGCTTACTGGTTTTCCAGCCCTGTCTTGCTCAGTTTTCTTTCTTATAGAACCACCAGTTCATGAATGCAGCCAGCCACTGTGATTTGGGTGTCCTTCATCAATAACTAATTAAGAAAATTTCTTAGAGGCAGATACTATGGAAACATATTCTAAATTAAGATTCCATTATTGATCTCTCTGTCTGTCTCTCCCTCCCTGTCTCCCTCCCTCTCTCCCTCCCTCTCTCCCTCCCTCTCCCTCTCCGTCTCCGTCTCTGTCTCTGTCTCTGTCTCTCTCTCTCTCTCTCTCTCTCTCTCTCTCTCTCTCTCTCTCTCTCTCTCTCTCTCTGTGTGTGTGTGTGTATAAGAACAGCCACAGCCAGCCCCCTCCCATGAACAAAATGGTCATGAAGAGAAATGAGGGTTTTGCATGTGTTTGACAACAAGGACAGTCAATCAGCAAGGCTGACCCGGCTACATCTGCCACTGAGTGCCAGATCTGCCAGCAGCAGACCGACCCTGAGCCCCAGATATGGCATCATTTTCCTGTATAACTAGCCAATGGCCTGGTGGCAAGTTGACCTCTTTAGACCACTTCCCACTTGAAAAGGAAAATAGTTTTTGTCCTTAGTGGATGTGGTGGTTGTCCCCACTGACTCAAGTTTTTGAATGCTTGGCCTGCAGGGAGTGAGACTATTAGGAGGTGTGTCTTATTGCAGTATGGGTGGCATGCTTGGAGGAAGTGTGTCTCAGTTCAATTCTGCTGCCTGCAGATCAAGATGTAGAACTCTCATCTCCTCCCCAGTAGTGGGTCTGCCTGCCTGTGGCCATGCTTTCCTGCCAGGCTGATAATGGGACTAACCCTCTCAACTGTGAGCCAGGACCAATGAAATGTTTTTCTTTATAAGAGCTGCTGTGGTCATAGTGTTTCTTCCTGGCAATAGAATCTCAATCTAAGATGCTGGAGCAGACACTTATTCTGGTTATGAATTTGCCTTTCCTGCAAGGACTGCTTCTGCCCAAACCATCATCCATAGACTTACAGAACACCTTATCAACCATCATGTTATTCCACACAGCATTGCTTCTGATCAAGGAACTCACTTCAGAGCCAGAGAAGTGTGATTCCACTGATCTTACCAAGTCCCTCACCACCCTGAAACAGCTGACCTGATAGAGAGATGGAATGGCCCTTTGATAACACAGTTACAGTGCCAATTATGTGGCAACAGTCCAAAGAGCTGTGGCAGCATTCTCTAGGAGGTGATACATGCTCGGAATCATGGTCCAGTATATGGTATGGTTTCTTCCAAAGGCGAGACCCACAAGTCCTGGAATTAAGAGGTGAAAAGGGATAAATTCCAATCTATCACCCTTAGTGATCTAAATGGGGGAGGTTTAATTCCTATCTCCATGATCTAAATTCCGCTGCCTTTTATCCACAGTCCAAGAATGGAATAACTGTTAGGTGGAGTGATTGGTCCAGATTACTAAGAAGATTGGACTGGTTCTCCACAGTAGAGGGAAGAAAGTTCATGTCTGGAGTTCATGTGACCCCTTAGGGAGTCTCTGTGTTACCATGTCTCAGATTAAAATCATTGGAAACTACATTAACCTAATCCACTCAGGATGACAAAGGGCATGAAGGTATGGGTCACTTTCCAAGAAAGAGGAAAGACCAGGTGAAGTGCTTGCTGAGTGTGCAGGAAATACAGAATGGGCAGTAGAGGAAGACAGTTATAAATACCAGCTAAGACTTTGTGACCAGTTCCAGAAAAGAGGATTATAACTGACGTGTTTCTGTCATTTTTTTGGTTAAGAATGCATTTGTCTAGATATCCTCAATTTCTTTATCATGTAATGTAACATCAATTCAGAGAATATCAGTGGATATAATTATCAAGTTAGATATACTAAACGAATGGCTCTCAAGGAACATTGCAACCTATTATAAAATTAATAATGCATTTCTGGTCAGAAAAAGCATGGCGATATCATATTAGGTATAAATTTGACATGTTAAATATATACTGTATTTGCAGTTGTACATGGGATAGTTAATCTATGTAAGACATAGCTAATACCTGATTATACTTTTCAATCAGAAGTTACACATGAATTAAGGAGACATGATATGTGTCAAGGTGATACCAGGTGGACTGGTGATTGTCAAATTGACTCCATCTGGAATTAGGTAAAACTCAAGTATCAGGAAATCCCTGTCAGGAAATGTTTCTTAAATGATAGTTTTAAATATGGAGAGAAACATTTACTGTGGATCTTTTGAGATGGGAATATCTGCTTTTAATCCAGGCCACACTTTCTGCTGGCAGCCTAGATAAGGGCATAGAAGAAGAATGCTTGCTTTCTTTGTCTGCTTGCTCTTACTCTCCCTAGCAAGTCCACTCCTTCACTGGCATCGGAGCCTACTCCCTCAGGATCATGGCGTAACAAAGACCAGGTGAGACATTCAGTCCTGTATACTGAACAACTACTGCATTCTTGGACCTTCCATTGGTAGACAGCCATTGTTGGACAAATTATGCCACAGGTTTTAAGCATTCTAACAAATCCCCTTTCTGTATATATAGGTTCATCGTATAACTTTTGTTTCTCTACAGAACCCTAAAACATGAAATTTAATATTCCATTCACACAGTAAGTTCAATGATGAATAGGTGTTAAGTAATAGCTGTAGATAATTTAGGTTTGGTAGGCAGCATTCCAACTGTACACAATCATGAGGTTTTCATCAATGGGCCAAGCAGAATCTTCACCACAGTGATGGCTTTTCTGTGACACTGTCAGTTATCACTTGCATCTCATGGATAGAATGTGGGCAGCCAACAAGGAAAGCATCACAGGCTTGAGTTATGAAACTACAGATTCGCCTTTCCCTCCTACCCACTATTTTTTTATTCAGTTTTGCTTGAGAAAATAGAATCTTACTATACAGTGAAGGGTTATGGTTTGAATGCAGAATGTCCCCAGAGGCTCAGGGGTTTGAAATCTTGTCCTCGTGTTGGTGACACTGCTTTGGGAACTCAGTGGCTAACTTTACTAAAGCTGGGAGCTAGAGGGATTTAACTGGCTGAGTTCTGACGAGATTTCTGTTTCCTGATTCTTCAGATGGGTCATGGCAGTTCCTCTGTAGCCATAGAATGAAACTTGCCCTTCCACCCTGACTGTCCTGCCAAGAACACAAGAGTTGAAATTAACCCTTTTACATTCAAATTGCTTCTGTTGGGTATTGTGACCCAGCAACAAGGAAAACAACTAACATACCCAGGCTGTCCTGGCACTCCTGGTCTCCCTGTCTCAGCCTCTCTAGAGCCGGGATGACAGGTGTGCAAGCCTCATCTCCAGCAGTTCTTTCCCAGGCCCCTCCTAAGTCCTCCCCACCTGACCTCTCTTCTCCCCTTGCCCCTCACTTCAGCATTTTCTCTCTTACTTTCCCTTCCTCTTTCTTTCTCTTCTGCTTTTCCTTCTTTCCCCTCTCCTTACCTCTCTTGATCCCCTCTCAGAATTTAAGTCTGAGCATCCCTTTGAGCAGGCCTAGAGGGATTTCCCATCAAAAGCCATGAGAGGGCTGGAGGTTAGCCCAGAGGTAGGGAGCTTGCTCAGCAAATTCAAGACCTGGATTGAGTTTACAGTACCAGGGAAAAAGAGAACTTTAACAGCTGAAACTTAATGGCCCATTGACTTCACATATTCAATGATAAAAGAATATTTATGAGGACAAAGTCATAACCCAAGATAATTTATTTCCATAAAGGAATGTTCAACTCTGCACCATCATGAGTTTTTCATCAATGAGCCATGTAGACTTTTCACCACAGTGGTGACGTTTCTGTGAGAGTGTCAGTTATCACTAGTACCTCATGGATAGAATGTGGGCATCAAACAGGTAGGGCTATAATTCAAAATGTTTGTCATGTTATGATTGAAATAGCTACTATGCTCTTCTAGGAAAGAACATTTCAAATAATCTGACATTCATTAAGTAGTATGTAAATTATGCTGTCCCCTGAGTGTGGGTACCTACAGACTATTTGGAGGCATGATCTCACTCTTGGTCTAAACATTATTGAAAGTATGTAAATCTATTAAGAATAAGTGTACAACCTTCCTGGAGTGTGAAGGATGGGTTTGTTATCCAACCACTTGAGTTCATCAGAATTCTAGGTGCAGATGCCTGAGAAGTAGACATTTCTTCCCTCCCTAGTGTTTGTCTGTTCTGTCTCACTGTACTGGGACCATACACTTCACGTAATAAGCTAAGCTGCTATATATTTCTCCCACTAAGCTATCTCCACAGCTTTCTTCTCTTTCTCCTTGAAAATTTTCTTTATGTGATTCTGTATTTGTAAAGTTTATGTGTGCATCTCTGAGCATATCCATAAGAAGGTCAGAGGTCATCCACACATCATTCCCCACTCATCTTGATTATATGATAGGGTCTATCCATAGACCTGGAATTCACTGAATTACCTAGATTGGCTGGCCAGTGAGTCCCAGGGATCCACCAGTCTCCACCCCAGAGCTGGAACCACAAGTTCATGTGACCACACTTGTTTTTTTTACTTCTCTATTAGGGAAGAGAACTCTGGTCCTCATGCATGTGAGACCAGCACTTTACCCACCTCACCATGTACCTAGCCCTCATCTTCTTGATAGTGTCTTTAGATGCACAAAGCTTAATTTGCCTTAGGGCCAGAGTTAAGATATAAGCAGACCCTGACCTGAATTCTCTGAAACAGTGATTTCGACCAAATCTTTGCTTCCCTCAGAGGGTTGTCTCAGATGTGCTGTCCCAGTGATAAAAGGCTAACTGACACACCTCTCTACATACTGTCTGCTCTGTGACCCTCAGTAATAACATCAAAAAATAGGCAGCCACTGGGTGGCAGCTCATCATCCTCTCAGAAGGCCCAGAAAGTGGTTGTGATGGTTTTAGGGAAAGACAACTTGGTGAGGATCTGCAGATCATTAGGTCACAGAGGCTGCCTCTTGGGGACTCTCCATCTCGGTGTGGTTACCTTTAGATACTCTATCCTGGCCTTAGTTTGGAGCACAGGTGTCTGAACTCACTACTGTAAACAAGCCCTGCCCCCCCCCCATTCTGTTACCTCTATTGTACACCGAGGCTGTTCCTGGAGTGGGTTCATCACAAGGGCAACATTTGGTGATCAAATTCCGGGGGAACCCTCAAGAATGGAGAACAGTGAAACCTTGATATCTGTGTCTTAGAATCCCTTAAAAGGTGGACTCAGACTTTGTCAACAACTTCTGCACCAGTTCACAGGCAGCATGAGATGTACTCAGCACCAGGCTCCTTAGATAACTGACCTAAAGCCGGGAAGGATGGAGGATTGCCGCTGACACATGTCAGTGCTCAGGGAATCCAAGAGATGGCCACTTTAGGGCCTTGAATGACTGTTGGACAATTGCAATTGTTGGGACATGGCTGCTTTCAATGCATGGGTCCCTTCTTATCAATCCGTGGTAGCTATAGGGTGGTACCTCAGTGCTCACTGGGGAAGGGCATCCTGTGTGTGACCCTCCAGGCTGTAATTCTCAGCAACCACATGTCCACCTGCTCAGTGTGTGTTCTTTGAAGCCTTGAGACTCAAGTAAGTCCCATTTTGAATGGACAACTTTCCCTCTCCGTGCAACACTCTGGCTGAGGTTCTGGGCTCATAGATTCTCCATGGACACCCAGAACCCCAACCCCAATTCACCATGACCTCCTCTTGTCTTCTACCAAGGCACTAAATCAGCTGATCCTTTAGCTGAATCACCCATTCTCTTCTCTGATGTCATCTGATTAACCTGAAACTGCCATAGTACAATCCCAGATCTGCCCAGAGCAGTTCTCTGCCTTACAGACACCCAGAGCTACCAGGGTCCAAAGACAGGAACAGTGGTCCACTCATCCAGAGCTCCCTGTCATTCGCAGTCATTTGAGGGTCCTCACAGGGCCAGGCTCTTTGCCATCCAGTGTCTGCCTTTTTCTAAACCTACCACAATTCTTAGAAATGCCTCCAGTGTTCTTTGCCTCCCCGCCCCCCCAAAGCATTCTTTCTGGTCATCTGACCACCTTCTCATCCTCTTCTGACCTCCACACAGAGGTCACATGATCATCAGACTGTAACATGAATAAATAAAAGACCCAGAGACAGATATTGGGATTCAAGCTGAAGATCAGAGAAGCAAAGGAGCCGGCCACTAGCTCTCACCTCTAGCTCATTCTGAAAGGGCTGATCCATGTACAAGCTCTTCACCAAGTCTCAAACTGCTGCCTATCCTCACTGTGGCTGGAGAATAAATCCCTCATACTGCATACTGAAGACCCTGTTTTTATCTTTTATACCACCCTCTACTGCTGGGATTAAAGGCATTTGATCAATTACTCTTTTAGACTGATTCATTCTCATGTATCCCTGGGTGGCCTTGAAGTCAACGAGATCCATCTACCTCTTAATTCTGAGTCCTAGGATTAAAGGTGTGCACCACAGCCTCCTAGCTGCTGGCTGCTGGGATTAAAGGTGTGTGGCTGACTTTGTTTTCTGAATCCTCATGAAAGATTTAATAAATCATAAATAATGTATGACCACATTAGACTCATCTGAGTGCTCTCTGTGAAGCATCCAGAGCCTTGTTTAATGATCCATCTGCCATCACCACAGTGATGCCTTGGACACAGAACCCAAGATTTGTGTAGACTGTTCCTCTGCCATCAGGACACTTGGAAGCACATCTCACCAGTCATAATGTCTACTGGGAAAATGAATAAGGTTCTCTGTGCCTCAGTTTCCTCATCCATGAGAGGGAATGATGATACCACAAGGTGAGAGGTCCATCAGATGAGTCACAGACAGTGAGTGACAATCTCTACTATGCTGTTGTCACTGGAGGCCACACCCCTGCTGAGTGAACAGTGTCTGCCCATTTTTCTGTGCAGATATACACTCATTGACCATTTGCTCAAAGCCTTGCATTTTGGTTAAGAAAGGTGGAAGCGTCCATCTGTCATGTGACGGTGGTCACTGGGAACCTAGAAAAAGGCTCCCCTGCCCTAAGTATGTATAGAAGGGGGAAAAGAACCGATCAGATCAATAGGCTCCAAGCAGCTGCAGGAATAAGCTCTCCCAACACTGAGCCAGATATGCGCAGGGTCAGGAATGCACGAAGGGACAGTGGTTGGAAGAGGGAAAGTGTGAGGCAGGAACTGAGCACCAAGTGGTACCAGATGCTGAAAATAGACTCAGGGCGGCAGTTTCCCTTATCAGTCCTGGGGCTGAGGGCCACGTGTTTGGCCTATATGCATGTATACTCTCATGAAGGTTGTGGAAGCTGAAGGCAGACATAACCAGAGCCTAGACAGGGGCTGAGCCTTCTTGCCATTGCCCAGGCTTTGGGTAGAGGCAGCAGAGAGGGGCCACAAAGACAGACTCCAGGCTCAGGAACATGATCCAGTTTTTCCAAGAGGACTGGGAACCTGACACTGACTGTCCACAGGTCCCTGTGCATGTTCCAGTTGCTGTTAGGATAAAGCTGGAAGTGGGTCCTGTGTGGGGGACCATGGTAGATTCCTTGGCCAGCGACAGTGACCAAGGCAGGGGACAAACATGCCAGGCAGACAGAGCTTAAGTGAGAAGTTTTATTAGAAAAAGGAGGGAGGGGGAAGGAAAGAGAAAAGAGGTAAAGAGACACAGAGACAGAGAGATGCAGAGAGGACAGAAAAGAAGAGGGAGACGGGGCAGAGAGAGAGGAGAGCAGAGAGAACAGAAAGAGCAGTAAGAGCAGAAAGAACAGCAAGAGACCTTAAGAGGATGGGACCTTTCTTTTAAAGGGGTCCTTTAGCCTGCATGCAGACTAGTACTCATGGAACCCTGGGCTGACCAGAGTACTGCCTGATTGCATTCTGCCAGGTGACAGGGACAGCCAGCATAGTGCCTGAATCCTTACACCAGTCATACAGTTAGTCAATTGTCATTGTCCAATCCAGGCATGCTTCGGTCAATCAGAGCATGGAAGCCAAAATGCACATGGAGACCCCATACAGGCTTAATCCCTGGCTCCTGGGAAGAAGCCTCACCATTTGTGAAGTTTTAGCCCCTCTTAGGATTTGTGATTTTGGCCATAAAGAGTGCTATCTGAGTGTTTGTGTCAAAGACAATCATCAGGAACGGTCTGTCTAAGTACACAGTCATTGGCAACCATTTTCTAGACCTAAAGGAGATGCTGACTCCTGTGGCGGCAGCTGCCTCTGTGCCCGTCTCTGCCACATCCAGCACAGCCTTGTGGACCACCTGTAGGAGAAAGACATCACTCACTGGAGACCAGGAGGGCAGGAGAGGAGATTCTGCTTGCACAAGCTCTCGCTCTGGGGTTTCCAAGTCTCTGCTCAGAGTGTGAGGTGAGGCATGCCCTGAGTCTGCTCAGTCTCTGAGAATCTGTGTTGCCCTCAAACCCACAACACTCTAGAGGATGGGCATAGGCAACGCCAGTCCTTACCCCACACCAGCTACTCAGGAGACCCACAGGGGACAGCCAGGATGCTGGCAGCCAGTGCAGGCTTCAGCATCCCTCTGTTGCAGCCTCCTTGGGACATACAACAGCAATGCACAGGGCATGGCTTCTCATTCCCACACTGCCATGCCCTGCTGGTACAGATCTGAGTCCAGGGCTCTGAGTGGGCACTGGACAGAACAGAACACCAGGCATGGCCAGGCTGTGCGTCTAGGAATGTAGTGTGAGGTCCTAAAACATCTCTCTCCCATTTTTAAGATTTTTTTTTATCTCAAATGCACTCATCCCTTGTGAATTCCTCTACTGCTACTGTTCTGTGTTCCTGTCAGGAGGTACTCTCCAGCTGTACAGTGAAGCAGCTGAGGCCGGAAGTGTTTTACCCTGCAGTGCATTGTGGGTGGCATCTGCAGCATAGCACAGGTTGGTTACTTTCCCACGTGAGAACTTGGGCTCCTGGGTGAGATTATGTTTAGGGGAGATGGGGGGCGGGGCGGGGTGGTCTGCATACCATCTAGCAGGAGTATCTAGGCTGTAATCCAGCTCTCCCAGGATGAGATAATCCCAGAAATGCAGGCTTTTTCACACATTCATCCCCCCCCACACACACACAGCAGGCTTTCATCAGCCACATTCAGGCCACAGTGACAACCAGCCAGTGTGTCCTACTCTACCTGAGAGACCATCAGGTTCTTGTCCCCTGTGATCCCAGACAGGTCAGCCAGTGTGGAGAAGACTTCCCTGATGCCCAGCTGTGGAAGGATGTTCTCCAGGCTGTAGTCAGTGGAGATGCAGAACTTGGGCAGATAGAGCTTGTTGATCAGCCTGAGAATAAAAGGGCATATAAGGTATATAAGGCCTCCACGTGCCATGCAATCCACCTCTCACTGGAGAGCAGCCCTCTTTCCACACATGCCTAGACCACTTCATTTGCTCTCCCTATTGCATTATTTATCCATCAGTGCCTGAGCTTGTTTACAGGGTAGGCAATGAGTCTTGGTGCCAGCTCTTCCCCTGTAGAGAATGCTTTCCTCTGAGATACACAAAATGAAGTCCTTCCCCCATGATGTGGATCCTCAGAGTTCATTTAATGATCCTTCTATTAAAAACTGAACACTGCATCAGACTCTAGCTATCATTATCCCTGGACTTTCCCTTTCTTTACTTCAATACATCTCAGCTTTCTTTCTTTCTTTCTTTCTTTCTTTCTTTCTTTCTTTCTTTCTTTCTTTCTCTCGCTCTCTCTTCCTTCCTTCCTTCTTTATTTCTTTCTCTCTCTCTTTCTGTTACTCTTTCTTTCTTTCTCCTTTCCTTCCTCTCTTCTCTCTCTCTCTCTCTCTCTCTCTCTCTCTCTCTCTCTCTTTCTCTCTCTCTGTTATTGTCAGGGGCCATGAGAGATACAGCAGGTGCTCATTAGTGTTCAACAGGCCAACCTACCAGATGGGTGATCCTTTAATAGGGAACTCCACTTGGCAAGGCCATGGAGTTTCCGGCTGTGGAAACCAGTTGCTCCCGTCTGTAATTTCTCTCATGAGTGACTTCATTTCTTCCTGAGAACTTCATTTCTTCTCTAAGAATAGCTTTGGGTATTCTCTCACTACCTGTGTGTTAATCTCATGAAAACATTCCATGGGCACATATATCTATGAGTGGTCTAGAAGATGACTTTTCATTTAGCTTTATGATTTTGACACATAGAATATATACTGGGGCTATGGACACTTAATAACCTGCTTTGTTCCTTTACTCAGACTCACTACACACAATTAGCTAACTTTTACCCTCAGAGCAAGTAACTAGACTAAAGGCCTTTGTAAATAGATCATAAGTTTGAAACCTTACAGCTATGCACAAGGTCATAGCCACAGATGTCCAACCATGGTTACAAAGAAAAGCATGCCGATTCTTCATTTGCCAGTCTACTAACAATGGATCTGTGTCTCAAAGTTGTCACTGGGCCTTGTGCCCCCACCCCATCTAGACAAGGTTTTCCTCCTTTGGCCTTGGGACCTTATGTTTCTATGACAATGACTCAGCCCCATAATCGCTTATCGTAGAAATGTTGTTGTGACCAGTGAGAAGGTAACTCTTGTAATTTCATTATCCCTTCAAGGCTCCTGTAGGAGAAGGGTTTTGAGGATGAAAGAATCTGAAAGAAGAAGCTAGGAGGAATGAGAAGTAGGATTTTTAGAGTAGGAACAGAACAATAAGAAACTGATGCTGAAAAGCTCACAGTGGAGAATACATTTTGTCTTCAAATCTTTCTAAGTCCCACACTGCTGTAAGCTTTCTTTCTGAACCCTGAGCAGTTTGAGGGGCTGGTACCCAAAGATCTCGATATATTGTTTTTCTTTTTCATTTTTCTTCAAGATGGGGGGTTTCTCTGTGTAACTCTGGCTGTCCTGAAGCAAGCTCTGTAAATCTGGCTGGCCTCAAACTCAGAGATGGACCTACTTCTACTCCTTAGTGCTAGGATTAAAGGCATGCACTGCCACCACCCAGCTTTCCCCATCTTTTAATTAATCATATAATAATTGTATTTTCATGACCATGCTCACTCTTCCTCAATCACATTATGATCTCTCAAGGTTAGAAAAACTGTGCTTTAGTCACTGATATCCACGCAGGGTCTAAATCAGAGCTGGGCACTTAGTAGGTCTTCAAGTCATCATTGCACTAATGGTGAATGAACATGTGATGATGGGAAGAGATGCCTACACAGGACAGAGCTGATGCTCAGAGATGGTATCATCTCAACCTCACTTCTCTCTGCCTTCCAAACCCATTCAAGATTCTTTGTAATTACAGCATGTTAGACACAGAGGACTCCTCAGCTCCTGCTGCAGCTGATGTCATCTTGTGAACAAGAGTAAATTCAGTCCCCAAACGACCCAGTCAGCAGAGGGAAATTCACCTCCACTCCACTTGTCCTGACTCACTCTCCAATCGTTTCACAGGATATGAGTGAGACTCTGAGGTACAGGGACATTAGGCCTCAGGCCAACAGCAAGATGGGGAGCCACCAGCTCTGGTTCCTGTGGACACGTACCTGGGCTTCAGGGAGTCCTTCCATCTCCTCAGGGTCTCTGGCTGCAAGCTGGCTTCCAGCTGCTGCATCTTGCCCTCGTCAGGGAGGATGAACAGGGCGCTGGCATTGCCTGTGTACTTCAGCTCCACCACTGAGCAGGACAGCTCCTCATCCCGGAAGTAGGGTGTGGTCAGGTCCTCAATGTTCATCATGGGCACCATCACAGTCGTTTTATTGTCCAAGTGAAACTCGGATTCGAATGTATCAAGAGGGTCAAAGGCCATCTCCCATTTTCCTAAAGATGGAGGTCATCAGATAGTAACATCGCCTGAGAGCCCCATCTCCATCCCATTTGTATCCAGAATCTAAGTTATGACAACAATCAACCCTTCTTTAACAGCACAGTGTGTCCCCTCAGGGGTGGCAAATCTTTAGGAAAATGGAAGACAGCCTTTGACCCTCTTGACACATTTGAATCCGAGTTCCACTTGGACAAGAAGAAGACTGTGAAGGATTGGAAAAAGAAACTTGTTAGGTGGACAAATTCCTAGAGATGAGAGGAGACTCCAAGCTTGGTTTGGAAAGGGAACTTGAAACCACAGCCCAGCTACTTGAGTCCTGAATAACAGTCAGGGTTCTGGGCATGGGGTGGGGAAGGGAGAGATGAGGATGACAGTGGTGGACTGAAGCCTGGAGAGAGTTGGGATCCTGTCTTGCTCAGGAGGAATCATGTCTGGAAGGCAATGTCTTTGGGACAGGTTTTAGGGGAAACAGGACTAGAGAGACAGAACTCGCCCACACCATGAGCAGTCCATGGTCCCATAGATTGGGGACTAATATGTGAGTTGCATGTCTTCAGTTCACACATGGGCCATGGCCACCTCCACAAAGCACAGATATCCCATTCAGGCTTATCCCAGATTCCTAGGTTATGTCCCCATTACCAACCCACTCTGCAGGACTTGGTACTGAAGCAATTGCTTGGGCTCAGGATCCTGCAGTCTAAACATGCATCCCTACCTCACAGCCAAGCAGCCTTGGAGCTTGGGTCCTGATGCTAGAGAGCCATGCCCTTCAGTCTCTACCTTCAGGCCATCACTGTGCTTCCAGCATTCCCAGCCCACAGCAGCTCTGCAGCCATTCTGTCCTCATGTCCTGTGTCCTCCTTTCTTTATTCTTTACCTGTCCATGGCCACCTTGATTTTTTTGTCCATGGTTTCAGAACCTGCTTTTCCTCTACCTTGGACTTTCCTTAATCCAGCCCCAGATCTATCCCAGCTCTGATTACATCATGACTTCTGTCAGGCACCAGGCTCTTGGCTGTCACCTTGCTCCCTGATTTCTATCAGGAAGAGTATTGAGGGTGTGGTCTCTGGATGTCCCCTACTAACCTTACCCATACATCCCCAGCTGAGTCTCTCAACTCTCTTGCACCCAACTCTTATCAGCCTTGCTGTCACCGGAGTGTGGCTGGGCATTCTGACCTTCAAGCTGCTGAGATAGCAATTTTACAAAAGCAAATTTCCAGGAAGCAGCCATACACTAAACACAGAACACTGCCTGGCTGACACTTCCCTCTCATTGATCTCTTCTCCAGAATCCTGGTTTTCACTGCAGGTCCAGCTCATTTCTGAAATGGTTCAAGGGAGGGGTCCTGCATAGGAATTACCACCCATAGGGCTCTTGAATACTTATAAGTCAAGTGTGCTACTTTCCCCTTTAAGTTCAGGCAGCCAGACTCCTTAGGTTAAGAAGTCCCCAGCCCACCTGGACCCTCCTAGAGACAGAGGCTCTCCAGCAGGGATAGACACCTTCTATAGGAGCACATTAGAAAAGCTGGGGTGGGCAGACTGAGGGACCCTGTCTCTGAAGGGAGAAACCACAGCTTCTGCACACTCAGGTAAGACTGGGCACACAAGCTATGCATTCTGTTAGTCAGGAAGTTTAAGTCACAGCCAAATTTAGTCCCCTTAGAGTAGAGCTAAGGATTCATTTCCAACATGTACAAGGAACCACAAATATATATATCAAAGCAGAAGTAAGGCCTGCTGGTAATAAGAAGGTAGGCACCCATGTATCCAAGGCCATGAGCCCCTCCTTTCCAGTGGTCAGCATAAGGTATACAACGTACCCAGCCAACATCCTTTCCATCCACCCTGAAATAGTGGCCATCCTCACCTTTAAAGAAGATGTAATTCACCAGCACCATCACTGTCTGAATATCCAGGTCTGAAATCAGTTCCTTGATCTTCCCCTGGGTCTGTTTGCTCACATAGTCATTGATGAGCTTTTTGGTCTCATGAGGCTGCTGGAAGTCAGCCAAGGAGGCCTCCGCCTGGTACAGGGCCCTTGCCTTCTCCTTGAACTCTGCCAGGATCCGCAGATGCTTTTCAACAAATATGGCGCTGCCTGTGCTGATCTGCACCTGGTCCTCTGGCTGGCTGAGCATGTGGAGGAGGTGCCCAAATCCCCTGTGGATGTCTGCCTCAGGGGTCTCTGTGAGATTGAACTTGAGACCTTCCAGAATCTCTTCCATGGTGTTGCTGCTTGCTCCCAGGGACAGGAAGGCCAAGGCAAATGAGATGCTGAATGGGGAGAAGACGATGTTTTTATCTGGATTCTTCAAAGCCAGCTCCTTGTAGAGGCTGAAGGCAAAGTCAGTGTTCATGGAGGCCAGGGTTAGACTGTCCACCTTTGTCCCATTTTTCCAATCTTCCTGAAATTCAGTGTTCCTTCCCAATGAGCTGTCTTGTTGGCAGAGGACAGCAGGGTAGATTCCCACCATCAAGAGCCCCAGAGTTACAAGGAGGGCCATCTTCTCTGATCTGTAAAGCAAAGATCATTTGAGTCTGGGGTGGCCCGGTGTGTCCTGACCATGTCCTTGTCCTTTCACAGGGCTGCATTGCTGCCCCTGGATGCCTCCTTGACCATGCATGGGAGGTGCTTTGGCCACTCAGATCAGACCCACATCATGGGCTCCCTGTTGTCATCATGGGAGGAAGTGCTGTTGCAGTAGCCAGTTCTCCTTACACAGAAGCAAGATCCAAAGAGGCTCCTGGACACGCCAGGTTCACAGAGCAAGCCAGGAGAGAAGTAAAAGGATGGGCACAGCCCTGTGTGATCAGAATGTCTCTCTCCTTCTCTCTGCAGAAGGATTCATTAGAAGGCTGTGATTCCTCTTACTTTGGGCACAACCACACCACCACAGAACTTAGGTACCTTGGAGCAGAAGTAGCACAGGCCCTGACCTGGCCTCTTGGTGACAAGTCTGGGAAATCGTAAGGCCCTTGACTGAATCTGGTGCATGAAGCTGGGCTTGGGGAGGAGTAATTGAGAGGCATCCCTGGTGATGTCTGGTGCAGTGCCAAATTATTGGTACCCTCTTAAAACACGTGGTGGAAGGACAAACAGGACAAGGTCCTTTCATCCCTGCCAGGGACCCACATGGTGGTTTGCACCTCAGGCTTGGAAAGCCTCCTGGTAGGAAGAAAGGTGGGTGGTGTTTATCTCTGACACCTGGAGCAGAGTTTGTTTTGGCTCTTGGGATGGCTGTTTGGTAAGAAGCAAATGGGTGGAAATCTATCGGAAGCCTGGTGAGTATCCCAGGGTACCTTATTGGTGAGTGTCTGGCTTATTATGGGGTTAAATGGGGTTTCGATGTAGGGAATGTCTAGAGGCCCATCTCTTCCATACACCCCTGGAGTGGGGGCCATGTGTATCCTAAAGGACTTCAGCTGAAGGTTTGCGATTATGGTAAATACGAGCACCCACCTTTACCCTCTGTCCATTTGTTCAGGTGTCCAAAGGTGACAGTGGTTGGTAAATGAGTGAGAGGGAGAGGAAGAAGAGGGGGGAGAGGACAACAAGGGGTGGAGAAATTTAGAAAGAGTGGGAAAATGGATGGAAAGAAAGGAACAGGTAGATAGAAGGAAGGCGGGGTAAGGAAAGGAGGAAGGAGGGGCCCAAGGGATGGTGGATTGGAAGAGGAGCATAGAATGGCATACAGGGAATTGAGGGAGCAGAGGAGGAAGTGTTGGAGCTAAGCCACTTGTACCCAGGGCTGTCACATGCCTGCAGAGGAGCCAAGGACTTTGGCTGCCTTTACTCAGTGTTTACTTTTAGCCTGCTGCCACCATTTCTTTGGCAAAGCACTGAACCATATGTCGTGCTGGTTTGTTTCCAGAGGAAAGGGGCTGCTCACTGTGTGCAGCAGGAGACCAGGCTCAGTGGCTCAGCTAGTGCCTTCTTCCTTCCCTAGTTGAGGGTGAATCCACTCTGCTAGGCCAAGGGATCTACAAGGGAAGAGTGCTCCTGACCCTCAGCTGTAAACATGGCAGGGCTGCCACCTCCCCCAGAGGGACTCTGCATCAGTCCTGTGTCAAAATGGGTCCAACAGCAGCACACAGACTAGTTAATACTTCCTGTTATTAACAGGAAGTGGATGGTCAGAAGGAGCAGGCTCCATTCACTCTCCAGGAGCATAGCCCATGGTACCCTTATCTTCCATAGACATGAAGACCCAGACTGGAGAGAAGATTTTCATGCAACCCAGAATTGTCCCCTGAATACAACCAGGAACAGCTCCTCCCACACTAAGACTCCAGGTCATCACACCAGTACCACTCAGTCCTTGGAAGGCTCCTTTTTTTCCCCCCACAGTGGGTAGGAATCCTAGCATTACCTGCAGAGCTGATTCCGCCGCCGCCAGTGTCTTTCACCGCTGAGTCCTGATGTTCCTGGTTGCTACCTGCCTTTCGTGATTTTCTCCCCACTGCAACTGATGTCTATTTATCCCCACCAGTGACTCCTCCCTCTTCTTAGGAAATGCTGGCACATACAAGCTGTGCTCTATGCTCATCCTGGAAATGGGCAGACAGGATGATTTCTTGTAACGTGGATTTAGAGGCTCATGCTAGCTGAACCACCTCTTGATGTGAAAATGCCCAGATGGGTTCTGAACAATCCTCCTGGATCTCCGGGGACTATCTTCTGTTTATCAAATGCAGATGCAAAGTCAGAGGTAAAAACTGTCTAGGTGGAAAGGGGGAGAGTTATAAGCAAAACAAGTGTGCATGACCGTTCTCTACTTCTCATCAAGTAGTGCTATGGCTAGCATTTGTCCTGTGCTTTCTAAGTCCCTTAGAAAAGAACACAACAACTCTCTGTCCATGACCCCCATTCTTTAGGGAGGCTCACACATTAATAAACACATGCCTCAATGTTGACAGAATCCCACCTGCTCCTGTGTAACCGTCCTGTCTGGCAGCAATGGGCATGTTTGCAATAGAGACTTGCTTTCCTTCTTGGGCTATCAGACTTCTGAAGGGAATCTTCCTTGTCTTTTGGTGAAGGAAAACCCCTGAAAGGAATCTGTGTCTGTGGAGCCTGGCTGGCTGATCTGAGTGCAGTACTGTATAGAGATGGGGACATTGCAGGACAGAGCCTAATTACCTTCACCTGGGCTAAGTGCTGCCTCTCTCTGGAACAGCCATGTCTGCTCCCTCTGTGTCAGAACTAAACCTTGTGACAATAGAGTCTATTAACTTATAGACAATCAGCTTCAATCCAATAGCTAAGGATGTCAGCAGATAACATCTTGAGCCTGTAGAGAGGCCCCCATCTTGAAGCACCTGCCTCTCTGAGGTTCCCACCCCTGCATTTTAAACTTACCTTGATTTGTGACATTCTTTTTTTCTTTTTAAAAAGATTTTATTTATTTATTATGTATACAACATTCTGCCTCCATTTATATCTGCACACCAGAAGAGGACACCAGATTTCATAACGGATGGTTGTGAGCCATCATGTGTTTGCTGGGAATTGAACTCAGGATGACAGCTGTGGGGTTTGTGTCAACAGTGGGGCTAGACATTCAGCAGGCAGGGGTCAGGTCCCATTTTCTGTCCCCAAAATGGAGGTGCTGGTCCTAACAAGGAGAATTTTAGCTATCTCAACTGAAGCCTAAATGCAGGGCTCTGTGTACCAGAGAAGCAGATCACCCATGGTGCATTTCTGTTTGCCAGGAGACATGCCAGCCTTCCCAGAAATGTTAGCAACCTCAGGCAAGGTCACCCAGCTCCCCTTCAGTCCAGACAGAGTGAATCAGCTCTAAGATCCCTACCCTGCTCTCATAGAAATTCTGCTTTCTTTTCTGCCATTTTGCCCCTCCAGGGACTCAATCGAGTCTTTAAACTTCCCTCTGAAACATCACAAGCCAGGCCTCCATCCTCTGACAGCTCTCCACATTCTTGTCTTCCAGTTCCCACAGAACATATAGCACTGACATCCCAACACTCAGGGGCTTTTCTAGCCCAAAGTTCCAAAGTCCTTCCACAATCCTCCCCAAACCCTAGTGGGTCTGTCATAGCTATACCCCACCACGCTGGTACCATCTTGTCTTACTTAGGGTTTTCTAAGGCTGTGACAGAACACTGTTACCAAAAAGCAAGATCAGAAGGAAAAGGTATATTTTTCTTTTTCCTCCACATTGCTACCTTGCTGTTCATCATTGAATAGACTTAGGAGAGGAACTAAACAGAACCCGAGACAGAGCTGATGCAGAGGTCCTGGAGGGATGCTGCTTACTGATTTGCTTGCTCTGACTTGCTCCGTTTTCTTTCCTATAGAACCACCAGTACAGGAATGCAACCAGCCACAATGAGCTGGGCCCTCCTTCTTCAGTAAATAATTAAGAAATTTCCTTAGAGCCAGATCTTATGGAAGCATATTCTAAAAAAATGTTTCCTTCTTTGATTTAATGATTTGTTTGTGTGCTAAGTTGACATAGACCACCCAGCACATGGCCCATGAACAAAGTGGTCATGGAGATAGAGATGAGGGTTATGTATGGGTTTGACCACGTTTACCACCAGTCAGCAAGGCTGACCTGGCTTTATCTGCCACTGAGTGCCAGACCTGCCAGCAGCAGAGCTCAACACTGAACCCCAGAAATGGCATCATTTTTCTATATAACTAGGCAGTCACCTGATGGAGAGTTGACCACATCATATCACTTCTTTGTCTAAAAAGAAATAGTTTGTCCTTACTGGATGTGGTGGTTTTCCCTAGTGACTCAAGCCGTTGAATGCTTTGCCCACAGGGAATGGCACTATTAGGAGGTGTGTCTTATTGCAGTAGGTGTGGCATGGTTGGAGAAAGTGTTTTAGTTCATTTTTGCTGCCTGCAGATCAAGATGTAGAAATCTCAGCTCCTGTCCAGCACAGTGTCTGCCTGCCTGTTGCCATGCTTTTCTGCCATGATGATAATGGACTAAACCTCTGAACTTTAAGCAAAGACCAATGAAATGTTTTCCTTTGTAAGAGTTGCTGTGGTCCTGGTGTCTCTTCAAAGCAGTAGAGTCTCAGTCTAAGACCCTGGAGCAGATACTTATTCTGGTTATGGATTTACCTTTCCTGCACGGACTGCTTCTGTCAAAACCATCATCATGAACTTATAGCACACCTAATCAACCATCATGTTATTCCACATGGTACTGCTTCTGATCAAGGAACTCACTTCAGAGCTTGAGAAGTAAGATTCCACTGATCCTACCATGTCCCCCACCACCCTGAAGCAGCTGACCTTTGAAGACACAGTTACAGTGCTAATTATGCAAAAACAGTCTGGAGGACTGTGGCAGCATTCTCCAGAAGGCGATGCTTGCATAAAATCATTGTCCAAAATATGGTATGGTTTCTCCTGTAACCAGAACCCCAGGTCCAAGAGTGAGGAGATGAAGAGGGAAGGGTTCTACACACAGTCACCATTAGTGATCCAACTGAAGAGTTTTGATTGCTATTCCCATGACATAAATTTTGCTGGCCTAGAAATTTTGGTTCTAGAGGCTGGATTGCCTCTGCCATGAGATAAAACATTCTACTTAACTGAAAACTCAGACCTCTACCTAGCCACTTTGGGTTTCTAATAGCTTTTATCCAACAGTCTAAGAATGGAATAACTGAGATAAGTGGAATGATTGGTCCAGATAACCAAACAGGATTGAATTTCTTCTCCATAGTGTAGGGAAGAAAGATTATGTCTGGAGTTCATGTGATCATTTAGAACATCTCTTTCTGTTATCATGTCCTGACATTACAGTCAAGGGAAACTATAACAATCTAGTCCAGACAGTATGACAAAGGGCATGAAGGCATGGGTCACTTCTCTAGGAAAGAAGAAAGAACAGGTGAGGTGCTTGTTGATTGTGCAGGAAATACAGAGTAGGTGGTGGAGTAACATAGTTATAAATACAAGTGAATGCTCTGTGACCAGTTCCAGAAATGAGGGTTATAACTAACATGAGTGTTTCTGTCATTTTTTGTTAAGAATGTGTTTGTAAACATATTTGTGTTTTCTTTCCTCAATTTCTTTATCATGCAATGTAACATCAATTCAGAGAATACAAGTGGATGTAATATTCAATTTAGACATACTAAAATAATGACTCTCCACTGCCTATTATAAAATTAATAATGCATTTGTGGTCAGATAAAGCATAGTTATGTCATTAGGTATAATTTTGACATGTTAAATATATACTGTACAATAAATATATGCAGTTGTACATGTGATAGTTAAAACATGCAAGACATAGCTAAGACCTGCTTATTGTTTCCAATGAGAAATTAAGCATCAATTAAGGAGACATATTGTCAAGGTGACAAGGGGTGGATTTGTGATTGTCAACTTGACTCCATCTGGAGTTAAGTAAAACTCAAGCATCAGGCAATTCCTGCCAGGAAATGTTTCTTAAATAATAATTTGAAATAGGGAGAGACACATTTACTCTGGATCTTTTGAGGTGGGAAGGCCCACCTTTAATAAAGGCCACACTTTCTTCTGGCAACCTATAAGTACATGAAAGAGGAATGCTTGTTCTCTCTGCCTGTTGCTCTCACTGGCAAGTCCACTCCTTCACTGGTATCAAAGCCTATTCCCTCAGGATCCCAGGATACGCTGAAAATCAGGTAAGACATTTATCATTGTACACTGACTAACTACTGCCTTTTTGGACTTTTGTTTGGTAGACAGCCATTGTTGGAGTAATTGGACCCCAGTGTGTAAGCCATTGCCACAAATCTCTTTCTCTATATAGAGATTCTTCTTATAACTTTTGTTCTCTATAAAACCCCAACAGGTGAAACTTAGTGGCCCATTCACTTTACATGTTCAGTGATAAAAGGGTATTTATGGGGACAAAGTCATAACCCAAAATAATTTATTTCCATAAAACAATGCTGCACTCTGCATGATCATGAGGTTTTCATCAATGAGCCATGTAGACTCTTCAATGCAGTGGTGACGTTTCTGTGAGAGTGTCAGTTATCACTAGTACCTCATGGATAGAATGTGGGCAGCAAATAGGTAGGGCAACATAGGCTTGACTTATGAAACTACAGATTCGCCATTCCCTCCTACTACCTGTTTTTTTTGTTGTTGTTAAGTATTACTTTAAGAAATAGAATCATGCTTTGTAGGGAAGCGTTATAGTTTGAATGTGTTTCTGGACTCTAAGATTCTCCATGACCACCCAACCCCAACCCAAATTCACTGTGGTCCACTCTTGTCTTCTACCCAGGCACTAAATCAGTTGATCCTTGATCTGAAAAACCCATTTTCCTCTCAGATGTGGCCTGATGTTCTCTGAAACTGCCATAGTACAATCCCACATTTGCCCAGAGCAGTTCTGTCTTATAGACACCCAGAGTTACCAGGGTACCAAGACAGGAACAGTGGTTCACCTATGCAGAGTTCTCTATGGTTCCCAGTCATTTGAGGGTCCTCACAGGGCCAGGCTCTTTGCCATCCAAGGACTGTTTGCCCTTTTCCTAAGCCCACTGTGACCACACTCTCATCCTCCTCTGACCTCAGCACAAAGGTCTCATGATTCCCACACTCATGTGGGTTTTCTCTGTGACGCATCCTGAGCCTTGTTTTATGATCTACCTGCCACCACTATGGTGATGCCTTGGGCACAAATCTCCAGTTTTGTGTAGACTGTTCCTCGGGCATCAGAACACTTGAAGAACATTGTGCCAGTCAAAATGTCTAGCCATGAATCATGGAAAAATGACTAAGCTTTTTGGTGCTTAGTTTCCTCATCCAAAAGGGAATGATGATACCATAAGTTGAGAGGTCCATCACACAAGTCATAGATTTTGAGTGACAATCTCTACTACCCTGTTGTCACTAGAGGCCATGCCCCTGCCAACAGGAGCTGAGTGAAACTGCCTGACCACTTTCCACGCAGTTGTATTTATTGATCCTTTGCTTCAAACCTGCAGTTTGGGTTAGGTAGGAGGAGTTCTTCTGTTGTGTGTGTGTGATCATTAGGAAACTAGGGAAACGCTCCTCTACCCTAAGGAGATGTAGAAGGGAGAAAGGAGCCGATCTGACAAACAGGCTCCATGCAGCTGCAAGAATGAAGGCCCCAACACTGTGCCAGATGTGGGAAGGGTGAGGAGCACCTGACGGGACAGTGAATGGAAGAGAAAAAGGGGGGCAAGAACTAGGTACCAAGTGTTCCCCAGATGCTAGGAATAGACACAGGGTAGCAGGTTCCCTTCTGTGTCCAGGGGCTGAGAGACACATGGTTCACCTGTAAGTTTGCATAATTCCATGAGAGCTGTGGAAGCTGAAGGCAGGCATAGCAAAAACCTAGATAGGGTTGAGCCTACCTGCCAGGGACCAGGCATATGGGTAGAGGCAGATAAAGAAGTGGCAGAAGGGAAGGGCCACAAAGACAGATTTCAGCTTCAGGAACATGAGCTAGTGCTGCCAAGAGGGCTGGGAGACTGACACTGACTGTCCACAGGCCATTGTGTATGTGGTAGTCATACGGTTAGTCACTGTTATTGTTCAATCCAGGCATGCCACAGACAATCCGAGCATGGAAGCAAACATGCAGACAGATCCTCCCATATAGGTTTGATCCTGGCTCCTGAGAAGAAGTCTCAACACTTGGAAAGTTTTAGTTTTGCTTGGGATTTGTGATTTTGGCCATAAAGAGTAGAGTCTGAGTGTTTGTGTCAGAGATAATCATCAGGAATGGCCTGTTGAAATGCATTTTCAGAGGGTTCAAAATCAGAGCCGATCCCAACTTCAAGACTCCTGTGGCGGCAGCTGCCTCTGTGCCCGTCTCTGCCACATCCAGCACAGCCTTGTGGACCACCTGTAGGAGAAAGACATCACTCACTGGAGACCAGGAGGGCAGGAGAGGAGATTCTGCTGGTGTAATTGTTTGTTCCTTGCACGAGCTCTCACCCTGGGGTTTCCAAGTCTCTGCTCAGGGTGTGAGGTAAGGCATGCCCTGCGTCTGCTCAGTCTCTGAGAATCTGTGTTGCCCTCAAACCCTCGACACTCTAGAGGATGGGTATAGGCAACGCCAGTCCTTACTCAACACCAGCTTCTCAGGAGAGCCACAGGGGACAGCCAGGGTGCTGGCAGCCAGTGCAGGCTTCAGCATCCCTCCTGCTGCAGCCTCCTTGGGACATACAACAGCAATGCACAGGGCATGGCTTCTCATTCCCACACTGCCATGCCCTGCTGGTACAGATCTGAGCCCAGGGCTCTGAGTGGGGACTGGACAGGACACCAGGCATGGCCAGGCTGTGTGTTTAGGAAAGTAGTGTGAAGTCCTAACACATCTCTCTCCTATTCTTAAGCTTTTTATCTCGAGTGCATTCATCCCTTGTTATTTCCTTTACTGGTGATGTTCTGTGTAACTGTCATGAAGTACTAGGCCAGCTGCGCAGTGAAGAAGCCGAGTCTGGAAGTGTTTTTTCCTGCAGTGCATTGTGGGTGGCATCCTCACTACCGTACAAGTTGGTGCTCATGATAGTTGAAGACCAAGCACAGGCTCTTTCCCATCCAGGTTCCTGGGTGAGGATGTATTCAGGGGGTAAAGGAATGTCTGGCTGTATGGTATCCAACAGGACTATTTAGATTGTAATCCCGATCTCTCAGGGGGAGGGAATCTCGGAAATGCAGGCTTTCTCACACATTTACCATCCCCCCTCCCAACTGGCCTTCACCATGCACATTCAGGCACCAATGACAACCACCCAGTATGTCTTGTGTAAGGAGTCAGGCATTATGCTGGCCTGCCTCCATCCCCTGGCAGAAAGCATTCAGGCAGTACCCTGGTCAGCACAGGTGCTAAGGACCCCTTTCAAAGAAAGTCTCCCACCCACTTATGCTATCTTTCTGGATCCTTTCTTTGCAGCTGTCTTTCTGCTCTCCCTTTCTTCTCTCTCTTTCCCTCTCTCTCCATTCTCTCTTTCCCTTTCTCTTTTCTGTTGTTCCCCTGGGGCAGACAGGACTTTTCCTGTCTCCCTCTTCTCTCGTGTCCTCTCTGTGTCTTGTGTCTCTTTTCTCCCCCCCTTCCTTTCTAACAAACTTCTCACTTAAGCTCTCTTTGCCTGGCATGTTTGTCCACCACATTGTCATTCACCCCTGCCTGCCATGGAATCCACCACAATACCCAGCGTGCTTTTTCCTAACATCTTGGCTTACCTTAGAGACTCTCACGTCCTTGTCTCCTGTGATTCCAGACAGGTCAGCCTGTGTGGAGAAGACTTCCCTGATGCCCAGCTGTGAAAGGATGCCCTCCAGGCTGTAGTCAGTGGAGGTGGAGAACTTGGGCAGGTAGAGCTCATTGATCCTCCTGAGAATGACAAAGAGAAAGGACAGAGTCACTGCACTGTGTTCCCCTCAAACCACAGCATAGCTGGGCACCTCTTCCCAGACAGTGCTCTCGGCAGAGAGAAGCCCTCTATCAATCTGTGCACACATCGCATGGCTTTCCTCTCCCTAATGCATTAATTACCCATCAGTGCCTGAGGGTGTTCACATGGGCAGGCAATGAGTCTTGGTGCCAGCTCTTCCTCTGAGATGCACAAAATGTAGTCCTTTCCCTGTCATGTGGACCCCAGACTTCATCTAATGATCCTTCTATTTGAAATTCACACTGCATCAGACTCCCACTTTCCTTTTCCTTGAAAATTCCCTTTCTTAATCTTTTTTTTTTTTTTTTTTTTTTTTGGTTTTTCAAGACACGATCTCTCTGTGTAGCTTTGGAACCTGTCCTGGCACTCGCTCTGGAGACCAGGCTGGCCTCGAACTCACAGATCTGCCTGCCTCTACCTCCCGAGTGCTGGGATTAAAGGTGTGCGCCACCAACGCCGGGCATCTTTCCTAATCTTACCCCTTCTCACCTTTTCACAAACCAGACACTGATTCGTTACATTTGTTTCCCCACTCTCTCTCAATTACAAGATGAGCCCACAAGGGTGAGAAATTTTGTGCTTGAGTCTCTGATATGCTGTCAAGATCTAAGTCAGAACTTCGCAAACAGTAGGTGGTGAATGAATGAGTGTGAGGGGAAGAGATGGCTACACAGGGCAGAGCTGATGCTCAGAGCTGATATCATCTCAACCTCACTCCCCTCTGCCTTCCAAACCCATTCAAGATTCCTTGTAATTACAGCCTGTCAGACACAGAAGACTCCTCAGCTCTTGCTCTAGCTGGCGTCATCTTGTGAACAACAAAAATGACAGTAAAACAGGCCCAAAACTATTGAGTCAGCAGAGGGAAATTCACCGCCACATCACCTGCCCCTTGTGACACTCTCATCATTACACTGAGTGCTAGTGATACTCAGAGGTACAGGAACATTGGGCCTCCGGCCGACAGCAGGATGGGGAGCCACCAACACTGGTTCCTGTGAATATGCACCTGGGTCTCAGAGAGTCCCTCCATTTCTTCAGGGTCTCTGGCTGTAAGCTGTCTTCCAGCTGCTGCATCCTGCCTTGGTCAGGGAGGATGAACAGGGCGCTGGCATTGCCTCTGTACTTCAGCTCCACCACATAGGACGACAATTCCTCATCCCGGAAACAGAGTGTGGTCAGGTCCTTATGATTCATCATGGGCACCTTCACAGACCTCTTGTTGTCCAAGTAGAAGTTAGACTCAAATGTGAAATCAGGGTCAAAGGGCGCCTTCCATTTCCCTAAATGTGAAGCAGTTCGTCAGATGGTAATATCACCCGAGAGACCCCACCTCCACCCCATTTCTGCCCAGCTTCTGAGTCTTGACAGTAGTCAATCCATCTTCAACAGCACAGTTTCTCTTACTGGTTGCATGATACAGATTAGAAAAAACTTGGCAGATGTAGAACTATGAATGAGAAGTGATC
Source organism: Cricetulus griseus (assembly GCF_003668045.3). Lineage (NCBI taxonomy): Eukaryota > Metazoa > Chordata > Mammalia > Rodentia > Cricetidae > Cricetulus > Cricetulus griseus. The sequence goes on from NC_048598.1 coordinate 190,712,879, forward strand.
CAAGGACTTTGTTTGGAAAGGGGAACTCAAAATCAAAGTGTCCCTATGTGAGATATCTGAAAAACAGCCAGGGATCTACAGGTGGCTGTGTAACCGTGAGATGAGAGTGACCCTGCTGCACTGGAGCCTGGGGAGCGTTGGCGTCCATTCTTCCTCAAGTCTAGAAGGCAATGTCTTGTGGGACAGGTTTTAGGAGAAACAGGACAAGAGAGACTGTGTTCCCCCACACCATGATCTGTAGATGGTGCCCTTCACTGTGAACCTCCTGATGGAAGGCAGAACCTAGAGCAATGAGTGGATTTGTACTGAAGCTCAAGAGAGCTTCAGCTTCCAGAAGCTGGGTTACCAGTGCCCATAGTTGTTTGGCTAAGACATAGGTAATGAGCCCTCATTCCCAATGGGCTATATTCACCTTGATTAATCAGAGACATCCTACTGAGACTTGTCCCATGTCCCAAGTTCATGTAACTATCTGCAGCACACTCTGGAGGACTTGGAACTTTGACAATTTATTGGGCTCATGATCCAGTAGCATAAACATACATCCCCACCTCACAGCCAAGCAGCCTTGGAGCTTGGGTCCTGTGGCCAGCAGAGAGGGCCGCATTCTGCAGTCTAATCCCGCAGTCATTACTCTGCCCCCCCTTCAGAGCACAGCTTCTCTGGGGCCATCCTGGACTTCTGTCCTCCTATCCTACTCTGTCCATGGCCAATTGTGTTCTGTCTATAGTCTCAGAGCCTGGCCTCCTCTGCTCTAGACTATCCACAGTCCAGACTCCCAAATCCAACTCCCGATCTAGTCGCATCAAGATTTTTATCAAGCATCATTTTGTAAACTGTTGCCTCCCTCCTTGGTCTATCAGGCAGGGTTTTGTGGGTGTGAGCACTGGATGTCTTCCCACTAAGCATACCCACAGCAATTCTAGCCTAGTCTCCCAACTCTCCTGCCCAAAACCTCAGACTCCCTGTCCCAGGAATGTTCTTTCAGCAGTATGACCCTGCAGGCTACAGGGCTACTAAAATTTCATGAAACATCCAGCCACTAGACACAGAACACTGCCTGGCTGACACTTTTCCTCCCACTAATGGCTTCTTTTCAGCCCTTGCTTTTCCATGTCCAGTTCCAGGATTGCAGAAAAGCCTCATGGGAGAGGTCCTGAACAGAAGCTGCTCACAGGGCACTTCAATTATTGTCAGCCATGCTGTTTTCCCCTCACAAGTGGGGTAGCCAGGCTCTTTAGATCAAGAAGTCCTCACACCACCTGTATCCTCTTAAAGATGGAGGTTCTCTAGAGATGATTTGTAGGAGCACATTAGAAATAATGTAGTGGCCTGAATTTGGGACTTCTTATGTGGTATTTTCAATGCAATCGGCGCCCATAAGTTCACAGGGAGTGGAATTATTAGGAGGCGTGCCTTTGTTAGAGTAGGTGTGCTTATTGGAGGATGTGTGTTACTGTGGAGCCAGGCTTTGAGGGCTCATAAATACTGAAGGTACTGGCCTGAGTCTCAGACTACCTCCTGTTGCCTGCAAGATATAGGACTCTCAGATACCTCCACGGTGCCATGTTGGCCTGCATACTGCCAGTCCCACCATGATGACAATGGACTGAACCTCTGAACTTTAAGAGAGCCATCCTAATTAAATGTTTTCTTTCAATAGAGTTGCTGTGTTCATGGGGTCTCTTCACAGCAATAGGACACTAAGACACTGTTTCTGCAGGGAGAAACCATGGCTTCTGTATACTCAGGTAGGCCTGAACACCTGAGCTATGCATTCTGCTAGTCAGTAAGTTTAAATCACAGCCAAATTCAGCCCTCTTAAATTGAGAGCTAAGTTATATTGTGGAGTAAGTACCAGGAACCACAGCTATATCCAGAAGATCCATAAGAATAAGTAGGGTCTGCTAGTAATAGCAAGTTAGGCACCCATGTCTACAAGGCCACAAGCACCTTATTTCAAGTGGTCAGTGTAAAGAAACAAGGTACCCAGTCAACATCTTTTCCCTCCATGCCCGACCAGGGCCATCCTCACCTTTAAAATAGATGTAATTCACCAACACCATTAATGCACTGTCATCCAGGTCTGAGATCAGTTCCTTGATCTTCCCATGGGTCTGTTTGCTCACATAATCATTGATGAGCTTCTTGGCCTCATGAGGCTGCTGGAAGTCAGTCGAGGAGGCCTCGGCCTGGTACAGGGCCCTTGCCTTCTCCTTGAACTCTGCCAGGATTGGTAGGCGCTTTTCAACAAATATGGAACTGCCTGTGCTGATCTGCACCTGGTCCCCTGGCTGGCTGAGCATGTGGAGGAGGTGCCCAAAGCCCCTTTGGATGTCTGCCTCAGGGGTCTCTGTGAGATTGAACTTGAGACCTCTCAGAATCTCTTTCAGGGTGTTGCTGCTTGCTCCCAGGGACAGGACAGCCAAGGCAAATGAGATGCTGAACGGGGAGAAGACGATGTTTTTATCTGGATTCTTCAAAGCCAGCTCCTTGTAGAGGCTGAAGGCAAAGTCAGTGTTGATGGAGGCCAGGGTTAGACTGTCCACTTGTGTCCCATTATTTTGGTCTTTCTGGACTTTGGTTTCCTTTCCCAATGTGCCATCTGGTTGGCAGAGGACAGCAGGGCAGAACATAGCCACCAAAAGAACAAAAGCTACACAGAGGGCCATCTTCTCTGTTCTCTAGGTTGAAAAGAAAGCTCTTTTAAGTCTGGGAAGGCCAGGTGGTGCCCTGACCATATTCTAGTCCTTCATTGTGTCCTTGCTCTGCTGCCATTTTCTGCTGCCTTTGTGACCTTCCTTAGGAGGTGCTCTGGGCACTCAAATGGCATTGCTAGACCCCATGCACCCAGGTACCCTGGAGGAAGTGATGCTCTGGTAGCCAATTTTCCTAATAGAGAATCAGGATCCATGGAGATGAAGGGACATGCCAGGTCACAATGTAAGGAAGAGAAGGACCTGGGCGTGGGCAAAAGCCTTGAGAAATCGTAACTCCTTCTTTCCTTTTCTGGCTTTGCATAAGGACGCATTAGACATCAGGGAATTCTCTTAGTTTGCACTTGTGACCAACCCACCATCACCAATTCCAGTCAGGACTCAGTGAAGGACCTTTGAATTAGGTCAGTAGCAAATGGCTCACCCCAACCTCCAGATGACATGTCCATGGCTTCTCACTGCCCTGGGCTGCATCTGGTTCATGTTTCTGGACATGGGATGGGCTAATTGAAAGAAATCACTGCACACATCTGTTGTAGTCCCTAAACCATGGCATCCCTGAGAACTGGCATTTGAAGGGCACATAGGAGGTCGTTCTTTAAGCTCTCCAGGATTTCACATGGTGGTTTGTATCTCAGGCTAGGGAGGCTTCCTGGCAGGAAGAAAATGAATGGTGTCCCAGTCTCTGCTGCCTGGGTCATACTCATTACTCATTTTGACTGTCAGTGGTGGTAGCAAGCAAATGGGTCAACCTCTCTGGACAGCCTGTTGAGTGGTTTAGGTTATGCTATTAGTAAAAGTGTTTGGCTTATTATGGGCATTGTGGGTGTTTTTAGGGAATTTACACACACTTCTGGAGTGGGGGGGGCACATGCATCCGAAAAGACCATATTTGAAAGCCTGTGATCATCTGTGCACTCTGTAGGTGAGTTCAGAGGAGAACGTAGACAGTAGAGGAAAGGATGGTGGGGAAGATGGATAGGGAGAAGAGACGACAAGGTGGGGATCGGTTGCAGGGGTGAGAAAGTGGAAGGAGGGGGCAGGAGGCTCTGAGCAGGGAGCGAGGGGGATCAGGTGAGGGAGCCAAAGGGAAGGTGGAGGGAGAGGGACCAGGGACTTCAGCCTCTTTTACCCTGTGTTTACTGTCAGACTGATACATCCGTTTCCTTGGAAAAAACTTTCAATTATATTATACTTCAAAATTATTTCCACAGAAAACAAGCTAGTCTGTTTGTGCCGGAGACCTGGCTCAGTGGCTGAGTGAATGTCTTCTTTTCCTCGATAGGAGTGGTGGAGCCTCTATTCTTAGCCATACGATCTGCTGGGGAATTGGGGTTCCTGACACCAAGGCATTTTTTTCTACTGTAAGCACAGAGGGGGCTGCCACCTCCCCCAAAGTGACTCTGTAACGTTCCTGCCTCCCCCTAGCTATGACAGCAGCACCCAGGCTAGACAATGTCTCAATACTTTCTCCCTATTCACTCTCCAGGAGCATAGCCCATGGCACCCACACCTTCCATAGACATGAAGCCTCAGTGCCTCAGAAACATTTTCTCTCCACCCCCCCAAATCAAGACCCTAGGTCATCACCATTACCATAGTCCTGCAAAGGCTCCTTTGTCCCTGGAGAGAAAAAACCTGCAGAGCTGATGCCGCTGGCAGTGTCTGCGTTAGGTGAGTCCAGTAGTTCGGGGTTGCTGCCACCTGGGTTGCTGTTCTCCCACTGCACACTGATGTCTATTTATCCCCACCAGGGACACCTCCAATGTCTTAGAAAATGCTGGCAAGGTGTTCTCTGTGCTTAGACTGTAAGTAGGAAGACAGGATCATTTCTGGTAACATGAATTTAGAAACTCTAGCAGCAGAAACACCTGTCGCTGTGTTCCAATCAATAAGGCAGGTGCAGCTGGATTTTGAGGTTATGGCTTCTGTTTCTCCTATGGTTCAAAGATCAACATGGAACCAGGGAGTAGTCAGAGCAAAAGGTAAACCCCACCTGCATCTGTGTAAACTGTCCTGTCTGGCGGCAATGGGCATATTCGCAATAGAGACTTGCTCTCACCTCTTTGACTATCAGACTTCTGAAGGGAAGCTGCCTTGCCTGGCATTGAAAGAAAATCCCTGAAAGCAATCTGTCTGCAGAGCCTGGCTCTGAGCCTGAATTGCAGTACTGTATAGAGATGGGGACATTGCAGGACCGAGGCTAATTACCTTCTCCTGAGCTAAGTGCTGCCTCTCTGGAACAGCCATGTTTGCCGCCCTCTGTGTCAGAACTAAACCTTGTGACAATAGAGTCTATTAACTTATAGACAACCTGCTTCAATCCAATAGCTAAGGATGCCAGCAGATAGCATCTTGAGCCTGTAGAGAGGCCCCCATCTTGATGCACCTGCCCTCTGAGGTTCCCACCTCTACATTTTAAATTTGCCTTGATGTGTGACTTCCTTTCTCTTGTAAATCTATAAAGTTTTTGTGAAATTGCTTCCACATTAGAACATGTTTGGGTGACCTAAACCAGTGTTCTTGGACCACAGTCACTCACAAAGGCTCTTGTAAAGCATCTTTATTCCCTCAAGATGACAGCTGTGGTGTTTGTGGCAACAGTGGGGTTAGAGACACAGTAGGCAGAGTCAGGTCTCAAGCTGCTGTCCCAAAATGGAGGTGCTGGTGCTAACAAGAAGGATTTTGGTCGAGTAAACGGAAGTTTAAATACAGGTCTCTATTTACCAGAGAAGCAGATCATCCATGGTATATTTTCATTTGCCAGGAGCCATGCTAACCTCCCCACAAATATCTGCTACCTTACCAAGGGCACACAGCTCCCCTTCAATCCAGACAGACTGAATCAACTCAAAGATGCCATTTAAAATCTGTTGTCTTTTTTTTTTTTTTTTTGATATTTTGATTCTTCTTTCTGCTCTCCGAGGGAGAGAAAACTTGACAGTTTGATCCCTAATAAATCTTTTTCTCCCACTGCAGTCACCTAATTTGATGAATTTTACTCTTTCCTGGCTTATAATTGGTGCTGAAACCAAGGAAAACTGGGCACCTTTCCAAGGGCTCTGTCTTCCCTAACTGAAGTGATGATTTTTAACACTCTCAGTGAGGATAACTTGCTTCTGCTGGCTCCCCCCCCCACCATGTTCTACTCCAAATTTTGGAGTCTGCCTTGCCAATTAGTTCTCTACTCTACTGTGCTGGCTAAATTTATGTCAGCTTGACACAAACTGTTGATGTCTGAGGGAATCTCAATTGAGAAAATACCGCCAAGTATTGGGGTCTGAGGCCCAGCCTGTAGAGCATTTTCTTAATTAGTGATTGATGGGGAGAGCCCAGCCCATGGTTGGTGGTACCATTCCTGGGCTGGTGGTCCTGAGTTCTATAAGAAAGCAAGCTGAGCAAGTCATGGACAGCAAACCAGGAAGCAGCACCCCTCCATGTTGTCTGCATCAGCTCCAGCCTCCAGGACCTTGTCCTGTTTGAGTGCCTGTCCTGACTTCCTTTAGTGATGAACAGTGCTGTAGAAGTATAAACCAAAGAAACTTTTTTCTTCCCAACTTTCTTTTTGGTCATGGTCTTTCATCACAGCAATAGAAACCCTAAGTAAGCCGTCCACTTTCTCACCTCTGTCCACCATTACTTAAGTGTGTTTTGAAACTGCCTCTTCTGTGTGTCTCTCTGATTGCATCACTGCAGCCTGATGTCTCTCTGTCTTTTTCTACTACCGGAGCCTGTTGAAACAAAAGTCCTGCCGGTGTATCAGGCAGCTCTCCTATGCACCCTGGGCTTCCCATCCTCTGGAGAGGAATGTCTGTCCACTGTGAGGCTGTGCATCTTTCTGAGGAGTCTCCTCCTCTTTGGGGACACGCTCAGATAGAGACTGTCCCTTCAACACTTACTGCGTCCCTCACTGGGCCTTTGCTCCTCTGCTGTTGGAATCATCCTTCTCGTGGAATTCTTCTGTCCTCTTTTCTAAGACTCTTGTTTCCTCCTCACTCTGAAGTTCTCTACTGCCACCTTTTCAAGGTCGTCTTTCCTCCTGCTTGCTCTGTCTCTCTCATTTGCTCAATCACGGGCTCTTCCCATTCCAATCTGGACTCCAACTCCACTTGTCTCCGTAAGTCTCTTTCCCATCTCAGAGATCTCGTTAAGCCCCACCACCTTATTATTATTATTTTTTACTGTAATATACTCTGCTTGCCATATAAGCTTGACAGTCATTCTCAATGGTCCATAAATGACATATTGACTACCAGATTCTTACTGATCTTGACAAATTCTGCCAATGCTTGGGCAACTTGTCTGAGACCTCCTATGTTCAGGCTTTCTTTAGCCTCACTTCTTGCCCCTCCCTCTGTGCCTTTTGCCATACCCATCAGATTCTCCCGGCAAAGGCCAAATCTCCTCCCAGAGATGATCAGAACTGTGAGCCCTTGGCTCTTTCTCCTTTCTCCTTTGGTATAGAGGACATGGCTCCTCATGGACACCTGCTTAACCTATCCCTAGACAGGTGTCTCTCCCACCTTGCCCAATGGCACCCTCTCAATTACTCTGCCTTCTTATCCCTGCTGTATTTTACCCGCACTTCCCTCATCACCTCTGATGTGTGGTTGTTCACTGGTTCATGGACTGTTGGCAATAGACTGTCTGGATGATCAGGGTCTTGAAAGAGCATGATTGGAAACTTGGTGAGAAAGACGTCAGGGGAAGAATGTGTGTTGAGGTATCTCTCCAAAGTAGTGAAGAATGTCCCATATCAAAAGCTGATTTCATTTGAGGAGGAGTTCAATAATCATGTAGATAGGATGACCCATTCTGTCAGCAGTCGGCTTCTTTCCCCTGCCATTCCTGTCATTGCCCAGTGAATTAATGAAGAAAGTGGCCATGGTAGCAGAGATCAGGGTGTCCATGGGCTCATCAAGGCCGACCTGTCTACATCTGCTGCTGAGTGCCAGATCTGCCAGCAGTGGAGACCAACAACACTGAGCCCCAGACATGGCACCATTCCTGGTGTGACAAGTCAGCAATCTGGAGGCAGCTTGACTACATTGGGCTACTTCCTCCATGGAAAGGATACTGCTTTGTTCTTCCTGGAGAAGATACTTATTCTGGTTATGGTTTTGCCTTTCTGCATGTAATGATTCTGCCCAAACCATCATCTGTGGATTTACAGAATGCCTTATCCATAGTCATGGTATTCCACACAGTATGGCTTCTGACCAAGAAACTCAATCCACAGCCAGAGAAGTGCAGCATTTGGTCCATGATCATGGGATTCACTGGCATTACCGTGTTCCCTACCATCTTGAAGAAGATAGCCCGATAGAACTATGGAATGAACTTTTGGAGACACACTTACGGTGCCAATATGGTGGCAGCAGCCTGGAGGCCTGGGGCAGGTTTCTTCAGAAGGAGTGTATGCTTTAAATCAGCATCGAATATAGTGCATAGTTTCTCCACAGCCAGGGTATACAGGTCCCAGAATTGAGGTGTAAAAATAGAATAGTCCCTCTCACTATCACCCATAGTGACCCACTAGGAAAGTTTTTGCTTCCTGTTCCCATGACCTTAAGATTGGTTGGACTAGAAGTTTTTGTTTCAGAGTGGGAAGGGTTCCTGCCAGGAGACACAACAAACTCCCCATTGAAGTGGAGACTCAGACTTTTCTCTGGCAAGTTAGGACTTCTGACGCCCCTAAGCAAACAGGCAACAAAAGGAGCACCAGTGTTAGGAGGAGTGACTGATTGGATTACTAAGGGGAAATTGCATTGCCTCCCCGCAATGGAGGTAAGGAGGATTATGTCTGGAGTGCAGGAGAGCCTTTAGGGCATCTCTTGGTGCTACCATGTCCTGTGATTAAAGTCAATGGGAAACTATGATAGCCTAATTCAGGCAGGATGACCAAAGGGCACAGACCCTTCAGGAATGAGAGTATGGGTCACTCCTCCAGGAAAAGAGCTGACATTAGCTTTTAGTAGAGGAAGTTAGTTAGTTAGCTAAAGCCAAGTGACCAGTTGCAGAAATGATTATAGTTGACATGAGTATTTCTGTCATTTTTAAGAACATGTTTGTACAATGTTTTTGTGTTTTCTTTCTTCAATTTCTTTTTTATTTTTTATTAGAAAGAAAATTATTTTACATGTCAATCCCAGGTCCCTCTCCCTCCCCTCCTCCCCTGCCCCCCCCCAACTAACACCCTGCCTATCCCATGCCCTTTCTGCTCCCCAGGGAGGATGAGGCCTTCCATAGGGGGTCTTCAAAGTCTGTCATATTCTTTGGGATAGGGCCTAGGCCAACCCCCTTGTGTCTAGGCTCAGGGAGTATTCCTCCATGTGGGATGGGCTCCTAAAGTCCATTTCTATGGTAGCAATAAGTACTGATCCACTACAAGAGGCCCCATAGATTTCCAAGGTCTCCTCACTGACACCCACATTCAGGGGGTCTGATCAGTCCCATGCTGTTTTCCCAGCTATCAGTCTGGGGACCAAGAGTTTTCCTTTGTTCAGGTCAGCTGTTTCTGTGGGTTTCACCAGCCTGGTCTGGACCCCTTTGCTCATCAGTCCTCCGTCTCTGCATCTGGATTTCAGTTCAATTCAAGGTTTAGCTGTGGGCGTCTGCTTCTACTTCCACCAGCTGCTGGATGAAGGCTATATGATGGCATACGAATTAGTCATCAATCTCATTATCAGGGGAGGGCATTTAAGGTAGCCTCTCCTCTGTTGCTTAGATTGTTAGTTGGTGTCATCTTTGTGGCTCTCCAGACATTTCCCTAGTGTCTGATTTCTCTTTAAACCTAAGATAATGTCTCTCTCTATTATATTATCTCTTATCTTGCTCTCTTCTGTTCTTCCCCCCAATTCAACCTCCCTGCCCCATCATGTCCTCCTCACCCCTCCTCTTCTCCCCTTCTCATTCTCCTAGCTCCCTCTCCCCTCCCCCCCATGCTCCCAATTTGCTCAGGAGATCTTGTCCCTTTCCTCTTCTCCAAGGGACCATGCTTTTCAATTTCTTTATCATGTAATATAACATCAATTAAGAGAGTATCAGTAGCAAACATATTTAAGTTTAAGGTAATAAAAGAATGTCTCCCAAGTGCTATTGCCATCTATAATTAATACTATGTTTGTGGTTACATAAAGGATAGTTATATCATGTTAGGCATAATTATGACCTGGTTAAATATGTAATGGGTTTGTAATTGTACATGGTGCAGTTATACCATGTTAGGGATATGATCTGGTGATTGTTTACATTTGGAAATTAAACATAACTTAAGGAGATATGATTGTGTGTCAAGTTGGCAAGGGATTGACTTGGGATGGCTATTTTTGGTTGTCAATTTGATTACTTCTGGAATTAACTAAAACCCAACCAGCTGGGTCCACCTGTGAGGGATTTTTTCTTAATTAAGTAATCTAAAGTGGGAAAATCCATTTTAAATTCGGATATTTGGGGTGGGAAAATACACTTTAATCTGGGCCGTAGCTCCTGCTAGCAGCCTATATAAAGGGCATGGGAGAAGAAACCTCTCTGTCTGCTTGTTCTCATTCTTGCTGACAAGTCCATTCCTTCACTGGGATTAGAGCATAATTCTTCAGGGTTCTGCCATAGACTAGAACCAGCTGAGACGTCCAGCCTTATGGACTGAACAACTATAGGATTCTTGGACCTTCTGTTGGTAGACAGCCATTATTGGAGTACCTGGATCACACAGCTTGTAAGATATTCTAATAACTCCCCTTTCTCTCTATATAGATTCATTCTATAACTTTTGTTCTTCTAGAGAATCCTAATATGTGAAACCTTATGGTCCATTCATTTAATACATTTGGTGTTAGATGGATATTTCTGGGCACCAAGTAATAGCTCAAGATAATTTAGTTCTATAAGGCGATGCTGCACTCTGTACAACCATGAGGTTTTCATCAATGAGCCATGTAGACTCTTCACCACAGTGGTAGCTTTTCTGTGACACGGTCAGTTATCACCTGGATAGAATGTGGGCAGCAAACAGGGAGGGCGTTACAGATTTGAGTTATGAAAAGACAGTTGCATTTCTCCCCTCCGCCATGCTTGGCTTTTGTTCAGTCTTGTTTTTGGAAATAGAATCTTGCTATATAGTGCAATGTTATGGTTTGAATGTAGAATGATCCCCAGAGGGTCAGGGGTTTATTCTTGTCCACCAGTTGGTGGTGCTGTTTTGGAAATCCAGTGGCTAACTTTTGACTAGAACTATGAGCTGGAGGGATTTAACTGGCTGAGTTCTGACCAAAATCTCTGGATCCTGATCCTTCAGACGGGACAAGCAGATCCACCACAGCCACCATAGATGGAAACTCGGCCTGTAACCCCGTTCCTGTCCTGCCAAGAGACCAGGAGCCAAAGTAAACCCTTCTACCCTCAAGTTGCTTCTATCAGGCATTGGGGGCCAGTAACAAGGAAACAACTAACATACCCAGGCTGTCTTCACACTCCTGTTCTTTCTGTCTCAGCCTCTCAAGTGCTGGGATTTCATGTGTGCACAGAATCGATTGTGGAAACTCTTTCCCAGGCCTCATTAGCTTCTCTCCATGTCCTCTCCTGTCCTCTTTCTCCCTTCTTCTCTTCTTCTCTTTTCCCCTCTCTCTCATCCTCTCTTTCTCTCCCCGCTTAGAAGTTCTTGGCAGGCCAGCCTGGTGATGTTGGTGGGGGCTCAGCTCAGCCCTTTGAGTAGGCCCAGAGAGAGATTTCCCATCAAAATCCTTGCGAGGACTCAGTGGGAGGGGCTTGCCCCGCAAGCACAAGTTCCTGGCTTCAGTTTACAGCACCCAAGAAAATGCCCATGAGAGTGCACTTAGACAGGCAACCTCCAGCACATGTCAGGTCTTCAGCCAACAGTGTGACTCATGAGAGGCCCTGAGGAAGAACCACCCAGCCTGACTCCTCACAGGTACCTGACACTGGGATATTCCATGTTTATTGTTTCAAGCTGTGCATTTGGGGACAATTTATTCTTCATCTTCAAATGAGTGAGAAGAGACCAGTCTCCCTCTTAGTTCATAGGACCAAGGGAGAGAGCAAGGCCAGACATGTCAGAAGGCAACATGCAGGCTCACACCACAGCAGTGCCACACTGGGTTCCTCCCTAGGTAGTAGCTCCCTCTCTGCTCTTACCTCGGGCCACATTAGCTACCATGGTTCCTCTGTTCCTCCTGCCTAAAACCCTGTTGCATCCCCACCAGCAGCTTCTGAAGGTGGACTCCACTCATGACTGTTTTCTTTGCAAGCTCCCAAAGCCACATGCCAGTTGATCGTGAGCCAAGCCAGGTCTGAACCAGACCAGCTGCATGGTGTCCATCCTCTGTACCAACATAGTTTTGTTCCCTGATGGCTGTGATGAGACAGAAACCTCAGGGCAGAAGAGTCAACTGCTGAGGTCACCTGACTCCAGCCCAGAGGCTGTAGCCCTGCTCTGTGGCAGCCCAAGGTAGGGTCACCTGCTGTGGCTGGTGGGATCGGCTGTGAATCAATCATGCTTCCCTTGGAGGACACCATAGGGCTCTGACTTTAGGGGTGAAGACTGTGTGTGCCACCATTTCTGTGGTGGCCATTACGGCACACTTATGCCTGGGTCTTAGAGCTCCTGTGTGCTTCAGAGGCATCTTGTGACTAGAGTTTTGCTCCGAGCTTTTGATAGAGGGGCTTTCTGTGCATCTTTCCTTAGTGATCCTTCATGCTGGGTGTGTGCTAACCAGACCCCTTCACCATCCTCCTGCTGGTTCCCAATCTCCATCCCCAAATATCTGGCCCTGAACTTCTGTTAGCCTGGGCCACACCGTTCCAAAGCACCTCCATTTTAGCCAAACTGTGACAACTCTAGAACTTGAAATCATTTGGTTTCCAGAACTAAAATAATTTATTTCTATAGATTCTGGCCTTCCCTACCCTATTAGTCCCCCCACCCCCAATAATGGTTTTCCTCCAGAGATGTGTATCTATCCCCAACATTTTATTTTAAATCACTACTCCTTGGTTATCCTAGCAATGACAAAAAGGAGCCTTTCCAATCAACTTGCCACTCCACTTCCTGAGAAAACTCTAAGAAGGAGCTGCTAATTGAATGCACGGGCCTAACCTCTTCTCAGAGCATTAGCCACGCTGTGTAGCCCTGCCTATTAAGTACAATGAGCACCATGTGTACATCCAAATCTCAAGGGAGAGCTTTAGGGCCTTGCTATTAACATCCTGATTCCTAGGCTTTGATCCAGTAAGACGTATTTATATATTTTTTATTTATTTACTTAGATTTGTGTATATGCAGGTGTGTGGGTATGAGAGTATATATGTACAGTGTGTGTGGGTGCACCTGTAGGTGTCATGGCTGTCACAGGAGACTAAGAATGAGTGAGTGTCTTGGGGAGCAGCTGCTGTGTGTGCAGAAGCCCAATACAACAGCCAGTGGGTGAGGCTCTGGCAGAGCCTTAGAGAAAAAAAAAGTGTGAGCGCCTCCTAGAGGGCCAAGTGGAGGTCTCGGTTGATGTGCAGCTTGGGAAAGGACAGGAAGAGGTCCAGGGACATCCTGGGTATGGTGTGAATGGTTGTCACACTCATAGTGAATAGTGTCAGTTATGAGAGACATTAGGAAAAAATCCAAGTCATGTGTCTAAGGCTCTTGTCTTTGAACAGTCAGGACAGCGGCTTCTTTTCCCAATGTTTTCCTTCATGTTCCCCACATGGGTTTCGGCCAGTCTCTGTCCTTTCTCTTTCAACACACCTTGTCTATTTCATGCTCAACTCCAGCTGGTCGTTCTGTCTGAAAGTCCCCTACCTGCCCCAAATTTTCTGCCTACCAAAGTTCCACTCCTTCTTCAAGGCCAGCTCCTTGTTGTTGGTTTTGTTTTGTTTTTTGTTTTTCAGCAAAACCTTCAGTTTGTCTCTCTGAATTGCCATTCTGTACATCCCAGGATCACATGGCAACTGAGGACACTATCTTCCAGCAAGCTCTAAGACAACATTTAATGTGTGATACGCAATAGAGGTTCCACATACCGCTTCCCCACCCCCGCCACTCAGCCCACACACAGTGTTTGCTTTATATCTGCTTGTTGAGTAAACTTTCAGAAGCACTGGACCTTGGTCTCAAACATGACCCTTAGACAGGACTCCTCTCTGACCTCCAACAGAGTGGGCAAACAGAGAGAGACACAATTTGTCGAGAATTCCTGGACATTACACAATGGGATGACATGAGGGGGTGGACGGCCGTGCATTCAGCGAAATCACCAAGAAGATCTCTGGATCTGGTCATAGCCACGTACACTGCTGCAAGCCAGCACGGATGTGCCAGGCACCAGGGTCTGAGCCTTCACTGTCACTGCCACAGTGACAGACCTCGCTAGGAGGTAGTGATGAATGAATTTGATTGCAAATAAAAAGTGCCTGGTGCAGACTGGCACAGAGAAACCCTTAGTACTCTAGAGGGCAATCTAAGCTCAAAGGTTCATTCCTAGAAACCAGAATGGGAAGGAGGTTCACACCTTTCTGAAACTCCAGCTCCCAGGAATCTGATGCCCTTTTCTGGCCTCTGAAGGTACCTGTGTATGAGCGTACACTTGTGCACACACGGGGACACACACACACACACACACACACACACACACACACACACACACACACACACAGGCACATACATACTATCAGCTCTATTCCTTTAGGGAATCCTGACTAACACACACCACTGGGCATCCTTCTTCGACATGATCCAGGGATCAGAGCACTGAGCACAGCCTCATGGGAGCCATGATAGTGATATGCACGTTGGGGAGGGCAAAGTACTCTGCTCTGGTGTAGCTAACCTGGGTACAGCTTTAGGTTTGGTGGAGGAGCTGCTCACCCTCCGTTCACCCATCTGCTCTTTGATGTGTCAAACTCCCTCTTTGATGGAGGACAGGAGGGAACGCGCCCCAGTCAATCCAGAGTGCTGAGATTCAGACACACTTGTACTCTGCCTTCATTCTGCCTCTTCAGCAGAAGCCAAGATTAACGGTAGCTGTGGGGTCATACTCCCTATCTGTTATGGTTTAGATGTAAAATGTTCCCTACATGTATCTGAACACGTGGTTCCCGGCTGGTGACGCTATTTTGGGAGTGGTAGGGAATGCTGGGAGATGGGACGTAGATGACATACGAGGATAGCCGAGGGATGGGCCTTGGGGTTTATAGGCCAGCCTTCCTTTCTGTCCACACCTGCTTCCTGATACACTCAGATGTGAGCAAGCAGCCTTACACTTCTGCTGCCACAGCTGAGAGCCTTCCTTGCCACGATAAATTATCTCCTCAATCCATGAGCCAAAAAAACTCTTAAGTTGCTTCTTGTCAGGTGTTTGTTGCAGTGATGAGAAAATAACCAATATACCATTAATCTTAGCTCTTACATGTGCAAGCTATTGACTGGGTAAGCCACCTAAACCCCAGCAAGCCTTCCTTTTACTGTCAGTCAAAGGGCAATGGTGGTGACATCTTTTTCCTCATGAGATACTGTGACGGGAGAAGTGCCTAGCACCAACTTTGGAACATAGTGAGTGTCACTTATCCCCAGGGCTGTCTCCATAAGGACAATGAGACCCAGTCTTTGTGAAATGCTTTATTGCTATTGCCAAGGTGAAAATCAGCAAGTCAATCTACAATCTACATTCCACTGTTTGCAACAGGCCTCTATTGTCCCACCCCAGTCAGGTTTGCGAATTGATACCTTTGTTTGTGGTGAGACACTTCTATCCAGATGCTCAAGTATGCTACTAAAATAAGATCTTATATCAAGCATGACTGGCATGGAGCAGCCAACCCTGTGTAATGATTTCACAGACCAGTGTATGGACTTCTTGCTCTAATCCTTCATTGTATACACAGAAAAACAAAGGTCCAGAGAGGAGCATTGTCACTCCCATGTTATGTAGCTATTAGTGCCATTCCAGAACCTTAGTTCAGTGTCCTTCCTAAACCATGATAAACTGATAGCTGCTGCCTATAGGTGGGAGACCAGGCTTAAAGATGTGCTTCCTGGTGACTTTACCTAGAGTGACCAGTTTCTTACAAGGTTTTGGAGTGCTAGACTGGGCACAAATGAATTGGGGTCTGGGCATGACTATGTCACAACTACGGTGGTAGGAGCTTGGAGAAATCAACTAGCCTCTTTAGGCTCAGTGCCAATTGCAGATGAAAGATGGGGCCAAGAACACATACCTTGCAACTGTGATCAAGGAAGCAGCCATTACTATATTACAATCTACTCTATGCAAATCACCAGCTACCAACAGAAGGATGGGCTGCAGTATACTCATGGTTTCCTCTGGGTAAGCCCGTGGGTTTTGGAAAGAGTTACACCTGTGGGATAGACCAATTTGCCAAGGAACAAGAGATCCATGTTCTCGACGATGGCCAACAGAAAGGGTCTGTTGAAATTTATCTTCACAATCATCGGTCGAGCAGATCTGAATGTGAAGACCTCTCCTGTGGCAGCAGCTGCTCTGGTTCCTGACTCGTCTACCTCCACCATGGATGTATGCACCATCTGCAGGCAGAAAGTGGGGCTGGGTTGTGGTGATGCATCATGATAAAAACGTTACTTATATTTCAAATGAACTGGAACTTTTGTTGGACCTCACAGCCAGAGATAATGATATATGCAGAGGTCACATGAGGCTGCTGTCCTACCGTGGACTCAACCTGTTGGTTTTTCCTGCTTTTAAGACAATAATGCAATAACCAACCTTAATTGCCTTGGAGTTCCCCGTGCTATCTTAAGTTATGTACTCTTATCAGTCTCTGATCTAGAACAATTCATGTGTGTCATTTGCTGAAAACAGCATACACAGAGACACAGACGTTGAAAGTAATCTTCTAAAAGTGGATTCACTTGTGGATATCAGTTTATAAACAATGATGTTTGATGTCTGAGGCAGTTGGAGTTAGTGACTTAATCCCTTATAAAACTCTGTTGAAGGTTTCTGCAAAGTGTACCATTCTTTCTTCTCCATGTGACACTTTATGTGCTGTTCAATAAAGACAGAGCTAAATTCACACACACACACACACACACACACACACAGAGAGAGAGAGAGAGAGAGAGGAGAGAGAGAGAGAGAGAGAGAGAGAGAGAGAGAGAGAGAAGACAGCACTCAGACAGGCACAGATTCCTCCAAGGTCAGGTGGCAAATATGGGTTCCCATTGTAAGAAGAACAAGATACAAAGGAAAGTCTGTGAATCTCTAAGGGAAAGGAATCATAATGGGATAGAAAAGAATGAACAGGATCAGAAGAGATAGAATGGGACAGATCAATACAGGACCTAATTAGATGGAATGGGGTGGGGTGGGGTGGGGTGGGATAGGAGGTGGGGTGGGATGGGGTGGGGTGGGGTGGGGTGGCATGGAATAGGATGCTAAGGCTTCTAATTTCTGAAAGCAGGTGCTCGGGAGCATCTCGACTCACCTCAGACAACTTGATATTGGGGTGGTTAGTAATGCCAGACAGGTCAGCATGGGAGGTGAAGGCGTCCCTGATGCCCAGCTTGGGGAGGATTTTCTCCAGTTGGTAGGTACCCTCAATGGAGAACTTGGGGAGGTAAAGGTTCAACTGACTGGAGAGAGTAAAAGCCATTCTTAGACACCATGAGATGCTGAGACATCCTTAACACCTCTTTCTGTGGCTTCACAGACCTTATGGAACCTTCGTCTCTGCTGGAGTGTCCCCTGATTTGTACTTAGACTTGGGCTGCCCACTCTGGTGTCACCCCAGAACCCCACTCTTCCAGGTCTTATCTCTCAAGCTAAACCAGGTCCTGGACTGAGGACATCACAGGAAGTCTTTAGGCTTTGAGGTAGCTCACTGTCTGAGGAGTCTTTCCCACCATCACCGTGTGGTCCTGGATCATGTGTAACCCCAAGCATAGGTAGAGCCCCCAGAATGACTTAGAAAATACCTCTTGGTGCCTGAGTTCAGCCAGTTCTTCAGTACTCTACTGTTCAGGCCGTTCTCCACCTGCTGCATCCTGCCTTCACTGGGGAGAATGAACAGAGCTGTGGCGTTGCCTTGGTAAGGGATCCTCACCACTGTGCAGGAAATACTTTGGTCCACGATGTGGTAGTACTCATCTTCACGGTTCATCATGGGCACCTGTATGGTCTTCTTGGGGGTCACGTGGAAATCTTTCTGTTGGGTGTTTTTGGCACTGAAGGCTGTCTCCCACTTGGCTAAAGTGAACATGGGGTAGGAGTGGAAGTACTGAGTAAGAATGAGAGACCCTTGGCTGTGCCTGAAGAGTGGATATAGTCCAGAAAGTGTTTACAGAGCCACCTCAGCAGTAGGAGCAGTCACACCTCTTGGCCTTGAAGGCCAAATCCCCTCTTGACTCTGGGCACCCTGGACCTTTTACATGCCTGTTTTCCTAAAATCTTGACATGTGAGTTGAAGGAGAATGTCCCCCACAGGCTCGTATGTTTGAATGCTTGGGCCTCTGTTTGGGGAAGGATTAGGAGGTGTAGCCTTATTGAGGGAATTCTTTGGGAAAGGATTAGGAGGTATAACCTTATTGAGGGAAGTATGACATTGAGGGTGGGCTTTGAAGTTTCAGAAGCCCACACCAGCCCAGGCTTTCTCTCTTTCTGCTGAGTGCTTGTGGATGACATGTAAAGCTCCCAATTACTGACCTAGCATCATACCTGCCTGCCTGTTACTGTGCTCCGTGTCATAATGGTCATAGACACACCCCTGAAACTGTAAGCAAGCCCCAATTAAGTGCTTTCTTTTAGAAACTACCTTGGTCATAGTGTCTCATCACAGCAATAGAAAAGTAGCTAAGACACTTGCCTTCAGAAGCCCTTGGTGCCTGTCCTCTGCCCTTTTGACCCCAACCAGGTTCATATTCCCAGATCTAGTGGGTTTGGTATCAGTACTGTTTTGCCATGATAGCCCTGATGAGGGCCAGGTGCTGCCTGGTGAATCTTTGACAGTCTTTTAAGGAGGTTCTGTCTTACATGTAGCTGCTTTCCTTCCATCCAGCTGGCACCTGGATGAGTTGTTCTTTTGTGAGGGAGGAATGCTGTCTTGCAATAAAAACAGAAATGTGAGGAAGTTCAAGTTTGAGCCAAAGACTTACCTCTGAAGAAGATGTAATTTATCAACACCATGATGTTGGTATTGTCCAAATCCTTGATCAAGTCTACAATCTTGCCCCTGGTCCGCTTGGCCACATAGTCATTGATCTGCTTCTTAGCCATTTCAGGGTTCCCAAAGTTGGTAGAGAGAGTGTCTGCCATGTACAGCGTTTTCATGGCACTCAGGAAGCTGTCCCGAATATGTACTGCTGGGTCTGCAAAAAGGGCACTGCCCAGGCTCAACTGGAGGCCATCTCTAAGCTGGCTGAACCTCTGGAGCAGCTGTTGGAAGCCCTTATGGAACTTATCCTCTTGGCCTTGCTGGAGGCTGAGTCCCAGGCTCTCCAGGATCTGTGTCTTAGTGTTGGAGCTAGTCCCCAGAGAGAGCATGCCCAAGCTCATGGACACGCTCAGGGGGGAGAAGACGACATTCTGACCAGGGGCTTCAGAAGCCAAGGCCCTGTAGAGGTCGAAGGCAAAGTCTTCGATTCTGTGAGTTAACCCAGAGGACTCCTTCACCTTCTTCTCCCAGGAGCGGGAGCGGTGGCGCTGGCGAGAGGCCACCCCGAGGCTGAGGAGCAGCAAGCACAGAATGGGGAAGAGCCTCATGGTGGCAGCAGTTCTGAATGGGAGAATAGGAAAATGTTCTCAGAGAGGGAAA
This sequence comes from Cricetulus griseus, assembly GCF_003668045.3. Taxonomy (NCBI): domain Eukaryota; kingdom Metazoa; phylum Chordata; class Mammalia; order Rodentia; family Cricetidae; genus Cricetulus; species Cricetulus griseus. The sequence goes on from NC_048598.1 coordinate 190,732,390, forward strand.
AGCGGGGGAGGGGGCAAAGTGAGAGAGACAATGAGGGGGCTGACATCCTCAAAGAAAGTCTCCACTTATCTTCCGAGGGATGAGGAAGAGGCTAAGGCCTTGGGACTGCAAAGAGAAGCGGTGGTACTCAGTGCTGTCGAAAGGTCAGATGAAGCAGGCAATTGCTTAAGACAGACTTGCCGACCAGCATGCAGTGAAGTTACAAAACGTCACCATTTTTTTTTCTCATAATGTTTTAAGTAAGTTTAGGATTTTGTATTGAGCCTCATTCATAGGAGTCCTAGGCTGTAGCTTGGACAGGGATGCCTAGGGTCTGTGTTCCATCCACCCACGTCCTCAAGCCCAGCACGTCCCATAACAGCAGGTGTACTCACTCTGTAATGTGTTTGAGTGTCCCAATGGCAGTCCACCTGGCTTAGAAGAGGACAGAGGATAGACTAAATTGCAGCCTGAAATTGTCACTGATCACAGAGGCTCTGTCCCCACCCCATCCCAACTCCGCCCTATTGAGAGCTGGGCTGATCTAAGAGTTTCTCAGAGGTCCTGATAAAAGACAAAAGGGACCCAGTTCTGCTTCAGGAGTAGACTTGGCAATGCCAGTCTGAGCCTGAGGCTGGGGCCTTAAAAGAGTTGACATTTCTGTTCCAGGGACTTGGCTTTTTCCCCTGAAGAGACTGGCCTTATCAGTCCCAAGGTTGCAGTGTGCTCAGTCTATAATGATCTGGAGATACTCTGTTCCTTTGTGCGACATTGTTTGATTAGCTTCCCCCTGACTTAGTCCCATCATAGGACAGTTTCTGCTGGCTCTGTCCCATTTCTTCCCTGGAAATAGTATGTAAGATACCGCACTTTATAAGAGGCTTGCTTAACATAGGGCATAGACAAAAAGACCTCCTGATCCCAAACTTTATCTTCTCTTTATCTTCTGATCTCCTGGTCTGCTCTCTCAGGACCCTGCCACCAAAGAATCATCTGCTGGTCCAGGTCAAGTAGTGACTGAACAGGGACACCTGAATATGAGGAAAAGAGTAAGTATGGCCATAATACATCGATAATTTTTTAAAAAGTCAGGTCAGATAGATCACCTGAAGGAAGAAGTGAAAACATCGGTAGTAAAACATGGGATAGCAAAATTCTTAAGGCCCTTAGGGTGGTTTGAAAGAAAATGGCCCCCAAAGGGAGTGGCACTATTAAGAGGTGTGGTCTTGTTGGGGTAGGTGTGGTCTTTCTGGAGTAGGTGTGGCCTTGTTGGAGTGGGTGTGGTCTTTCTGGAGTAGGTGTGGCCTTGTTGGAGGAAGTGTGTCACTGTGGGGTGGGCTTTGAGGTCTCCTATGATCAAGCTATGTCAAGTGTCACAGTTCACTTCCTGTTGCCTGTGGATTAAGATGTAGAACTTTCCGGTCCTTCTCCATCACCACGTCTGTCTGCGTGCTGCCATGTCCTGTCATGATGATAATGGAACTGAACCTCTGAAATTGTAAGCCACCCAATATTTTCCTTTATAAGATTTGCCATGGTCATGGTGTCTCTTCACAACTATTGAAACTCAAACTAAAACAGGCACATTTTTCCCTTTAAATGCCTTGTTTCCTTTTGTATTTTAATTCCTATAATATGCTAAAGTGCTTATAAAAATCCTTTAGTTTCATTAAAAAAACCAAAACAAAAAAACCCTGCCCTTGGGTCCCTAAAATAACATTTTGTAAGTTTAAAGACATGGAAATATGTAGGCAAAAGTTTAAAGACAAAATATTGCTCACAAGTGCCATGTGAGTTTCATATTGATGAGTTTGTGCTGTAAAATTTTATTAGAACTTGCTTAGATCCACAGTGTAAAGCTGATTCAATTTTAATTCACCACCCCAGTAAATCTGGTCATAGATCTACTCCAAAACAGACTGAGAAACAAAAGATAAACATGAACAGTCAAAAAAAAAATGGAGATGAAAGGTTCCAAGGACAAAGAAGCAACACCAGTTCTTGTTTTTTTGTTTGTTTGTTTGTTTGTTTTTGTTTTTCAAGACAGGGTTTCTCTATGTAGCTTTGGAGCTTGTCCTGGAATGTGCTCTGTAGACCAGGCTGGCTTCAAACTCACAGAGATCCACCTGCCTCTGCCTCCCGAGTGCTGAGATTAAAGGCGTGCACCACCAATGACCAGCCTGTGACACTAGTTCTTAAATTGCTTTGGCTTCCTGATGCCTCAGAAGATGAGGAGAAAGTGGTTTTTGTTTGTTTTGGCTTGGGTTTTTTTGTGTGTGTATTTTGTTTTTGACGATACAGTTTTAAAATAACCTACAAGTAGCTCTAACACATTTAGCTGAGCCGATCCCCTTCCTCTTTTACATAGACAGGATTATCAGCACCATGCTCTAACCAACTGAGCTAACCGGCCATGTTATAGACAGGATTATTAGATGCCACAATAGAGACTTCCATCCTACATTTGCCCAAGCTGGAGGAGCTTGGAATCCCCGATCAAGCATTTTGGGCAAAAAAAGCTACTTTTTTTTCTAGATTCCCACCCCCCAACTACAGCAGGGGATTTTACAGTGGAGGGGCAAGAGTGGGGATGGGGGACACAGTCAGAATTCAGAATCCCAGCTCAGAGGACAACAGAGTGCTCCAGCTCCTAGACACAACAGTCCCTCGATAGCCTGCCTTTGCCTAAAAAGATAATTGCTCCAAACAGTCCTTCCTAGTCAATTTTATATAAAAGTGAAAAAGGATATTCATCCACATGACTATAAAAATCTCATTATATTAAAAAGTAAACATTTTATAAGGATAAAAATTTGTTTTACATGTTATTAGAAAATTAAAATGTGGGCCATTCAGCCCCTTCTGGGCCTGAATCAGTGGAGAGGGGCACAAATCAACCAGGTATGTCATACCAAGTTGGGTACCATCATACCAAATGCTGCCTGAGGTCTCTAGGCCCAGTCACGAGAGAGAGGAAAGGCAACAGCTCCATGCCATTCCTTATGACTGGGGTGGACAGGACTCACACAAGTGCCACCTGTGGCCCAACCAAGAGTCTTGGGGCTGGATGATTGGGCACCATTTTAGTGAGAGAATACAGGGTGGGTAGGAAGAAGAGAGGGAGAGGCAGAATGGTTCGTGGGCTGGGGAGGAAGTGGACCTGGAGAGGTGAGGGTGGTGAGGAACAGGCTGATGTGAATGGCCAGGGGGCCATCCGAATTCAGGGTAATGTCTGGGCCTGAGCTCTGACTAAGGGCCAGGTCTTGGTCAGGAGCTCTGGAGAAGCAGAGGGGGCCTGGTTTGGTGTTTGTGGCTTCTGTCACCTCTGGGTGGGTGCCTTGCAGGGGACTATAGTCTGACTTACCACCTGGGGCCAGGTTGATATCTTGGGGCCACACTGCCACACAGTGGTCATGGTGATGTCCTGGACCCAGGCTCCTGCTAAGGACCATGTGGTCTTGCTGCGGGGTCTATGTTTATGTACCTGGCCCATGTTGTGCCCAAGGGCCATGTGAATGCCCGGGGTCTGGGCTACAACCTGTGACCATGTTGGTATCTGAGGACTGTGCTGCTGCAGGGGCCAGGCCAATTAGGGTGGCCAGTGTTGTCAGCTGCTGCCATGGTACTATCCAGACAAGGGATGCTGCAAGGGCCATGTCTGGGTTCATGGCCCTGTCACAGCCAGGGTCTGTGTTGATGAAGACTGGGCCAATGCCCCAGGTCTGGGCCACCACCTGGGGCCATGTTGGTGTCTGAGACATCTGTTGGTTTAGGAAAAGCAAGAGTCCCTTAGACATTGAGGTACAAGTTTGAAAAATAAGGAGGGAGCTGTTGATGGCTGGACTGACCCAACACTTTCTCAGTGTCAAGTCCAAAAGAAACTCAGGGAAAATGGCTAACTTTGTGACTGGCAGTGCCTATTACCACTCCAAAGTGCCTGCTGCTGGCTGCTCTCTCTTCTCCTCTTCTCTCTCTTTCTCTCTTGCTCCCCCCACCCCCACCCTCAAGGCCTGGTCTCACTGATTATGTTTAGTCTTCCTGCTCTGGAATCTCCCTGATGTCTCTGACTGTACTCTCCCTCATATCTACAATAAAAACTTTCTCCTCAACCTTGGAGGGGTTATGTCTTCAATTCATTGTCTAGTCCTCGAAAACTGGGAAGGGCAAAGCTTCCTTCCAAAGAGCTCAGTCTCTCCTAACTGAGCCAAGCTGCCAACTCAACTGTCCTAAGGTATGTATGGATCATTTGTTTCTGCTGGCTTCTTCCACCCACCCTACTTGACTTTAAATTCTAGAATCTGCTTCTTTTCACCACCTGCTCTAACCATTCACCTTTCCTACCCTACTCAGTAAGTGTTCTCTCTGACTCCTGAAGTCTGCTATACTATTGCTGATGGTTCTTCTCTACTGCCAGGTCCTGCTGCCGCTTTCAGCCCCAAATGATCACACAGAGACTTATATTATTAAACTGTTGGCCAATGGCTAGGGTTTCTTATTGGCTAGCTCTGTCTTAATTATTAACCCGTTTCTATAAATCTATGTATTTCCACATGGTCTTAGCTTACTAGAGAATTCTTGGACCTGTTACTCCTTTGTGGTCTACATGGCGACTCCTTTGGCGGGGCTCTCCTTGCCTACCTTTCCCAGAATTCTCCTTGTCTCCTAGGCCAGCCTATACTTCCTGTCTGGGCAATCAGTGTTTTATTCATCAACCAATAAGAGAAAAATATACAGAAGGACATCCCCATCAGTATACCTCCTGGGCACTCACCATACATCTCTCTTTCTCCCTGGCTTCTGCAGCCATGGGTATCTTTCTACTAAGATGCTTATCCCTCTCCATCTATTGGAGTCCTCCCTTTCTCTTGTATGGTAACAACTCCTGCCACTGCATAAACAAATGATCCCAATCTCTTATATCTAAGTGTTATTTTCTCTGCCTCCCAAAAGTCTTTTATCGCTAAGCCTTTTCTACTTTCCTCTCTTGAAAATCTTTTATCTTTATGATTTCTTCACACTCTGCACTAAAACAAAAATTTTCTTAAAAGTATTGTGTGACCTCTATCTCAGGATTTTTAAGTTTATTGGGTATGGTTAAAAATCTGTAAAATCTGTAACAAAAAGTTGATAGTTTAAAAATCTATACATAGGTTGTCTTAATTTGTTACCACGTATTATGTGACCCAGCTCTTCTTTAGGAAAATAGATGTTTTTAACTAGCAGCCATGTGACTCGCCTCCATCTTGGCTGATGACATCATCAGGATGAAAGAAACAATGTAGCTGGCAGCCATATTTACCAAGGTTAAAAAGAGTATTGCAGGGTGTGGCGGAACCTGTCTTTTATCCCAGCACTTGGGAGGCAGAGGCAGGCAGATCTCTATGAGTTCTAGACTATCTGGGTCTACAGAGTGTGTTCCAGAACAGGCTCCAAAGCTATACAGAGAAACCCTGTCTCAAAACAAAACAAAAAGAAGAGTGCATCCCATGTAACTTAACTATCATCTTGGTTTAAAAGATCACATGGCATAAACCAAGTAAGTCAACACTCATAAAACTTAGGCCTATTGAGCCCTCTGCTTATCATTCTATCTTCCTTTTAGACTGAGGCAACAGCAGCTCTCTGAAATATTTTGGATATGGATGGATTTTTGTATAATGATAAATTCCTAAGATTATAAAGGTAAACTCAGGTTAACAGAAACTGACTTGGAGATGTGTGTCTAACTACTTATGTCCTTGCTAAAAGCTCAACGCTGGGCTTTTAGAAAACGTTAGATAAGGAAGAACATAAGCTTGAAAACTTAGGTATGTTGGGTAAATAAGGTTTATAAATTCCCAAGGGCTACCCAGGTGAACAAACAGTAAGAGACTTGAAGGGATGTATCTTCTTTGTCTTTGCTAACTTGGTTAAACTTTAGCTATTTGAAGAAACTGAGTCATACAAGAGGCCATGATATTCTCTAGAGGTGAACTAAGAAAGGCTAAAAAAAAGTTTCCAGTCCCTCGGTGGACTGTATTTATGGTTTAATTTTTTATTTTGAAGCTAAATGATCTTCACTTAACCTTTCAACTCAAATCTTTAAGGCTCAAACTTAACAGGGATAAAGCTGTAAACTTCTAATCTTATAAAAGCCACTAACTTGTGAACTTTTAAGGTAACTGGGACATGCAAGTTAATGGTCAGACAGCTTATAAAGGATCAAGTCTTTAGTGTCTCAGAACTGTGCTCAGAGTCATGCTAAGTACATACGCCTTCATGGTTAGTCCTAAAACAAGTAATTAAAAGTAAGTAAAGTGTGTTTAAAATAAGATATACTTAATAGATGGGTTAGAGATCGGCTGGATATGGCATTTCAAATGCTTAATGAAAAGGCTTCCTGTGCTAGGCAGACTTGCCAGCCAAGAGCCCAGGAATATGAAAAATTGTTTGCTAGTTTCCACCGCACAGCAGCCTGCCTCTGCCACCAAAGCAGTTACATCATCACCTGTTGCCAGGTCCCTTTTAAAGTGCCTGCCAGGCACAGTTTGCTTCTCTCTCTCTCTCTCTCTCTCTCTCTCTCTCTCTCTCTCTCTCCCTCCCTCCCTCCCTCCTTCTCTCTCTCTCTCTCTCTTTCTTTCTTTCTTTCTTTCTTTCTTTCTTTCTTCCTTCCTTCCTTCCTTTTACATCTTTTTACCTCTCCTGTCTCTCATCTCTCTTGCCTCTTACACCCTCTTTGCCTCTTCTCTCTTGCTTCTCTTCTTCTTCACATCTGTCTGCCTCTCTCAAGTCCTGACTCCGATAAGGCCTTTCACTCTCTTACCCCCCCCTCCCCCAATAGACCTCTTGCGCTAACTCTGTTGCGTGTGACATGTTTGCTCAGTGGCATTCCTTGGCAGGGCCCAAAGAAGGTACCAACTTTGCCTTTCTTTTTATTTACCCTTTCAGGATGTCCATAGCCTATACACATATTTTGGAAAGTTGGAGCTGATAACTGCTGTGGACAAAGGTTAATCTTTAATAGAGGCCTCTAAGTGACCCTCTGCCCTACATTCCTTTCAGCTACGGCAGAAGGCAGCTGGGTCAAGAGAGCCACCGGTTTTTGCAAATATCTTGAACTAACACCCTGAAATCAAAAGTTATAAATTTCGGAATATAACGTGACTCAAGGCCTTCACTAGAGATTGTAAAAATTCCTCTAACTGTGCCAAAGCCTAACCTCAAGATTATAAAAAATCCCTTTGACCCACCACCTGGTGCTTGGTTTTGACTATAAGAAGAGGCTCAAAACCTCCACTCAGTGTCACAGTGTCAGGAGCCCGGAATCTGTCTGTGGCCCTAGCTAGCTAGAAGTCTTTGTGCCCCAGGTGTTTGGAATAAAGTTTGCTTCTGGTTAATAGACTTTGGAGGTCTGGTCCCCAGTATTTGTGCAATGCCAGGACCCAACAGCCATCTCCTAGCAGCAACCCCAAGGTCTCCTAAGAAGCTGACAGGACACAGACAATTCTCCTTGGATTGTGGTAATGTTAACCACTAGGCAAAGAATTGCTCTATGCCCCACTCGCGGCCAGGCCTGCCCAAACTGTACCCTGTTGTATTGACTGCCCTACTCCACCTCACCAAAGTAGGTCAGTTTTCGCAAGTTCCTTCTCCATAGGAAAATCTCTCAGAGCTTCTCGGTCTGGCAGCTGAAGATGAAAGCTCTCCTGTGTGATGGCTGAAGATTGACTTCTGCCCCTCAGCGAGACCACCTGGATCATCACGGGAGCCTAGGGTACCTGGTAAGTTTCTATCATTTTAACTGATACAGAGGTCATTTTGGTTTCCACTTCCTGTTCTAATGTATCCTTCTCAGATCTTTGATGTGGATGCTTCCCTGTAGCTTTATCAGTTCAGTAGTAGGTACCCAGCTCCTCCCCATGAGGCTACAGCTGCCTGGTCAGTTCATTTCACAAGTAAAAATTTGGCTTTTTTTTTTTTTTCTAGAGATGCTAGGTCTCCTGTTGAGAAAGGCAGATACAGACCGTTTACCTCACTAGGCCGACTTCACATCAAAAGAATGATAAAGTCACAGAACAGGTTCCAGTGTAACATTTTACTGTCCCCTTTATTTACAGGAACTTGGTTGGCAATGACAGCTCTCAGTATCCAACCAACTATGTCCCATGATTGGACAGAAAGAAGAGGTTCGAAGTTTGTAAGTTGTGGGAGTCTAGGAAAGTAATTTAAGGTATGTAAACACAAGGTATAAAGGTCTGGGGATGTGAACGTGTAAGTTGTTAGGGTCTAGGAGAGTGTCGTAAAGTGTGTGAGCGCAACTTGTAAAGATCTAAGGAAAGGCTATTGTTATATTAAGACTTCAAAAGTTCAGAGTTTTAGCATTAATCAAATTTAAACTTCCTGTGGCTGTTCCCTAAGTATAGGCTTAAAAGTGCTTCTCATTGTGCTGAGAACATCTCTGTCGGATCTATATGTCCAGCACTCTGGACAGAGGAAGGACTGTTAAAGCTTTTAACTCAGAAACATGTCAGAGTTGCCAAGCTTTTCCTGTGACTGGAAGGTGTGGGTCTACAGCCTACAGCACATAACCACGAAGAGGATTTCAGTGCAGAGCCCAGTCTTGGGACCCCTCCCTGCAGCTACCAGGGCCACAGACCTTAAAGTTTCAAGATAAAGATGCTCAGAGGCCCTGACAAAAGGACAAAAGGGACCTAGTTCTGTGTCCTTGCTCAGGGGTGGACTTGTTTTCTGTTCCGGGGACTTGGCTTTTTCTCCTGAAGAGACTGGACTTATCAGTCCCAAGGCCACTGTGTTCTCAGTGTTAATGTTCTTGAGATACTCTGTTCCCCTTTGGCAACATGATTAGCTTCGCTCTGACTTAGTCCCATTGTATGGTAGTTTCCTCTGGCTCTGTCCCATGTCTTCCCTGGGACTAGTATGTAAGATACTGTACTTCTTAAGACGTTTGCTTGGCATAAGACAGCTTGTGCAAGACTTCCTGATCCCAAACTACCTTATCTTCTCTGTTTTCCATCTTCTGATCCCCTGGTCCTCTCAGAACCCTGTCACCAAGGACACCTGTTGGTCCACGTCACTGCCCCAGCCTGTACTGCCTTGTCCTAGAAGGCTTCCCAGACAACAGGCCAGTTGCAGGCGATGCGGCTCAGGATGGAGTTCTCATCAGGTTGCCTGTCACCGCTTGCAAACCGATTTCCATCACCATTGCTTGGCTTTGAGGGTACTCTGGGAGATAACAGTGACAGGCTACTGTAGACTGACATCGCAGGATAGTGGAACACCATCCCTTTTCTAGGCAGGAGTCCTTCATTTTCTGCAGCCAGTTTCCCATGGACTCAGGGTGGGGGGGGGGGAGGGCTTTGAACCACTTCCCTCAGGCCTTTGTACTTGCCAGATAACAAACCCAGAAGTCTGATAACTGCTACAGTGAGAAAGTCTGGCAATGGCAGAAATGGGACAGGTGTCATTGTGTCCATCTTGTATGTCCTAAGAACCCAACTGAGGCCCATGAGGCAGAAGGGAACGTTCCAGGTCAGGCAGCAGATTAGAACCGCAGCATCTGGGTGGCTGATGTAAAGGACGGTGCTCTTGGCTCGGAACAAATGTATACCCAGGACTTCTGGGGAACCTTGTGAGATTGTCTCTCTCTCTCTCTCTCTCTCTCTCTCTCTCTCTCTCTCTCTCTCTCTCAGTGTGTGTGTGTGTGTGTGTGTGTGTGTGTGTGTGTGTGTGTAGCAGAGGACATGGTTCAGAAGCCAGCCATCTACTCTGCTCTTTTGAGACAGGGTCTGTCATTGGCTAGGAGCTCAGCAAGCAAGCTAGGCTAGCTGATCAGCAAGTCCCAGTGACCCACCTATCTCTGCCTCCCTAGTGCTGGCATTATAAGTATACATCACCATGGCCAGAGCTCAGGTTTTGGGCCTCCCAAATGTAACAAGATACAGTAGCTGGCTAGAATATCTTGCATGGAGTCTTTGATTTACTTAACTTTTTTTTCAGTATTCTAAAGCAAAGGGTATTTTGAAACCTGAGCAACTAAATTCAGTATTTGCCTGATACAAGGCATAGGTGATGCAAACATAAGTCAGTAAACTTCCATCCATTACCTTTCTATTCATTAATTCATTCACTCACTCATTCATTCATTTTTCTGGCTGGGCCTGTGCTATACAGATTACCTAAAGTCAGGGGAGCTTTGGAAATTTGGGGATAACAAGGCCCTGTCTCTAAGATGTCCCATCTGATAGGCTGTAGGGTAAGGTGGGACAAAAGTGATGCTCAAGCTAGCCAAGAATGATGACAGAATGACAGTCTGGCTTGAGGACGGTTACAAACAGTCTTGGTCATGTGTATGGCTCAGATAAGTGGCTGCAAGAGAGAGGCTTAGAGATGAGAAGAAGCTGTAGTAGACGTGGGCAATGAAAAAGACCTGTGATTAAAATGACATGACACACACACAGTACAGGAGAAGCCGCTAGCATCAGGCCAGAGAGCTTTGAACTTGTATTCAATAGGGAGTCACTGACTGTTTCAGAGTGAGACAGAAACAAGCACACCATCAGCATGAGGAGTCGTTTTCCCTGATTCGAGGGTGAGGCGCTTTCGTCTTCTCCCCTTCATCACACCAGGGTCTCACACAGTCAGGTGTCACTCTAGCAGGGTTGTTGCCATAAGTAAACCTAGACTGCCCCCAGCTTGCCTTCTTCTACTCACTCACCCACCTGTGTCTATAGTGTTGAGAGGGGCATAAGCCAGCCTGGGCCTAACTTTAGTTCTTACAGGGATGTTGAAAACCAGAATCCAACTTGTCCTGGGCTCAGCCATCCAGTCCTGGGATCTGCAGGACCTCTTGAGTTCTAAGCACTTATATGTGCTTGTGAATATAACCTGGAGGAGGGGTATTGAGCCCCAGAACTACCCCTCTCAGTAACGCCCCCTATGGGCCCCTTCCTTGTCAGTGTTCTCCTGAGGCTGACTTGGGTCCTGTTTAAAGCCGTGTTTTAGAGGCCTGAGTGGGGAACAGCCTCCTTGGTCCTGACCTTCCCACTTCCCTTGACAACACTTTCTGTTGTGAGTTGAGGGGTTACTCCAGCCTCTTCCTAGGCTTATGGCTTTACTAGGGCCATGAGCATCTCCCATAGTCCCTAATGGACTCTGACTTTTGAATGGGTGTCAGCTGGAGGGGGCTCTCCACGGTCACCATCGACCTCTCTGTCTTTGTGATATGATGCTTCTTGTATGTCACAGATGAGAGTCGGGGACCCTGGGTCCTGTTCTCCAGCAATGGAGTGAGCAAATTTTCAGAACTATCTCTAGGTGCTCTGGACACCATGAAGTCCCCCAGAGTGAGCGTGGTCTGTGGCCTCCAAATCTTCACGTCTGGAAAATCCTTTGAGTTGACCACGGAGGACCAGCCCCAATTTCCACCCAAAACAAACTGTGAAGAAAGGTTCTGCCTCTGTTTGACCTACAGAGAGAAAGGGGAGAAGTGTGGAGGGGAGTGCTGATCTAGAAATCTAGAACCTTCTGGAAGCTCAGTCAGGAAAAGCACTGATATTAGGAAGAGAAGGGCCAAGAAAATGGCCCCAGGTTCAGGTCCAGCCCCCTATTGGGATGCTGTTTTGTCTGAATAGCATGTATGTCCAAAAGAGAATGACCTGGGATGCATAAGGGGAGTTGGCCTGGGTGGGGACAAACTGAAGCTCAGTGGGGATGTGGACAGCACTGGGTGTCTGGGATGCGGGGCTCATGGAAGAGTAACAAGGATGGTGTGTGCATAGCCCCATTTTAAGGTTTCCCATGCATAGAAAGTGTGATTCTATGAGGCAGAGGCAGCTATTCTTGTCCCATCTCATAGTTGAGTGTACTGAGGTCCAGAGAAGTAAAATCAGAACCCAAAATTTGTGACACCACTATGCAATGGGAGTAAAATGAACCACCTAGCTTGTAGATGCAGTGTGAGCAACTAGTGGCAAAGCATTATGGGAGTTCTTGTCCTGGACATAACAGTAGAGAGTGATCCAGATCTAGAAAAGAATGGGGAGGAGTCTCTCTTGGCTGCCCTGTTCTCAGCTCTCATTATCCTGGAATCAGAGAGGCCATGTTGGATCTCAGCCTGGTGCTAGTCACACTAGGCCCTGTGAGCCCGCAGGGTGTGGCTTGGAGGAGGCATCTGCTGGAAACCGAAGGTGTGGGGCAAGCAGAACCAGTTCCTGCCAGCCTGCCTCATCCACAGGCAATGTTTTATTCTCCCAGATGCTAGAAGCATCCCTCCTTGGAGGATCCACTCTGCTTCTGAAATCATCCGAGCTAGATCAAAGGCAGAGGGGTATAACATATTACTCATGTGGAGAAACTAAGTCCCAAGAATGGAAGGGACTCTCTCTCTTGAAGTCCCAGACCACACCAGCAGCAGGGCTAATATATTAACAATGCTGCTCCTGGCTCCAGGTTGGGTTCCTGCAGCATGCTACGGCCACAGCTGTCTGTACTAGGAGCGTCACTAGTCAGCTATCAGGCCATAGGCAGCACGCCTCTCTCTGAGCCTTCCTTACTAGGTATCATGGTATGAATCTGAAATGTCCCCACAGGCTATGCTTTGAACACATTTTCCACCTGGAATGTCTAACAGTTGGGGCTTGTCTGTTGAAGCAGGTCTTTAGGGGTGAGCTTTTGAAGGTTGGTCCAGCCCTCGGTTCTGGCCTCGCTGTCTGCTTGCTGGTCCACCATGATATGAACAATCTCCTCCATCTCCTTCCACCCCCACCATGAACTGACATGGTTGCCAAGCCTTCCTGCCATCATGGACAGAAGCACTCTGAAGCAGCGAGCCAACCCCCCTTCCTCAAGCTGCTTCTGATAGGCATTGTCACAATGAGGCAAAGGTAATAAAAGCAGGAGGCCAGTGTCCAAGTGGCTCAGGTTGCTTCTGTTGGGAGTCGTCCTACCAAAAACATTCTCAGTTCCTCTTCTGGAAAAAACAAACAAAACAAACAAACAAACAAACAAAAACCTGAGCCCGGGCATTGGTGGCACATGCCTTTAATCCCAGCACTCGGGAGGCAGAGGCAGGCAGATCGCTGTGAGTTTGAGGCCAGCCTGGTCTACAGAGTGAGTGCCAGGATAGGCTCCAAAGCTACACAGAGAAACCCTGTCTCGAAAAAGGAAACAAACAAACAACCCAAAAAACAAACAAACAAACAAACAAAACAACCAAAAACCACTAACTACACTCAGCCAACTGACATCCCTTCTCTTACATACATGGGTAGCTATATGGGACTTGAACACCTCATACTCCATGTCTGGGACATGGAGTTTGTTATGTCCATGTCCAGGTTTGCTAACAGGGCAAGGTCTGGGAGGAAAGGCAAAGGACATGTCTGTAAGTGTCTGCTACGTGTGAGGCACCACACACACCAGGGTCTCAGAGCTATCACTGGGTTTAATCGGTGCAACCTCCCCACCCCAGAAAGGCCGTTCTCATTTTCTAGCCCATCTTGCTATACCTCTTCCTGTACCATTGACTCCTCTTTGGAGTCAGGGACCCTTCCCTGCTCTCAATCATGGATGCAGAGCTCTTCCTACCCAGCCCTCCCGAACCACCTGCTGCTGCTGGTAACAGCCCAGCTAGTCCTGGGACAGCTATGCTGTGGGGTTGAACACCTTCCCCATGAAGAAGATACTCTTGGTGCTGGTGGAATATATCACTATGAAGAATGGCCGGTTGAATATAAGGACATGTCTCTTGTGCTGGGCAGAGAAAAAGGTGACAGAGACACTAGTGGCTGCCGCAGCCTCCGTGCCAACTTCATTCACATCCAGGGTGGCCTTGTGGAAAACCTAAGAGAGAAACCACATGCTTTACAGCCTCTCCGAATTACACAGTAATGACAGATGTTGCTCCTAACCCCCTCCGTGTGTCTGTGTACTCCTGTCACCTCCTAGGAGGTCAGCAGCATTGTGGCCACATTAGGGGTAAGGATAATTAAATCAAAGATCAGGCAATATCCCAAGGCAAGGAGCAAAATGGAAATTCAGACTCCTCTCCTAGGGTGAACCCATTAATATGTCTATTGCCCATGTGCAAAGTAATGGATCTCTGGTTCTCCTATAAAAATACACTGATTCAGGCTTCAGCCTCCCCCTTTTCTGTCCCTGTAGTGCATCCTTCACTCTCCAGGCCTCTGACATACCCAAATTCCAGGCCCCTGGCCTAACCCAGAGGTGTCTGAGGGCATGGGCTGGCCATTGTCATATCATTTCCACACTGAGACTGTGTCTCGAAACTGGTGTGCTGCTGGGTGGATGCTCATACCTGTGGAAGACTGAGCATACTCAGGCTCCCAGAGACAGTATGGTAGCAGGGAGTGTCTCTACTGCCACCTCCTTCTCAGACGAAGAAGTCTCTCATAGAGACCTACAGGGTCAATGACCCTTTCTTACTTACTTTGGATAACTGCAAATTCTCTTCTTGGTTAATATTCGAGAAGTTAGCACGCTGGGTGAATAGGTCCCGGAAGCCCAGGTCAGGCAAAATTTCATCCAATGCATAGGAGTTTGCAATGGAGAATTTGGGAAACTGCAATGAGAGCTTTCTGTAAAGGTACCTGAAGGGGCAAAGTGAAGGAGGTATGTTAGATTCTCTCTCTCTCTCTCTCTCTCTCTCTCTCTCTCTCTCTCTCTCTCTCTGTGTGTGTGTGTGTGTGTGTGTGTGTGTGTGTGTGTGTGTGTGTGTGTGTTGCATGTGCACATGTGTGGCAGTCACAGGACAAACCACAGGGACAGAGTCTTTTATTGTCCTGGAACTTGCCTGGTGAGGTAGGCTGGCTTGTATGCAAACCCCTGTCCACTGGGATTACAGGCACCTGCCACCACTCCTGGCTTTTAGAAACTGAGTTCTGGGATCCAGACTCAGGATCTCTATTGTCTGAGCCAGCTCCTGAAGCAGCCGGACCTTCTTCAGAAGAAAATGACTCTACTTCAGTTTGGCTTTCAGAAGCACCCGTAAGACAGGCAACCCCTCAGCTAGGTGCCTATAGGGGTGACAGACCCCGAATGTCTACTTAGCTATCTAGAGGAGTGATTTTTTAAAAATTGAAATGTAATTACACCATTTCACCCATCCTTTTCCCTTCTCTAACTCCTCCTCTTAGTGTTTCTTGTATGTGTATGATTCAGGGCTGACCACTTGGTATTGCGTAACCAATTAAGGGGCTCCTCCTCTGGGGAAGACTGATCCTCCTCTGAGTATTCTTGAGTTGCCTATAGTTTATCTGGGGTAATTACTGCCTTTGGACACCTTAAGAGGCTGTATTGTGGAGGGATACTCTGGAATGTTACGATAAATCTTTCTGCCAAATGTCGCCGAGCCCCACCTCCATGTGTACACTTTATGCCAGCCGCCTGCCCGAGTTAGGCCCAAATAAATACATAGAAACTTGTATTAGGTACAATGCTGCTTGGCCAATGACTAGGATTCTCATCTGTTAGCTCAGTCTCAATTATCATACATCTATATATTTTATAAGACTTATCTTATTGGACGCCTTATTGGTGTCCCTCTTTGCCGGAGCTCACATCCTGCTGCTGGAGGAGGCAAACGGGAAAAAGGGCCCTTCCTGGTTCTCCTTCACTTAAATATGAGTCTCCTTGCTATGTCACTTCCTGCCTGGATCAGCACTTCTCTACTACATTTCCCAGAATCCTCTTTGACTCCTAGTTCCATCTAACTTGCTGTCTCATTGGCCAAACAGTATTTTATTTAACAATCAATACATAGTAGTACAGCCCTCCCTCCACCCCTACACCCCTCCACCCTTCCACCCTCCACCTGATGGATCACATCTGCTGTGGGCCTGCTGACTTCTGAGGGTTGATTGCCTGTCTCAGCTGATGCACCTGAATGAGGCCTCTGACTTGTGCTTTACTTCTGTGTGACTAGAAACGCTTCCACTCAGGGCTTCAGTGTGAGGGGAAGCTGCCTTGTTTGAAGCAGCGGGGGCCCAGCTGATCTGAGTCTTTGTTTCACCTGAGTTTGGCTACCAGAAGCACCACTGTGAGTGTGCTGGGTAAACAGGTCCTGGAAACCCAGGCTGGGCAAAAATCTCATCCAGTGCACAGGAATGTGAAATGGAGGATTTGGGGAACTGCAACAAACCCTTTCTGTAATGGTACCTGAAGGGCCGTGGGGGGCACTGTACTTTCTCCTCCTCCTCCCCTCTCTCTGTACTTTCTCCTCCTCCCTCCCCTCTCTCTATCTCTCCATGTATGAAATTGGATGGGTGGATCGAATTTTCTTAACCCTTCTACATCAGCTCAGTCATCTAGCTGGGGGTGGCAATTTTCATATTCATTGCACAAGGTTTGACCCTCAGAGGTAAAGTCACTCTACCCAAGGCCTATGCAACAGAAGAACTCAAGACCATAACTCTGGAGTGTTTCTCTCCAATGAGCGTGACCCTGTACTAACCACCACGGGAGAGTTCACTGTCTTAGAAGACAAGGGAAGTCTCAGAGCCAGGACCCATGCCTTCATAGATTAGTGGTCACTCCAGTTTCTAGCCACTGAGTTTCATGAGAAGGTCCCATTTGCAAGTAGCACTGTGGATTGGACACCATGGGACATCTTGATTACCTATTTTGAAGCAAGTGGTTCCACCGTTTTAGCATGCCTGGGGACAACACCTGCTCCACCTCCTCCATCTTGTCCTCTTGAGGAAGGATGAAAAACGCCATTGCATCACCTTTGTAATCCATCCGCAGAACCGTGCAGGGCACATGCCTGTCATCAAGAAACCAGTGTTTCTGATCATCTTGCAGCATCATGGGTACCTTCACGACCGTGTTCTTATCTACGTAGAAGTTACCGTTGAAGACTTTTGAGGAAGGAAAGGGTTTCTTCCACAGACCTGAGGGTATAAGGGAGACAGAGGAGCCAAACCTTCGGTCAGGGAGTGCCATCTGTTTCCCAGAGCCATGGTATAGCCACTGAAGACCCTTCCTCATTGTTACTGTGTCCCATCCAAGCCATCTAGGAGGAATGGTTGATCTCGATCGGCAGCTTGATTCAATTGAGAATAATCTAGGAGAGTGGTTCTCAAACTGTGGGTCACGACCCCCTTGGCAAACCTCTATGTTCAAAAATATTCACATTTTGATTCATAATAGTAGCAAAATTACAGCTATGACATAGCAACAGAAATGATTTTATGGTTGGGATAACCACACGAGGACCCATATTAAAGGGTTGCGGCATTAGGAAGAGTGAAAAGCACTGGACTAGACAGATGGCACAGCAATTAAGAGCTCTTGTTGCTTTTCCAGAGAACTGGGGTTCGATTCCCAACACCTACCTGGTGGTTCACAACCAAATGTAACTCCAACTCCAGGTGATCTGATGCCTCTGGCTCTGGCCATCACCTGTATTCACATGCATATACCCCATACAGACATACAACTACACAAGCAAACAACACAACAGCAAACCCAATAAAATAAATCTTCAAAAGGAAGTTGTTTTTGAGTGGTCAGTGGTGTGTAAACTCACCACATGTGGCACACAGGTGTGGTGACTAATTTGCCTGGGAATGTTTTCATTTTGCTCCCAGTGGATCCTGAATCAGAACCAGTTACAAGCTGAGATTTGGAGCCGTGGAGATCACATATGACATAGAGGCTCCACCATCAAGTCCTCATGACTTGAGTGTGACCTTCAGGACACACCGGATGAAAGGAGAAAAGCAACTCCCAAGAGTTGCCCTCTGACCTCCACATGTGTGCTGTGGCATGCACTCATAAAAAGCTGAGTTTGAAAAGTGGACTAGCTGTGTTGAGCTCCGGAGGTCCTCACAAGAAGATGGGACCTCGGAAACAGCTAGAGGTACCTGGATACTGCAGCCCACCCTAGCCTACCTCCCAGCAGGAGTGTATGCTCGGCAGTGAGCTGGCACCTTGTTGAGCTCACCTCGGAAGAAGATATAATTTATCAGAACCATCCTCATGTCAGGGGTCAGGCCGCTAACCAAATCCCTGATCTTGCCACGGGTTTTCTCCTTGACATAGTTGTTGATGAGCTGGGTGGTAGCCTCCATGTCTCTGAAGTTACTGCGTAAGACTTTGCCATTATAGGAGGCTTCAGCAGTGCTGACAAACTTAGGGAGGAGATGCAGGTCCTGGTTCAGGATCAGGGCATTGCCTACAGAGATGTCCAGCTCAGTGGATGGACGACTTATCACTTGAAGCAAGGACCTGATGCCGTCCTGGATTTCAGGCAATGACAGCTTCGTGAGATTGAAGGCCAGGCCTTCAAGGATCTGAGTCTGGGTGTCCCCACCAGCTCCCGTGGACAGCATGGCCAAGGCAATAGAGATGCTGAGTGGGGAGAAGAAAATGTTCTTTTCAGAGTTTTGGGATGCTATCAGGTGGTAGAGGCTGAAGGCAAAGTTGGCATTGCTAGAGGCAATCTGGTAGCTGGAGACGTTCAACTGTGAGAATTCTCTGTTGGTTTGGTTGGCTGTGTTGTCGATCTCTTGGACTGCCTGGCTGTGAGACAGCATCAGGTGTCCAGCCAGAAGAAGGAGCAGGCAGTGAGTGCAATGCATGCTGGATCTTCCAGGTCTGCAGAGAAAATGATACCCCGTCCCCAAGGATATTCCAGCAACAGACAGGAGCCCTGCTTAGCTGACATTAGCAGGCATGGACACAGAGGTGGGGAGATTCCATCACTAGGTAGGGAGTTTTAGGGGCTAACACCTATGCTGTTTTGGGATGGCCCTGTAAGTGACATTACATTGCATTACATGTAAATGTAAATATCATTTTAATTGCTGTGTTCCTTTGCTCATTTCAGGTGAGGTTCTTCTTAGAAAACCATCAAGGAACTAACTGGTTTTAGGTAGTTGGAGCTCTCCATTCCCTCTTCTACTGACCTAGAAATAACCTCACACTAGAGATAAATTCTGTGATTTTCCAAATCAAAATCCAAAGATGTTCCTGTGAGGCATCTTTGAACACAGAACATACGATCCCTTCTACATGTGATAACAGGTCTTTCCAATGAGAAGATGTCTATGTCTCCAATGTGTTTAGGAGTTAGCCCCAGCACTCTCATTATTGTCTGATAAAGGCCCTCTGCTCTCCTCTTTCTCCATGTTTATTGGCTTTCCACACACTCGGAATAGAGGCTTGTGCTCGGTTCTGTCACCGGAAGGAAGTGAATGCCGGTACCCTCCAGGCAGGTGGTAACATTGCTTCAGATTCAGGAAGCATATGCCTATGCCCCCACCTCTGTGAACTTGCCCAGCTTGCAAAGGTCCAGCCAGAGCTAGACTTCCTCTGCCTGGCACCCTCTGTTCTATTCTTTCCCCGTGACTTTATCTTAGTCACTCAGGGAAAGGACAACGAAGGTGTGAACACCACCTTGGCCACCCTCCCTGTGCCGCCCGGTCCACAGGCCACTCTCCTTCACTTTCTTGTGCTTCTCTCCCAGGTGGAAACAGGAAGGGCTGTCTTCCTCTCACTGCCCCATCCGGAAGAAGAAAGTGATGTCAGTGAAGGACTCCAATGGTGAGACCGATTCCCTTCTCACAATGGACTTGACTTGTCAGGGACAGGCTATTCATGTTTTACTCTGAATCTACCCTTGTTCCATCCAATGGTCCTACTACTGTTAGGTTCTTGGCCAAAAGTCCTGTGAGCACTCTGCTCATCTGTCTGGCCTTCTATGCCTCTCCCCACTTCCCATGGCATATCCTGGGAGTTTCTCTTTGGACCATGCATCCCCTACACACAAGGATCCTTGTCTTCTCTCTCTCTCTCTCTCTCTCTCTCTCTCTCTCTCTCTCTCTCTCTAGGGTTGAGAAACTTCCCACAAAGTGCCAGATAGTGTCATCCATGGCTTTGTAAGCCAGTCTCTTTGGCCACAATTTCACTCTGCCCTGGACACTGGGAAGCAACTGTGGACAAGGCAAGCATTTTTTGACAAAACTATGCATGGACTCTTCCATCTGGAATTCAAATAATTATCGTGAAACATTATCTACCTATTTTTATTCTCTTTTCTTGTGCCAGGAATTGATTTCTGGGCCTCATGTACATTAGGCAAATATACCATTGAGTTTTAACTCTGGTATCCCCAGCCATTTTTCACCTTTAAGAAAAGATTTATTTATTTTTATTTATGTATATGTGTGTGTGTCTATATGAGCATATGTGCACTTAGGAGACAAAAGGCTTTTGGATCACCTGGAACTACATTTACAGATGGGCTATTGGATGTAGGTGCTGGGAACAGAACCCAGGTCCCATGTAAGAGCAGTGATTTAGCTTGACTATTGAGCCACCCCTCCAGGCTTCTTTTGGACATTTGTTAGTATGGCGTGAGAATATGGGTGACAGGTATAGTCAAAGGCCCATCTGGCTCCTACTTTTTGTTTTGAGATACCATCTCAATACGTTGTCCAGGGCAGGCTTGAACTCTCTAACACTGGAAGGCATTAAAGATAGCATCCTGCTTTAATTTCCTGAGTAGCAGGGATTACAGTCTTGGGTCACCACAGTCAACAACAGAGTTCAATGGTAATTCTTACATTTATATTTAACTTTTGTTTTCAAATTAGAACTTCTGTATTAGAACCTCTACATCTTGCATTCCTCACTGACCTTGGACGACGCAGCCGCAACAGTTGCTTTCTCTGCCTGGCTTTTCATCATGGGAGGGAGGATTCAATCACACATCTGGCTTCCTGGACTCTCCCTTCCCTACATAGCTTCCAAAGCCCAGCCCCAGGACTGTGTACTTTTCTATGGCTTTAAGTGAATTACCCAGAATGCCTTATGGTATGTCAACAGCACCTACCCTAGGAGCTTTGGAAAACCAAGATTTGGCTGAACTAGTTGTATGGAATCAGGGCTTGAGTGCCAGCAACCTAGAAGAGGAGCAGGGTCACTTAACACAGGTACACCAGAGGTTCTATCTAGTCTCGGCATCGCTAACATGTAGGGAGGGTGACTAGCTATCCAGTTGGTCCCAGAGTCCCCTGGCTTTAGCTCTAAAGTCCAGTGACCTAGGAAGAGCTTTTGGTCTTGGGCAAACCAGGATGGCAAGTCTCCCTCTTTTGACATTGTTCCCCTTATCCCTGGGTTACTCACGACACAGTCCGTCCTGGAGTGGCCCTGGGTGGCTATCTGAGCTGCAGAGTGGCTTATGGCGCTCAGGGAAATAAAGTCCTCTGCCCCCTACTTGCTGCCTCCAGATCAACTAATGATTAACAAACAGGGCGATGGGTACAGCCCAGATTCCTCCCCCAGGACAACACCCCTCAAACCTCCAAAGGGAATCTGGGATGGTTTGCCTCTTTGTGTTTTTGCAAATGTGAGGTTTTCCCAGGGAAGACCTTGAGACAATCCTCTCCTCACCTGGCCTCCCACGTGCTTCGTGAATATAAACTGACATTTTTCTGGGCTCCATCGGTGCCCTCATGAGCCAAGTAAGAAAGTTCTCGGTGTCGCTGTGAGGAATGGCTGGCATGTGTCACTGGAGAGAACTAGTTCTCATAGGCCATTCGCCATCAAATGAGGGCGAGACTGCCCAGGGCCTCCAGGTTCTAGCCCTAAACTGTAATTTCTGAGACTGGAACCCTTGAGATGTCACATGCGGGACCCTAAGGACAGTACATGTAGTTCAAGAGATGAGACTTGCAGTAATGGGGATAGGTCAAGTGCAGCCCTGGGCTAGCAGCTAGGGCCCAGCACACGAACACCAGGACAAGGTGAGAAGTGTGTCTCGTGGATGTTTTACCGTCACTCACTTCTCTACTTTCCCAGAGAGGGCTTTTCTTATCAGACACAAGGGGGCACAAAAACCAAGAAGCTGTCAACTCAGATACCAGTCAAGCCCCCACCCCTTGCCCCAAGACTGGGGCCATGTTTTTCCAGGCACCTGCCACTTCTTTCTCTCTATTGTGAGCACACACTGGCTGCCCTTTGGCCCCTGATGCCTGCCCCTGGCATCGTGCTAGGACAGAGATTAGAGTTTGGAGCAGCTATGAGCCATGGAGGAGTTGCCAATGCGGGCCTGATAACTGTCCAATCAGCTCATAGTAAGCATTGGGGAATTAACAACTCAACCTTAGGGGAGGGGTGACTCTTGCACCCTCAGGTGAGCCTAGACCTTGTCCTGGGTCTTTGAGTGAAAAGGGACCTTTGAGCTATGGGAAGCTCACCTGGCTCTCTGTCCTTCTTAGATTTATCTGTCTGTCTGTCTGTCTGTCTGTCTGTCTGTCTGTCTGTCTTCTATTTATTTATTTTCATGAGCATCTCTTTACTGATTACATTTACTTATATACATATATTAAGTAAGCATCTTTGCTTTCTTTCATTTCTTTTTGTCTTTTTTTCTTTAAATTAGAAACAAGCTTCTTTTACATGTCAATCTCAGTTCCCTCTCCCTCTCCCTCCTCCCCCCCCACCGACCCCCTATCCCATCCCCTTTCTGCTCCCCAGGGAGGGTGGGACCTTCCATGAGGGATCTTCAAAGTCTGTCATATCATTTGGAGCAGGCCTAACCCTCCCCCATGTGTCTAGGCTGAGAGAGCATCCCTCTGTGTGTCGAGGGCTCCCAAGGTTCATTTGTGTACTAGGGGTAAATACTCATCCACTACCAGGGCACCATTGATTGGTCAGATCTCCAAACTGACTTCCTCCTTCAGGGGAGCTTCCTTCTTAGTTTTAAATTGATTGATCGACTTGTGTGTGTGTGTGTGTGTGTGTGTGTGTGTGTGTGTGTGTGTGTGTGTGTATGAGAGGCGTCAGAGGATAACTCTGTGGAGTCAGCTGTCTCTCCACCTTTATGAGGGTCTTCAGGTTTGCACAACAAGCACCTTTACCTGCTGAGCCCTCTTACAAGCCCCTTTGCTCTTGTGACGATGGCAGAGCCACATCTAAACAGACACCTCTTTTTACAGAGAGGGATAGAAGTTGCCAAGTCTGGTCACAGAGAGGAGAGAGCCCTGGCCACACCACAGAGGGCCCATCCTTTCCAAGCAGAGCCTTTCCTGAAGAGTCAAGAGAAGAAACCTTTGCAACAGGCTGCCTGCACTCTTGCAGTTGGCACCTGAGAATTCTCAGTACTGGGGGGAGGGGAGGGAATTCTGTATTCTACTTGACAGGAGCAGTGAGTTGAGCAAGCACTGAGCTGAAATCTAATCTAACCCTGCCCCAGGCACACAGCACTGGAGTTAGGTCTTGGGCTCTGGAGCGGGAAGGCTCTATGGAGCAGTTCCTGAGGCAGGAGCTTGGGTCCTTGCAGAGTGGGAACGAACTGCCAAATGTAAAAAGAGCAGAGGGAAGAGATAGCAATGAGAGTTTTATGGCTCTGGTCTTGCTGGTAGTGGCCTCATGCGGCTTCTCTCTTTAAGCACAAGTTCAAGCTGTATAGACAAGTGTAGCCGATGCTCCACACTGAAGGAACAGTGCAGCTTGGACATCTGGAAAGTCAACAGCTAAGACAGCTGGACCAGACATCTGAGGGAGGTTAGAGAGACACCGTCAGGGTTTCACTAGAAGCCACAGCTCCTGTTGTCATGGAAACCTTCTGGGAGAAAAAAAAACATAGTCATCCTTCCTCACACTGCAGCTCTGTGGACACACTGGGGGGAGACAGGACAGGCTGGGAGAGGAGAAAGCAGGCTGCCAGCCTCCCACGGGTGTACTGATGGGAAGCCAGGGAACAGATAAGCTGAGCATGTCAGCGGGGACGAAGCACCTCACCCAGGAGTGGTGGAGTCAGTTGTGCCTGAAGGTACTTTGATCATATTAGATTTAAAAGGCAAACAAACAACCCAAAGAATGGTGTGTGGCTCATACAGCGGGCTCCGTGGGCAGCAGCAGGGACTGCAACAGCCTTCGTGGAAGGCAAAGAGTTCTCTCAACCAAGCAAGATGGAGCCACCTGAGAGCCTCACTGACCTTGTCACACCAGTCCTAGCATGAGGGGTCCTGGCAGTGGGAAGGTAGATGCTCCACAGCCTGCAAGCCTGGATCAGAGGACTCATGGGAAGTTGTCAGGAGGCTGGAGTTCCAAAGGTGCATTTACCATGGATCCCTCCCTCCCTCCCTCCCTCCCTCCCTCCCTCCCTCCCTCCCTCCCTCCCCTCCTTCTCTCCTTCTCCAAAAGCATCTTTTGACAACTGGGAAGAGACCCTCAAGATCAGGCCTGTTGATGTGACATTGTCTCCTAGAAGGAGACAGTGGGAGGGTCATTGGAGCCTCACCTGAGATCCTGGCTACTCTATCCTGCACTTCCAGTCAGTTGTGTGCTTCTACTCTTGGTGCAAGTGGCTTTGTGGTCTGCAGCAGAGTTAGAGGACATCACCATGGAAAGTCAACTGAAGGGGGCCCTCCGTCTATGCAGCTATGGGGGAGGGGTCATCCATGCGTATGGCTGCTTTCCATCTCAGAGAAAGAGCTCCTACAACGCCATCTCAGAACCAGGTTGTTACAATGACAATAAAGTCGTCCCAGGAGCTTGTGGAAAACCTTATTGTATGCTTCTTGGGGAATCTGATCTCAGATTGTCACTGCTCAGAATATGGTGAGTGCCAAGGATGTGTTCCCTGGAGGTAAAATGGGCAGTAAATCTTTATGGGAAGTACGAATCCTATACTAGTGGATTGGCCAGAAAAGGTGTTGGCATGTCTGTTCCTCGTGTGTCTGCTTCGTTGTTTAGAAACTGCAAGTTCACCTGACAGATGCACATCGTTCAACCACACATGTGGACAAATGATGTCAGAGGAGGAGAGAGGCCTAGGGCCATTTTTTTTTTCCAAGACATGGTTCTCTGCGTCGTAACTTTGGAGCCTATCCTGGCCTGGAACTCACAGAGATCTGCCTGCCTCTGCCTCCTGAGTACTGGCATTGAAGGCGTGCGCCGCCACCACCCATTGGGGTCAGGTTCTTAAACATCAGTTATCAGCAGTCACCCACACACAGCAGGTGCAACTGACCCTGTGTGCCGAGCAGACAAAGGCTCCACTGCTGTCATGGAAACTACAGTCTCCTGGCCATCTTAGACATGAGTCTGCTCTTGCTGGAAGGTATGGGTGATATTCCACTGCAGTGTGTCATCCAAAGATGACTCCAGAAGCAACCTCCATTCTCCAAGGACTTCAGAAATTTAGATTTTTAAAAAATTAGCCATTCCAGTTTCTAATCACAGGCCCCGGATTTCAACAGCTCACCCACTGCGTGCATATGCCAGACAGCGCTGGTTTGAATGCGTTTGGCTCTTCTCTCGCAGATCTGTACTCTGTGTGGGGGACAATTCAAATAAGAAAGGATCAGAGAGGCTATTTACAAAGGAGAAAGCTTGAGGACTTACCCTGTCAAAATTAAAGACTCACCCAGAGCCCTCAAAGAGCCACAACGGAAGCACGGAGGTGGAGAGGGGGAGGGGCCGAGTGCACAGAAAGCGCATTAACAAGCTACAAGGTGCAGCGGGGCCAGTTGCTTCTGAGCGTCCCTCCGGGAGACCAGCAAAAAACTCATTCTCACGATTCATTTGGGAAAGGGATGTCTTGTCCCTGAGGGTCACCCTCTTTCCCTCCCTTCACTGAGATCGCGAAGTGTAAGGAAGCCCACAGCTTTCCAGGAAGGAACACACCAGCCTCCAAACCTGTGTTCTTCCCTGACCCAACTCTTGTACTGAGCACACGCGAACCTCACATTCCTCTTTTCCCATCCATTTGCAGGTCCATCCTCTAGACGCCAATTTGCCTGAGAGGGACTGCAGACCATGGCATAGAAAGAGGGTGGCGTCCAGCAGATGGCAGCAGCGTGCTTCTGAGGTCTCTGCAGAAGCCAGTCTCCCAGGCTTTCCTGCCTTAATCTCAAAATTCCAGAAGCGGCTGAGGCTGAGTGGGACCTCAGAGCCACAGCAAGAGGCATTCAAGGTGACTTTTGTCCCCTGAGGACTTTTCTGGCTTCTACAATTGGGGGGTGGGGTGGGGAGAGACGTTACAGGCATCTCATGAGGTGTCACCAATGATGCTGTTGAATGTTCTGGAACACAGAGGATACTTATCTCTTAGGGTAAAAATGATCCAGCTCAAATGCTGGCAAAGGCCAGGCTGGGAAGCCTGTGTTCACAGATGGGTAAATTGAGGACACAAAGGGCAGCTTAACTGTGTGCTGCTTCCCAGTATGGCCACATGGTGTGACTTCGGAGCACGAAGAAGTGCTGGGATTCATGCATACCATATTGTAAGGAGCCTTTTCCTGCAGTCCTACTGCATGGTGGCCATGGGATCCCAGAAAAGCAGGGAGGAGGAATGGCCTGGGCTGACAAATTGAAACAGGACCCTGGACTGGAGAGAGAGAACAAAGCAGGGCAGATGCCCATGTGCCTATTCCCAAGGTGTGTGACTTCTCTCTCCACCCCTTCACCCCTCACCCCACAGGAGACTCTGAGGTGCCAGGATGCATCCATCAAGTTGTCACACACATCAAGTGTCCAGATGTAGCTTACAGCACCCTTAGAATCGGTTACATTATAAAATCTTAATATGTCACCAATCTCCCCAGGAAGAAATTCATGCTTGCTTCTGTAAACCTGGTCAAGAGCTTATGGCTGGGGAAATCATGGGCTCTAGGGGGACCCTGCTACCACTGTTTTGCTCCAAGGCCATGCTGTGAAATTGCCCTCTAGACACCACGTGTATGGCCACGGATTCGTGCAGGGCACAATCTTCATTGGAGAAACAAAGTTAAGGTGGAGGCTTGTTGCTAACTGGGACATCTATCACCCCCTCCCAGGCTCAGGGAACACTGAGGAAGAAAAGGTGTAAAGAGTATGAAAGCCAGGCTGGAGAGATGGCTCAGCCATTAAAGGCTAGGTTCACAACCAAAATTTAAGAATATGAAAGCCCAAGGATGGAGAGACAGGCAGTCAAAAGATGTCGTCCTAACGTGGCTCAGCCATCACATATCTGCACAAGACCTGCATACAACTGCACCCCTCAACATCTCACCACAGATAGGGAAGGAGCCAAAGAGGCCTCACTCCTTCCTGGGAAATACTGGCAACTAACTGCTATTAGGAGTCAGTATATTATTTTCTTCAGTGATGTAGACGCTGGTAAGTTGTTCTTGGTTTCAGGAAAGAACACTCACCCATGCTCAGCAAAAACTCTAATTGCCAGGCATGGTGATACACATCTTTACTCCCAGCACTCAGGAGGCAGAGGCAGGAGGATCCCTGGGTTCAGGGCCAGCCTGGTCTACAGAGCTAGTTCCAGAACATCCAGGGCTATACAGAGAAACCCTGTCTTGAGAAACCAAAGACCAAAAATGAAAATAATAAAAATAAAAGAAACTCTAGTTAAACTCAGCAGATCATCACACTGCACAGAAGAACACATGAAAGCATAAATGATGGGCCCATGGAGAGGAGACCCATCAAGACAGGGACAGGAGTGAGGAGGAAAGCAGGGCATGAAAAAGACTGCAGTTTGTTATGTAAATGTATGAAACCTTCAAACAGCTAAAGTAATAAACTTATGTATAAATGGCGTTGCTAATTTGGGGTCTCAACTTCATGCCCCCTACCCCTCTGGTCACAGTTTCTAGACTTATCAAAATTGTGTAATGGACTTCAAAGGCTGGGGCCAGGGCTTCCTTCTTACAGACAAACAGAGAGCTGTGGGGACTCAGCTGGCAGGTGGGATGTGAGCTGTTTTCCACCCAAAGCCTGAGCTCTGAATCCTAGCCCCACTTTCCCAAGGAAGGAAAGGGGTACCGTGAGCCGCTGTCTGTCTGCCCAGGGTCACCCACTCCATCACCTGAATTCCCAGAGACGGTGAAAGAGTTGACAGAAAGAAACTTGCCCTCTGCAGGCCATGGCCTTGCCTAGACTGACTCTGTGACAACCCTTCTCACCCCACTCCCAGTCTCAAGGGCCTAGGCCAGGTTGGCCCTTTTCTGTAGTCCCATTGTGTAGCCTCACAATGTACCCATACCTCATCTCATCTTGGACTGTAGTCGGAGTTTCCTTTGGGCTGCCAGCTCACAAATAATGACAGGCTTGTTATTAATTTTGAAAGCTCAGCCTACAGCTTAGGCTTGTTCCTAACTAGCTCTTATAACTTTAATTAACCCATTTATATTAATCTACAGTCTATTACGTGGTGTTACTTCTTTTCCATCTTGCACCTCCTGTTTCCTCTGCTGGTGTCTCCTGTGTGTGTAGATTCCTCCTCCTCCTCTTCTTTCTTTCCCTGGAAATCCCACCTATACCTCTTGCCTAGCTGTTGGCCATTCAGCTCTCTATTACACCAATCCCAACAAGTATTTATTCATGCAATATACAAATATCCCACAGCACTGGACCACAGGCTCCTAGAGAGTGGAGGGTCTCGTGTGTGTGTGTGTGTGTGTGTGTGTGTGTGTGTGTGTGTGTGTGTGTGTACACGCATGCTGCTTTCCTTCAGCCAGCAGGACTGCTCCAGACTGGATCAGCTCTTGCTCGTCTGAAGACAGCTGTAGTGGCATTCTTTTGCCCTGACTGGCTGTTTTGACAGCTCCTTGGAGCTCTCACAGCTCTGGGGTTGACTAGTGATGCTTGTCATAGGTACAGAATGGAGGGTGGGAAATTGAGCTGCTTTTTGGATCCTCGATCAGAGTACTGGAAGGAAAAGATTGGATGAGGGGGCAATCTTTCCAGTAAACCACAAGTTTAAATAGTTTCACTGTTAAACTTGGACCAAGACACTTTGCCAGTATTGGAAAACAATGAACTGTGTGTCAGACTGGTTGTGACAGCAGCTTCCAGGTATAATCTTCTGGGGCAACATGTCACAGTGTAACAAGAAAGAGCTGCGTGGGGGAGGTGCTTCTCCATCTGCATTATTTGAAGCTACACTGCTGCACTCTGACTTGAGTCTCTGCCATGTTCCGCTTGGCTGTATCCCAGCATCCTTTCCTGGCTTTGGGGTGCTCCGCTTAATGAGAGAGTGCTAATGTCCCCATTCAGCTTTGTGGGAGTTGTTTCCTGGGGAAAGAGCTGTGTGTGTGTATGGGGTGGGGGAGTGGGTGGGTCCTAAATCTTAAAGAGCCAGGTGTCACTTGTGAACCAGAAAATGAATTATGTGACCATATCATAGTTCCTGATGAGATGGTAACCTGTGTGTTATTTTACCCCCACCCCCACACACACCAAGAATGAACTGAGACAGTAAAGAAAAAAATAAGTGCATATCCATTGATATTCTGTTGCTGTGATAAAATACCATGACCAAGACATCTGACATAAGAAGGAGCTGATGCTGGGATAGCAATATAGCGGCTAATAGTTCACTGTGTCAGGCATGGCACATCTCCAGCCACAGCATGAAGCAAAGAGAGTAAACTGGAATTGAAGAGAGGTTTTTTTGTTCTTTTTTTTTTTTTTTTTTAACCTTTCAGCCCCCAGTGATGTACTTCCAGCAAGGCTGCCCCATTAAAACCTCCCCAAACAGCGCCACCTGCTGGATACTGAGTGTTCAGATGCCTGAGACAAAGGGGGAACATTCTTCACTCAATTTACGTAGAAGGGAATTTCTATTTATCGATAACACAGAAGCAGTGTAAATAGGAGAGTGAAAACTTTAATGGGCAAGTGGAAACTGAAGCCAGGGGTGGCAACAGGGTGTACAAGTGTGGCAAGCAACAAACCAACAAACAGAAAACCTGTGGGCAAATGCTTTCACTCTGAAGCTGTTGATTGGCTTTCTGGGTACCTGCCAAGAGTACCCAGTCTCCAACAGAGCAATTCTGCACAGAATGGGTCACTGGCAAGAGCATCGGGGACAATGGTCCTCCAATCCCTGGCAGGTCTTGAAGGCTGGAGTGGCAGGACTTTCTGTCTCTGCTGTGTCTTGAGGGCTGGACCAATCTCCCTTCTTATATTTTGGTTGTGAGCCTAGCCTTTAACGGCTGAGCTATCCCTCCAGCCCATCAGTCTCCCTTCTTTTTCTCCTCCAGTGGGCAATACAATGCGATGAATCTGCTCCCTGAGTCTTCAGTCTTCCTCTTCTGAAGGGCCCTGCTGGTTAGGTCCCAGGCTCAGTCTAGCGGGAGCCAGACTAGAGAAAATCACTTGTGTACCCTATCATACAGAGCTGGGCCCAGATTGACTGTGTGTGTGTGTGTGTGTGTAAGAAAATTATGCATAGAATAGGACCAATCAGGAGAGAGGGAGAAAGCTGTCAGGCCTAGGAACAGAGAGAGAAAGTGCACCCAAACCTGAGCATGTTCTCAGTCAGCCGCAGGCCTGGTCCAATGTTACTATGAACTCTCACACCCAGGGCTCTCAGCCTCAGAAGCCTTGGAGTTCTGGAGTTCAGATTGACATCGAGAGCCATTCTTTGGCTGCTAGTTAGGACAGCAGTGGCGGGAACTGGGGTGGGGAGTCAGGTGAAAGGTCTCGGTTGGTCACTGCAGGCCAGCATCACTGAGGTTTATTTAGCTTCCTGGATCTCTGAGGCTGAGAAACCTTAGCGATTGTCAGCCTCAGCTGGGGCTGCCCTCTGTAACTGTCTCTGTTACAGTTTTCACTAGATAAAGATGGGCTTTGTTTGGCTTAACTTTTCTAGAGAAAAGTATGACGACAAGAGTTACTGTGGATTTGAGCCTACTGTGGATTTGTAGCTTATGTGTTCAGACCGAAGAGGTGCTCGTGGTAGAGACTTAGTTCTCTGGCTTTTGGGTGTTAGTGGCCCCTCCCCAAGAAGCTAGCCCCATGGCCTCTAAGCTTTGAATGTAAAAATTCTGTGCCCTTAAGTAACCCTTGGTGGCTCTCACAACTTTACCTCCTGTCTTAGCTGGGCTTCTACTGCTGTGAAGAGCCACCAGGACCATGGAAACTCTTATAGAGAAAACATTTCATTGTTGTGACTTGCTTACAGTTTCAGAGGTTCAGTCCACTGTCTTCATGGTGGTGAGCATGGCAGTGTGCGGGCAGACGTGGTGCTGGAGAAGTAGCTGAGAGTCCTACATCTTGCAGGCAACAGGAAATGGCTAAGTGTCACAATGAGCAAAGCTTGAGCAAAGGAGACCTCAAAGCCCACCTCCACAGTGACACACTTCCTCCAACAAAGCCACACCTCCTAATACTGCCACTCCCTTTGGGAGCAATTTTTTTTCAAACCACCACACCTCCTTATAGAGTCTTGGCTGGGCGGCACAGTTTCTGCTTTCATCTGATCTACTGAACTTTTCAACTGTCTTCCCACAGCTGTGAAAAACCCTCACAAAACCTCACTCTTCATCCGGAAGTCCCCTCCAGCTATAAAACAAACAAACAAACAAACAAAAGCAACAACAAAAATAAAACAAAACAAACAACTGTGAGCCATCCATAAAAGGTGTGTAGAGAAACCTTTGTTGGGACCCAATGTTGCTACACTGAGGAATAGGACACAGACGAGAAGCCTCTTGCATTCATTGTACACTTTTGAAAACCAGCCTGTGTCTATAGCCAGAAAATGGGTGTGACTCACTCATGCCTAGCTTCCAGGTCGGCAGTCACAGCCTGGTTTATGTGTGGTGCCAACCCCAAGCTTCTCATCAGTGCCAATCATAGACTTTTTGTTGAGTCACCGAGGAGAGGAAACACAGCTCCCCCCACCCCTAGTGAGAACAGCTGCAGGATGGGAAGGGTCTGTCAGGTGTCAATCAAATGGCAAGCTGGCTTACTTTTGGCAACTTTGCTCATTTGAAACACCAAAAGCATGTTTATAATATACACTGAACACAAAATAACATTCTCAACAGTGCCTAGCAATAATAAGAACTGGCTATGGGAGCATGCACTGGCAATCTTACCACTTGCAAGCCAACACAGGAGAATACAGGGTTCCAGGCCAGGCTGGGCTGCATAGAACAACCCTGCCTCAAAGAACAATAGCAGCAAAATAGTACTTAATTCCTAGTCAAGATCTCTAGCCCCAGACCCTAGAAAATTCCCAGAATTTTCTCAAGCTGAACTCCTTCTACTCCTACTCCTCAAGGATCTCCGGGTCTGGCCAGAGCCAGCAGAAGTTGCCATGTTGGGTCATCATGGGCCTGCGTGGGGAGTTTCCACACACACTTATCTGATGGAAGATTCTTAGCACTTCCATATACTCTGGAGAGCCACTCCCACAAATGAACACCTGACTGAGCCCAGCTCTGCGGGGATCAGGGTTTCACCATCTGCTGCTTCTCTCTCCCTGCTACCTTTTCATATTGTTTAGTTTATGGGGATTGTGGGGGTTGTACACTCTGGAGAAAAAAGTGGAAGTGGTGGACAGGACAGAGATGAAAGTGCAGAGTGGCCAGCAGAGTCGGCAGAGGAACTGGCAGAGGAGTGAGAGAGGAACAGGGGGAGGGAAAGAGGGAGAGAGAGGCGGGGAGAAGCAGAAGCTTGTTAAATAATGGTCACGGAGAGAGAAAAAGTATAAAAACAATCAACTTAATTTGGAGAGAGAAAAAGCTCCCACTGGAGGTTATGGGAGGGGACCCAGCACCAGGAATCCACTTTTACACGCTCCAGACCTTCTCCTCTCCACCCCCTACGTCACTGCTCTTTCCTAACACTGGTGTCTGTCTTGGGGGTGAGGCCAATCTTGGAAGCAAGGAACGGTTCCTTCTAGGGGGCCCATTCCTATGTCCCAGGTCTGCCCAAGTCTACTGACCACCCCCACCCACTTTAATCTTACCTCTGCTTGCTGTGTGCTTAACAAGCTCATTCATTCAAAACCCAAAGCACAGCTATCCTCGATTACTCTCTGCACAAACACAGGTTGGTAACTCTATCAAAAGCTAAGAATGTCAACCATCTCTCCAACAAATATTTATTGAGCATCCACTCCTGCCTAGCACAGTTTCGGGATCTAGAAGATGAGGAGTCTGTCCTTGAAGAGGTGATGCTAGTGTGTGGGGGAGACAGACAGCAAACAGGTGCTAGGGGACAAGCACTAAGGACACACCTAGCGGGACTGGGTGGAGAAGAGATCCGTGTTTGTGGACAGGTCACGGTGGGAAGTCCCTGAAGCTAGCATTTGTGTCAGAGATTTGAGCCTGAGATCCTCCAGTGGTGGCTGGTCAAGGGCTTGAGGTTCAGGTGGTACTTCTCCACAGTGGGTCTGACACCATGGCTTCCACAGAGACCAGCTAGTGAATGCACCACAGCTGGTGTGTGCTTGTGGGTTCCCCTTCCCCACCACTACATGTCCTTTTAGCCACAGACAGCTCCACATCGCTTCAGTGAGGCTTGAATGGGTGGCTATGCTGGAAGATCAGAGAAGGCTGAACATTGGCAGTCAAGGTGTGGTGGAGAGTGTCATGTGACTTTCCCTGGGGAGAGGTGGACAGATGTATATTCACCTCAGAGAGGGCACTAGCAACAAACCAAAGAAATGAACCCACTCAAGTCCAGCTTGGTGGCTGGGTCATTTACAGGAACACCAGGGATGACTCGAAGACAGCCGTATCTCACCCAGCATGGGTGATGGCTTATGAAAGCTGCATCCTGGGAGCTTCCCGAACAACGTGTAGGTCGCTCCACTACAGAGTCTCCCGCCCCAGCAATTATTTATTGCCTTCATCACCTTGGCTAAGGACCTCATGACTCCTATTTCTTTAACTCCCCGAGTCTTACGAGCCCCCCTCCTCCCTCCAGCAGGGAATGTTTCAGTTCTGAGTAAGTGATTACACAACAGATGTGGATGGAGCGGGAGATGGCTCCTTGGGAAGAATAGGATACTAGGACGTGATTGAGGCAAAGGTAAGGGCATGGCAGGTCTTGGGGGTGAGATGTGCACCCTGCCTCCCACTAGAGTATGAAGTCTCAACACCCCGGTGACTCAGGATGGGATCATCTTTGGAAACAGGATCTTTGCAGAGGAAAATTAACATGAAGCCATGAAGGTGGGCCCTATCTAGTGTGACTGGTGTCCTTCCCGAAAGGGACCTTGAACTCCAAGAAGCCAGCTATGGGGTGATGGAGGCAGGGGTTGGAGTGATGAGGGATGAGCAGCCACCAGAAGCAGCTGAGTAAAGGCAGGAAGGAGTCTCCCCAGAGTCTCAGAGGGAACAAGGCAAGGCAATGGCCTGATGGTCACTTCTGCCTGTCAGAATGACGGGGTATAGGGGACTTACCACAGGCCCCAGCCACCTTGCTTTTTTTTCCAGGATGCTCTGCAGCCTCACACTACAGGTGAGAGGAGTTTGGGGGAGCAGGTAAGTTTGAGGGGCAGGTGAATTGGGGGGGGGCAGGTGAGTTTGGCATTGACAGAGGGCTTAGCCAGGAGAGACACTGGATCTGGGCAAGAATTGCTCTTTGGGTGAGTGTTACAATAACTAATGACCTGCTGAGGGCCTGGTCAAAATAAAGGCCAGAAATGGCCTTGGAGGTGTGGCCTTCCCAGAAAGCTGGTGGCATCTGGCTCTCCTGGGAGTATTAGGGTAGCTGCCAAGGATCTGGGTGGAGTGGCTAATGGACAGTGGTGGCATCACTGAGATCATGAACACAGCAAAGGGAGGCCACCTAGGGCCATTTGAGACTTGGAACCTTTGCTGTGCTGTGTGGCGGCTAGGCACGCGGTCCCCACATGGCTGCCTCCCTCTCAACCATCAGCCGTCAGTATCTCCCCTTAGAGACACTTAGCCACATGCCCCTGTCGGTATTCAGGGTGATTTCAAGTGCCCCCGTCTCTCTGTCCTGCTATTGGGGTTTAGATGTAACAGCGACCCCTACAGGTTCACCATCTGGTGGCTAAAGGAAGTGGATCTCTGTGGATGGAGATATGGAGCAAGACTTTGATCTTAATACTCCAGCCCTGCTTCCTGGTCTTCTGAGATGTGAGCAAGCAGCCTTCCTTTGCTACTGCCACAGCCATGGACCCCTCCTGTCATCGTGCCTTCCTCACCATGACGGAATGTACTTACTGTAAATCCTTTCTCCCTTAAGTTGCTTGTTTTCAAGTTTTGGCAGCAGTGATGAGAAAAGTATCTGATGTCCCTGTGTTTTCTCAAGTCTTTCCCACCTTCCTATTTACAAGCTTACCAGGTCTTTGCCGAGCTCTTGCTATTGATGCGTGGAACCCACATTGCTTGCTGCTAAACCTCCAGCTCCAGAATGCCATCTGCATGTGGATGGTGTATAGCATTTGCTGAATAAAAGAATGATAAAGATAGTTGGTGTCAGCTGTAAAGCTTGGGAACCACAACTATGACTGGTCCATCAAGATACCCCAGTGGTGCAATAGTGGCACCCTAATCTTGGGAGCAACCATCAGCTGCCTAACCAGACTTAGGGTCTGCCCAATAGGGAAGGATTCATGCGATGTAATGTAAGTTACCCAATTATCCACACTGGAGAAGCCATAGAGGAGAACCTACCAATGCCATTATCTCAAAGCACCAAAACTTGAAAATAATTTCTCATTGTATCCTAAACATTCGTCTACATACCCACACAGAAGTATAACTCTGACTCTGTTGCAAAGATGCTTCCCCCACAGCAGCAGTGGGTGCAGACTGTTACAGAGAGCCACAACTGTTCAAAATAAAGAGAATATGTGATCTTGGATGCCCAATCCTGTTTGGTACATCTACAATGCAACCCTTACACCTAAGGCTCAGAGAACTTTGCCAAAGAGGGTGCATAAGGACTTTAAAATCCAGAGGATCAGAATGCTTGCTATAAAATGGTGCTTTCTTTCTAGACATGACAGGATTACTGCATCCATGATATCCTAATGATATGATTGCCTGGCTAAGACCCGCCTGACAATAGTCAATATACTGAAGAGCCCAGGCCCTTGCCTGGAACTAAATTAGCAGGTTCTAAACATGCTTTCCTGATAAAGGTGGAATGCAGTAACCACAGCAACTGCCCAAGAGGTAGTACCTTCACTGAAGCTGCAACCAACCAATTAGCCAAAGTCAGTTGCCCCCCAGCTCAGAGGTACACCAATCCTGAGTCTGTTCCTATGCAGTCTGTAGCCCCCTAGAACACCCTGTTGCTTTACCCCAATATATACCTTGTCCCACTGCTACTTGGGGCCTCCCCTACTCCACCACTGTGTCAGATGGATGAGACCTGGGCTGGAACTCGCAATTAAAAGACTCTTTGTTTTTGCCTCGTTCTGGTCTCTTGGTGGTCTTTGGCGGTCTGGACTCTGGGTACAACACTACTTCCCCACATGGGGAAAATTTTGCAATAGCCCACCCCTAGATAAAGAGCAATCAAGGGCTGTTGAGAGAAGAATCAGTTTTACCAGGGAGACAAACTCTCTGGTATCTAATCCCAAGTTGTCATTTGTGTGTGTGTGTGTGTGTGTGTGTGTGTGTGTGTGTGTGTGTGTGTGTGTGTGTGTGTGTGTGTGTGAGAGAGAGAGAGAGAGAGAGAGAGAGAGAGAGAGAGAGAGAGAGAGAATGGATAATAATTAAAGAAGAGGTCATGAATTTGAAAGGGAGTGAGGGGCCATGGGAGGAGTTGATGGATGGGGTAGATTTGATGCAAATCCAGTACTCATGTATATAAAAAGATACAAATTAAAAATAAAATAATTTTTTTGTAATGTATAGATTTTATTTGTTTGAAAAAAGCCAGCTGATGTCTCCACTGTCTTCTCTGGAAGCAGATGCAGAGATGGAGTTTGGGATGAATGACTCTTCAGAAAAGCAAAACTGAAAGGGGGTAAAAGGATGAGAGTGCTGTAGCTGGAAGAACTGTCATTTACCCACAAAGTGTTGCCTCCTCGTGGGCAAGAGACCATTTGCAGGCAAAGTCCCTTGTTGGGATGAAATGGCCTGACCACTAATTTCCATCTATCTTAGGGTTCCTATTGCTGTGAAGAGACACCATGACCATGGCAAGTCTTATAAAGGAAATCATTTCATCGAGGTGGCTACAATTCAAAGGTTCAGTCCAGTATCATCATGGTGGGACATAACCACGCACAGGCAGATGTGGTGTGGAGAAGTAGAGAGTTAGAAGTAGAGAAGTAGAGATGTAGAGAGTCCCACATCTTGCAGGCAACAGGAAGTGTTGTGTCATTGGGAGTAGCTTGAGCATAGGAGAACTCAGAGCCCACTCCCACAGTGACACAGTTCCTTCAACAAAGCCACACCTACTCCAACAAGTTCATACTTCATAATAGAGACACTAACTTTGGGGGCCATTTCTTTCAAACTACCACACCATCTTACTCAGCTCACAGACACCACCTGCCCTGGAAAGCAAAGTCCCTAGAACCCAAGAGCTGGAGGCTATCTCCTAGCCCATCTCCATGGCTGTGGGCAGGTCCATTTCCCAATCAGAGCTGGACCCATAGATTCTTAGGGTCACAGGGATATGACATTGAAATCAGAAAGGTGAATGGTCAGCAATTACAAATGACATGTGATCTGTGTCCAAGAAAACATGCAAGTGTGTAGGAGAGGAAGGCACTGGTTGATTGAACATTTCATCCTTAAGATTAGAGGTGGAGGCAGCCAACCTCATCCTGGAGTTCACACAGCCACTGGGCCACATGGTTTTCTGTCCCCACTGGCCTGCCTCTACTGAGCAGCAGGACTCTATCTTATGTCCTGTGACATTGCAGGCCCCAGAAAGACTTCTGTCCAGTAGGACTCCATGGTCACACTTGACTGTTTTACTCTGCTCTCTTGCCTCCCTCAAAGCCCAAGCCTAAAACACCTTCACTGCACTAAGAGTTCACTTGCAAAGCCAGCCTGGTATATACTAGAGTTCCAACCCTCAGGCTGAGGCAGGAGAATGAAAATTTCCAGGCCACACTGGGCTATATAATTAAACCCCATTAATTAAAAAGAAAGAAAGATCCCTTGAGAAGTTACCCCCCCATACTTTTGATTTGTTAAATTTCAGGTTAGGGGACCTAATTATCTAAGTCAGCACACTATAGGGTATAGGTATTTCTGTCACTGGATCCCAGATACAAAAGGGATCTTGTACTGTCCCTAGAGAGATACTGGGGGAGGGAGGAGGCTTGCTTAGTACTATGTCTACAGTGCCCAAGGCACAGGGGTGTTAGTAAATGAAAAGATAGTAAATGAAAGTGGTTGGGTGGTTGAATGACTGAATGGATGAATAAATGAATGAATTGTAATAAATTGTTAAAAATAACTGTTTTAGGTACCTGGGCTCCCTCTTAATGCCCTGTCCTGCTCTGGGATGCTCTACCATTTCTCCTCAACCATCTGTCAAAGGTGACCTTCAAACCCTTTATTGTCAGTCAGGGACAGATGACCAAGAATAAGCTAAGACAGAGTCTGTAAAGATTGAAAAGTGTTCAAAATTTCAAATGTGGAGAGAGTATATAATGCAGTACTTGATCTTTTGACGACATTATATTGAAATAAAACTATTACTTGGGTGAAAGTTTTTAGTTGTTAACATCAGCACCATCATCACAGACATTAGAACTATGGCCACTACTGCTATTACACCACTACCGGGACCAATGTCATTGCCCCAGATTAATGTCACTGCCCCAGCATCATCACCATCATCACAGCTACTATGGCCACCATCATCATTTTCACCATCAATATCATGACTCTCACATTGTCACTTCCATCATCACTATCGTCACCAATAGCATCACCACCACCATCACCTTCACAACTATCACAATCACTGTCACTATTACCGCTATCGATACCATCATCGTCCTCATGATCGATACCATCATTGCCGCCATCATGATCGATACCATCATCGTCGTCATCATGATCGATACCATCATCATCGTTGTCATGATCAATACCATCATCGTCGTCATCATGATAGATACCATCATCGTCATTGTCATGATCGATACCATCATTGCCGCCATCATGATCGATACCATCATCGTCGTCGTCATGATCGATACCATCATCGTCGTTGTCATGATCAATACCATCATCGTCGTCATCATGATAGATACCATCATCGTCATTGTCATGATTGATACCATCATTGCCGCCATCATGATCGATACCATCATCGTCGTCATCATGATCGATACCATCATCATCGTCGTCGTCATGATCGATACCATCATCGTCGTCGTCATGATCGATACCATCATTGTCATCATCATGATTGATACCATCATCGTCGTCATCATGATCATCATAATTACTACTAGCACCATCGCCTTTGTCACTACCATCACCACCACAGCTACTGTGACTGTCATTATCACAGTCACCATTAGCATCATCACCTCATTCATAGTCATTATCACGACTATAGCCATCACCATCATGGCCACTGTCATCGCCATAGCTACCATCATTACCATCACCACTGTCACCACCACCACCCTCTCATCATCATCACCATTGCTGTAGTCATCTCCATCACTATCATCACAATCATTGCCGTCACCATCAGCGTTTGTATCTTAATCACTACAGCTATCACCACCATAAACGTCACCATCTAAAATGTTATCACCACCATTGTCACTATTGCCACCTCCTTCACTATTGTTTTCACTACCATGACTATCAGCATGTCAACTGTCATTATCATCATCATTGTCACCATCAGCACCACCATCTCCTCCAGCTCTATCATCACCAGCATCACCATCACCAGCCATCATCAATCACTACCATACTCACCACCATCACCTCTGTTATCCTTACTGCCATCCACAGGAGGCCGAAAAATAATTTCTCAGGTGGAAAGCAATCAACTATTACAAACTCGAGGCCCAGAGCTTGTCAGAGGTGAAGAACAAAGATTCTTCCCTTTCGTCCGGTGGAGTCAGAGAGTGGCTGAAGGAACCAGAATCATTAGTGGTGACGTGGCCACTTCAGTGTTTATTACAGTTCGTATTCAACAGATTTGGATTTCCTTTCATAGGCAGTGAGGACAGTGTCCTGAAGGCAACAACAATTACTCATTCATTTGTTCAACAGGTATGTATCAAGTGTCTGTCTATGATTTAAGGGACACTGGCAAACAAACAAACAAAACCCCCACAAACAAATCATCACAAAAATCCTAGGAAGTTATTTATGAGTAAATGTCATTGTGCTATTATCAGTAAAAGCAAATACAGCTTCCGAGCATATCTCTCTCTCTCTCTGTCTCTGTCTCTGTCTCTGTCTCTGTCTCTCTCTCTCTCTCTCTCTCTCTCTCTCTCTGTGTGTGTGTGTGTGTGTGTGTGTATATTTATAGTGTATGTACACATGCATTGTATGTGTGTGCACATGTGCAGGAGGGGTGAGAGTACGTGAGTGTACCTGTGTGTGGAGGCTGAGTAGGTGACTGTACTTGTGTGTGGAGGCTGGCCTTGGTGGTGGTGTCATCCACCATCAGTCTCCATCTTAGCTTTTGATGCAGGATCTCTTCCTGCCCTGAAAGCTCATTAACTGGCTGCTCATTCTACCTGCAATGTGGACTCAGTGGGGGCTCTGGAGCAGATTAACTTTAGGGGTAGAGGTGAGACTGTGTGGACACATCTAGCAGACCCTCCCCAAGGAAGGTCTCGTGGAAACTCTGCCCTCTCCACAGGGTTCTGCTTGAGTCTGATTTCTCCAGGAAACCTTTCCGGCCCACTCAGACAGCTGAGGCTCCCTGCACACTGCTGTTCCCAGCTGGCATCCCATGGATGAGAACGGACTCTAACACAGAGCCACAGGGCTGGAGGCTAGAGCCCAGCAGCAGGTAACCCCACCCACTGACCACCTGGTTCCTCAGTCACGAGGCCTAGCTTCTGCCTTTCTCACTCTATTCTGATGTCCTATCAGACTGGACTCCTTCCCCGGACACCCTTCTGCCACAGAGACCCTCACATCTTAACCACCCACTGGCCTTTCTGTAGCCACCAGCTGTCACCCCACTCATCACAATTTCCTCAACCCTGTACTATTGCTGGCTCTGAGAACATCTGGTCCTACCAAGAGACCCCAGGCCTGGACCTCAGTATAGACTCAGATGTCTGGGACCCCACCCCACCCCCAGTTCCCAGACTGAGCCCTTTAGAGCTAACTTCCAAGAACCCAAGCTCATCCAGCCTTGCCCGTCTGTCCGTTCCCCGTGGATTCCGAACACCACTCTTCCTCCCTTTCAATCATCACTGATATGTGAGTCACTGCTACCAGGGCCTGGCTGAGGCTACCCACATTCTGCTCTGGCATCCAACTCAAACCGTGTGACTGTGGAAGCTACCAACCTCCCAGGCCTGGCATGCTGAAGGCTGCCATAGTGTGCTGGGCGGAGGCAGCCATGATTGGGAGGTGAGGAGGGTGTGGGGTGGTGATATGGTCACATGCGTGGAAACACTCAACTTTCTGGACTCCAACCTTTTGCAGTCACTGGCCCCAAACAAGCAATTCCATCATCAGAGTTGTCCTGAAATGGTCATTAAAATTCTACGTGACAACGATCACAACAAAAACAAGCAGCCAGCTCAGTGGCCTCGGAGTGCTTCAGTCCAGGCCTGTAACCCCTGCATTCTCTAACTCCAGCATTCTAGGCATCAGACGTTGAGGTTATCCTAGTCATTCTTGGCTGTAGGCTAGCATGGGCTAGCTGAGACCCTGTCTCCACAGCAGTTCCCTACTTTGAAGGTCACACAGCTGGGCAGAACATTACTAGTTTCCTCTAGTTTCCTTCTGTCTTTGGTGTAGAGGGCACCTCTGATGTGAGGGTACCACAGTGACCTAGGTTATTCTGCAGGGACTTGGATCGCATGCCAACTGAAAACACACACTTTCAAGAGAGTCTTCGGATATCTACAGATGGGTTGCGAATATGAGGCACAAGGGCTGGCTTCTGTCTTCCTGTTGCCTACCCACTCTGCTCTCTGACTCAAGTTGGTTCTGCATGCACTCATGATGGTTGTTTAAAGTAGTTTGCAGGAGACTGTCACACCCAGTGAATTTGGCCTCTTGTCCACTGGAGCTGTCCTGTGTGTCTCCATCACCCTTGTGCTTTCTCAGGCTCAGGCACCTCTGCCTCACCATTGGTCCCCAAGCACCGTGACAAAAGCCACAGTGCCTGGGTTGAATTAGTAGCTGCCTCAAAGCCTGAATACTATGCAAGAAAACACCTTAAACCTTCACAAAAAATGAAAATTCCCAAACATTAGCCCCAGCAAGCCAACAAACTTCCACCCCTGTGTGTGCCTGAGAGCAGATGGGTAGCTCTCCATCAGCACTGTCTCCTTCCTCGTGAGCAAAAGCCCCGGTTAGAAGTCTCTGTGTCTTGCTTATGAACTTTGGCCTGCTCTCTCTCACTTTCATCTTCTGTGCCCAAGTTGCCATCTCTTCTGTCAGCTTGGGGGATGCTGGCTTTAATCATAGTGTCACTTTGTGGACTCCACACTGACCACCTAGCCCAGCCAGTACCTCACACTAAGCACTTAATACACCCAGTCCTTCATGGACTCCAAATTGAGCACCTAGTACCCTCATGAACTCTGCACTGAGCACCTAAGTATTTCACTGACTCTACACTAAGCACTTACTATTTCATGGACTCCACTCAGAATCTTGTACTTCCTTGCCTTTTTAAAAATTTGTTTATTTATTTATTTTTTGTTTGTTTTGGTTTTTTCAAGACAGGGTTTCTCTGTAGCATTGGAGCCTGTCCTGGAACTTGCTCTGTAGACCAGGCTGGTCTTGAACTCACAGAGATCCTCCTGCCTCTACCTCCCCAGTGCTGGGATTAAAGGTGTATGACACTGCCGCCTGGCTCTTTAGTTGTGTTTTTGAGGCAGGGCTCATTATGCAGCACTGGCGGGCCTAGAGCTCACTATGTAGATCAGGCTGGTCTCGAAGTGCTGGGAGCTGGGATTAAAGTCTTGCATCCCATATCCAGATGCTTTTCTTTTTTTTAAAAAAAGCTCATCCTTGGCTGGAGAGATGGTTCAGTGTTTAAGGCCTTCTCCCTGAGGAATGGACTTGGGTTCAGTTCCCAGCACCCACAATGGGCAGCTCATAATCACCTGTAACTCAAATTCAGAGCTTGGTCAGTTACTGTGACACACTTTCTGGTCATTTTGTACAATGTAGATTTGAAGTACAGTGGTGAAAACATTAAATGTGACATTTGAAAAAAACTCACCTGTAACTCCCGCCCCATGGAATCAGATGCCCGCCCTGGCCTCCAAAGGCACCTGCACACATGAAGGCAGACATACACATAAATAAAAATAAAACCAATATTTTAAAAAAATCAAAATTCATCCTCAATGTGAATAAATGACTGCTCTTTCATTAGCCATTAGCTTCAGAGCTGGGATTTCTTAAGACTCCCCCCACTTTCTTGGGTGAAGAAATCAAGGTCTTGAGGGATGCAGTCACTAGCAGAAGAGCGCACAGCTGGAACAGAGCAGTAGCAGAGCCTATGGGATTCTTGACTCCAGATGAAACTCTCTCCCCAGACCCCTCCCTTCCTCTGTCCTGATTCTTCCTAAAACCAAAATCCCTCCTCCATGCCTCAAATCCCTGCCACCGTTGGCTTCTTTTCTGATGTAAGTCAGTTGCATCTTAGTTTTCAAGAAGTAGTTTCTCTCCAAAAGTTTCCTCCACTTTGTCTCAGTCAGTCCCCTGCAGAAGGACTGTCAGGTGTCAGCAAACAGAGACATCTCGGTCACATCTTCACAGACAGAGGTGACCTACTTCTCAGTGCCAGATTTGTTTGCTTCTGCCTGTTACCGTCCCCTCTGGAGGAGAAATGTGGAGGGATGAAGTCTTCCTTCACCCATGGGATGACTGCCTGTAGAGTTTTCCTTCTTTCCTTTCCTTCCTTCCTTCCTTCCTTCCTTCCTTCCTTCCTTCCTTCCTTCCTTCCTTCCTTCCTTCCTTCTTCTTTTGACTGGGGTGAGATGATGAAAGATTTTGATAAAGTGTGTTTGTGCGTGTGTGCGCGTGTGTATGTGTGTTGCTCAGGTTGTACCCAGGATAGCTTCGAA
Organism: Cricetulus griseus; assembly: GCF_003668045.3. NCBI lineage: Eukaryota > Metazoa > Chordata > Mammalia > Rodentia > Cricetidae > Cricetulus > Cricetulus griseus. The sequence goes on from NC_048598.1 coordinate 190,776,326, forward strand.
TTCACAATCCTCCTCCCTCTGCCCCTGAGTGCTGGCTGGGATTACAGGATTTATCACCACGCCCTACTCAAGAGTCCTCACTCCTGTATAGTTGCTGGCTCTGTCTCCAGGGTCCCTTAGGGGGTGCATGGAGCATTCCTGTGGGGTGAGTGTCTCTGATGCTTCGTCCTCTGGCCAGAGGCCCACAGAGATAAGTGTTTCCATCCATCCCTTCCCTGTAGCTCAGAAAATAGTCAGGGGTCACCTAGAAAATGGTCAGTGCTGCCTAGTTATACACAGACCTCAACCTGGCTTCTTGCTATTGCTGTTGCTATTGCCAGCTGCAGCACACATCCCATTGATTGGATAGGATGTAATTGTCCCACCCCAGGACTACTGAACAGACACACATACAGTAGTTGCAGGAAGTGTGTGGACAGGATAAAGTGTGTCTCTTGGGTAAGCTAGCTCACCCTCTCAATCTCATTGTTACTATCATAATTAATTATTATTGCTTGTTACTGTGATTATTACTAATTATTTTTAATTTGCTTCCTTCAGATGGGCCATGGCCTTTGACAGGATTGCTAACTATTTGCTGGAGGAGACAAGGAAGGTACTTCAATTATATATCCCATTAAATAAATGGAAACAGTGAGACACTAGAGAGGTGTGGTAACCTGGGTGAGGTGTCTCAACACGATCGCGTAGAGTCAACGTGCACCGGCTGCAGACTGCTGGCCACCTCAGTGTCACAGGGTGACCCTAACCCACTGCTTGTCCTTCCAAAGGACATGAGCACCAGGGGATTCCCCTTGCTGGGAATCTGGCCTAGCTCTGCTCTCCTGGCCTTTTCTACCTGGCTCCTTCCCACCCTTGCTCCCATGGAATTTGCAGGTCCATGGAATACTTTTTGAGGCCTCAGGGTTCCTGTACCTTCCTGGGGCTTTGACAAGGACACTTCTTCCAGCTGTTGCCTTTCTGGGTACAGCGGGCGAGTCTCAGACTTCACACTGACAGGCAGGTGCCACCTCCTCAAGAAGGCCTCTTTGCTTGCCTAAGTGACCAAGGTATCCTCCCACTGGGGTGTCTGAGGGGTCTGACTGGACCTCGGGCATAGCAACAGTGCCTTTGCTTTCCTGAGTCTGTGATACTCCAGAGGAGGTGGCCTTGAGTGCTTTCCCTCTGCCCTACACATCTCTGGTTGACCAACACATTAGATCCTTAATTCATATGTCAGCTCTCATTCTGCCACTATGGAAGGAAAGGGGGGACAAGAGGTCAGTAGAGGGAGACAGTGGCTGGCCTCCTAAGAGGAGTGTGGACTACTGCTGGAACGGAGAGTGGGATGTGGTGCCTGCTTGCAACCCCTGCCAGGCTGTACATCCACCAGGACAAGGCTGTAAATGGGACTGGTGCCTGGGGCTTTATGGGGCAGTATGAGGACACTTTCTTCAACGTCTCCCAAACATTCTCCTCTAAGACTTAAAAATTGATTTCATTTACTTTTATTTATGTGTATGAGCTATTTGCCTGTCTGTGTACCACATACCTGATGACCACAGAGGCCAGAAGAGTCCAGGGTCCCCTGAAATGGGAGTTCTTGACAAGTGTGAGCCACCATGTTTGTGCTAGGAATCAAACTCAGATCGTCTGCAAGATGAGCAAGATCTACTAACCACAGAGCCATGTCTCCATCCTGCCCCCACATTTAGTTGTTGAATTTATATTCTGGTAATCCTAGAAGAATAATTTCCCCTCAGTAGCTGGGCAATAGGTAAAAATATTCAACAGACCTCTCTCTAAGTAACCCCAGTCTTCCAATCTGTATAAGGAAGCAATAACCCCATCCTCATGGAGTGCTAAGAATTAAGTGTGTGTGTGTGTGTGTGTGTGTGTGTGTGTGTGTGTGTGTGTGTATGTTTGTGTGTTTGTATGTGGATATATGTGGTGCTATATGTGTAGTGTAAATGTGTGCATAATATATATGTTTTTTGGTGTGTCTGGTATATGTGTGTGTACATGTATGTGTGTGTATGTATGTTTATGTGTGTATGGTGTATTTGTGTGGAGGAATGTGTGTGTGGTGTGTATGAACGTGGAGGGATGTGTGTGGTGTGCATGTGTGTTGGGGAAGTGTGTGTATGTGTGGTGTATGTGGGGGATGTGGGGGGGAATGTATGTGTGGTGTGTGTGTGTGTGCGTGCGTGCGTGTGTGTGTGTGTGTGTGTGTGTGTGTAGGTGTGTGTGCGTGTGTGTGTGAGTGTGTGTGCGTGCGTGCGTGTGTGTGTGAGTGTGTGTGTGTGTGTGTGTGTGTGTGTATGTGTGTGTGTGTGTGTGTGTGCATATCTGACTGGCTGTTAGTCTGTCATAGTCATCTGTTCATGCATCTGTCTGTCAGGAGGTTGGTCTGATTGCCTTAAGAGAGTGAACCAAGGGCTTAGGCAATCATGTAGACATCTACTGTGTATGCTGCCCATGCCTAGCTCTAGGGCTTCAGGCTGGGCAGGATTCACCTAGGTCAGAGCTGGTCCCCAAAATACTGTGGCCTCAGCTGCTCTTCATGGTCCTTCAGAGTCTGTGAGGCAACAAGGGCTTCAGAAGCAGCCCCAAGTCAGCTTAAGACCTGGTTAGGAAGCCTGGGTTCTCGTAGGAAAACAGGTCTACAGTGCAGAAGTCACACTCAGGGTGAAAGCAGAGTGTGGGCTCTGCGTATACGCATCAGCAGGCCCGCCTGCTGACAAAGCCCAGGAGACTGCCTTGTTCCACAGAGGCGGGAAGAAGGACAAGAGGAGAGCAAGACAGGCAGAACCTCCAGAGTGGCCCCCCAACAAGCCTTCAAAGCTTGCTTGCTGCATTCTTCCCAGGCGGCCTGTGTGGACTTTTGGGTCATCTCTGTGTTGCAGCTAACACAGGGATTTGTGGTGGCTGCAGTGTGTGTTCTTACTTATGAACCCCACCCCTTTCTTGCCCCTGAGCGTGTGCCCTCAGGTGAAGTGCATAGGTCATAGGGGAAGCAAAGGCTTGGCTTGAATGTATTCTACTGAGCAATTTCCCAAACCCTAGTGATGTCCCCACCCACACCTGAGAGTCCCCGTTGCCCCATCCCTGCTGGGTCAATACTTCTGAGTGCTAAGATTAGAAGGCCACCACAGTTAGCTTTTGCAGTCTTAAGGATGGAACCCAGGACTTAATGTGTGCTGGGTAAGAACTCTACCAACTGAATCACATTCCTTGCACTGCTTTGTTTTTATGAGGCAGGGTCTCTCATTGGCACAGAACTTCTTGAGTGGGTAGGCTGGCTGGCCCAGAAAGCTCCAGTGACCTGCTCTTCTCTGGCTCCTCAACTCTAGGGTGACAAGAACACGGTGCCATCCCTAACTTTTTAGAAACATGAGTTCTAGGGTTTAAACTAAGGACCTCAGGTTTGCACAGCAAACATGTCACCAACTCTGCCATCATCTCAGCCCTGGGGTTTTTAATGATGTCCCTCTACAGAGGGCTCCAGGGACCCCAGGAGGAACTTCCTTACAGAGAGGAAAGATTCTCTACCCCAAACGCATATGCAACATGGCCTTCGGGAGAATTTCAGGTTTCATGCCACACCTGCTCAGTCCAGATCTCCAGAGGGATGTCTGGAGAACAATCCCATCTAAAGCTGCAAGGGCAGCAAGTGACCAGAAAAGATGGAGGTTGCTGCCCGTGGTGTCAGGTTACAACCAGAGCTGGTAATTCCACCCTGGTGGGGGCTGCAGAGGTGGAAGCAGAGAGAGCTGTTCCAGAGATAGTGGGTTCCCTGTGTGTAACTAAGAAACTAGAAGGTCAAATGTGGTGCCTACACCACAACTAAGTCTATGGAACCTCCACCTGTGGCATCTGCGCCACGACTAAGTCCAAGTATTGGGCGAAAGCCTGGAGATTTAATTAAAAACCAAGCTGTTCAGTCACTTGCACTAAGACAATGTGTGCACATCTATCTTTTTTTTTGCAGGGAGGGAGCAGCCTTATATATAGACTTACGGCACAGTGGAAAAACCTCAACTCGTGTTTTTGATGCCAGTGGGGCAAGGCCCAGGCTATAATCCAGGACTAGAAAATAGGATTCATCTGTGGTTATCAACTCACAGAGACCCCGTTGGGGCTGGGGCCCAACATCTCTCCCAAGAGTCAAAGATACATTTTCATGTTTGTCATCCTTAGACCGTGCCCGTACTCTTCGGTGGGCTGCAAGACTTCTGAGGAACTATTCTGGCCCCAAGTTTTAACCTGGATAACTTCCACCCACCCCATCTTTGAAACAGTCCTCAGCATTCCAGACAGGATCAGGTGCCTCCTCTACCCTCTAGCCTCTCAGAGTCTCTTCTACTCATCCTTACAAACCCGGCTTGTGCCTCTGTGTCCTGCTATGTACTCATTGGATCAGAGCTTTGGAGTGCAGGGCTGGAATGTTAAATGTTCTGAGAGCCTTTGTGGGGTCTGCCCAGGAAACCAAGAAGGAGGGGAGAGACTAAGGATTCTTTGTGATCCCCTCGTCCCTGCACACGACAGTCCTGTGAGGCCAGTGAGCCTGGACCATCAGTGTATAGACAGCAATGTCACCAGCTGGACAATCTTGTATGTCTTTATAACCCTGATGGACATTGGGTCCAGTCCCTTGGGCTATATATGTGGTTGGTGTCAGCCTTGAGTCCAGGTCATGACCTGCTAATGATTGAGGATTCTCCTAATAGAAAAGGTAGATTTTTCATCTGCTGAAGCCTCAAGAACTATCTGACTTTAGTTACCCCCAGTGCAGCCCAAACCTCAGTGGCCCTTCTCACCCGAGACTCTCCCTGCATGTCTCCTGTGGGAGTTTGGCCCGGAGCATAGAGAGTGTGGAGAAGATGGGCAGGTGTGGCCACGGGACTCACACAGGCCTCACCCTGTCATTAGAGGGCAGGGTTTTCCCCTCCCAAAGCCAGGGTACAGATGCAGATTCTGGGTCAGCACCACCTCAACAGCTCTCAGTCTCCACCTCTGCAGCCTCTGCCAAGATGGGACCACCAGCCCCGGTCACAGCCCGTTCTCTATCCAACACATCTGCAGAATGAGCAGAGGCCCCTATCTTTTCAGATTTCATGCTGGATCTAATGCCAGCACATATCCCCAGGCAGTCCTAGCTTCCCAGGTGAGGGGTGGCTCCGGCATTTCTCTGGTGCTGAGTACTGAGAGTCCCACATTCCCTGGTACCCACAGCCTCAGTGACCAGAGTCAGGACCACATCCGTTCACAGCTCAACAGTTTCTGGAGAACCACTTTCCTGGATTACCACCTGCTCAGCACAGCCTTGGAGATGAGAGTTGCATCTTTCAGCATCACAGCATAACCGCAAATAATCACTTTGTGGGAAAGGAATACCCAGATAGATTCTGCAGTCTGTGGCGGCACATTAGCAGAACAAGAAATTAACCCATGGGCCCACTGCTCTTCCAAACCAGGACCGTTGGTTTTGGAAGGTGCTGACATCATCCACATGATTTTATGGAAGTAAGAAAAGTAGAAAGAAGAGTTTCATTTTCCTTTAAGCATTTAGAATTTAACTCCTGAGGAGCATATGATCTGGGAAATGCAGAAAAGCAAACGAGGGAACAAAGGCCAAGCATAGTCTCAACAAATATGTGATAGAAACATACGGAGTCATTTTCTTGAGTGACTCCAGACTTTGGGTTTTTCGAGACAGGGTTTCTCTGTGTAGCTTTGGATCCTATCCTGGCACTCGCTCTGGAGACCAGGCTGGCCTCGAACTCACAGAGATCCACCTGCCTCTGCCTCCTGAGTGCTGGGATTAAAGGCGTGCACCACCAGCACCCGGCCATGACTCCAGACTTTGGCACTAGTGTTTGTGTCAGTTATTTGTCTCATTGCTGTGGCAGGATACCTAACAAAAACTTAAGGAAGGAAGTGTTTATCTTGGTGCACAGTTTGAGAGTACAGTCCACAGTGGTGGAGAAGTCACGGCAGCAGCTGGTCACACAAGCAGAAAGAAGAACGACGACACTTAGCTCAATTTCTCCTTTATATCCCATCTAGGACCTGGGTCCACTAAAGGCTACTGCCCACATTTCTGGTGAGTCTTCCCATCTGAGTAAATCTAATACCCTACACAGATTCATTCTCGATGACTCTAAGTCCCAACAACTTGGCAGTCAAGACCAACCATCGAGGTGTTTGATTCCTGTTACCCCAATAGGAATGATGCATGTGGTTTTCTGCTCATCTAAATTCAGACCACTCCTCCAAAAGATCTTCGGGGTGCTACTGGATCACAGTTGACTACCAGCATGAAAAATAGCAAAATAAAAGGCGTGAAGGCAAAGGAATGAGTTCCCTAACCACAAGACTTCCAACCTTTACGGTGGAGGGCAAAGGTGATTTGGGGGTTGACTCTTCAATGTCAATACCAAAGGCGGATCCACCTGTTGACTCTCCCAATCCCCAGACAGTAATTGGGAAACTAAAACGTTGCAAAAGATATGAGTGGTCGGCGTTAGGTAGCTCCCGCCCAGTGGGCGTGGTCTGCACATATCACACTGTGCTAAACTCCGGAGATGAGGAGGATCCTTCAGAAGTGGTGTGGCCACTGCTCCTGAAGCCCATCAACTGTCCCACGGCCAGCTGCTTCAACTGGCCACATTCTGCCTCTTCAAGGGGGTCCTTGAGGTATAAATAATAAAGCAAACCAGGCAGGTCCCTTTGGCCCTGTGGATATCGCCTAGATGCACTGTGAGTATGCAACTCCTGGAAAGACTGGGAAAAAGAGTCTTATTTCTTATGAGGTTGACTCCAGGGGTGAGAGACTGAAGGGTATTGTACTCTCTAACCCAGGTGTGAATTAGAAATTCTAGAGGATTTCTAATGTGTGTAAGAGTAGCCCTGGAGGGGCGCTGGACAGATACAGTGGAAGCCTGGTTCATTTTCATTAATATGTACTTCTGAGAATTTTCTAGAAGAAAACTGGTTGGGATGGGGATTGGGAGGGAGTGGAGAGTGAGATCTTCAGCGGCAAGGCAGCCCTCCTACCTAGAGTCCACCTTGTCCCCTGACTGATCCCTGTTGATCTTGGTGGCTCTGTTTGCCCCCAGCTAAGGAGCTAAGGAGTTCCAGGAGAAAATGAAACTTGCTGCCTCCTTGCCTGCTTAACTAAGTCTCTCTCTCTCTCTCTCTCTCTCTCTCTCTCTCTCTCTCTCTCTCTCTCTCTCTCACACACACACACACACACACACACTATTTAATATGTAGCCCAGGCTGGCCTAGAACTGTCTACCCTCCTGCCTTGGCCTCCTGAGTGTTGGGATTACAGGAGTATAGCTTCATACTAAGCACTCAAAAAGTATTATTAAAAGAATGAAAACAAAATTCTACAGGACAAATTAATAAGTGGGGCCATTCAGCCTCTGTTCCCCAGGAAGGACTAAGCACATTGCAGTGGGCATTAGAGCTCTCTTGTGGGGCTTCTTTCTGGCAGCTGGAAAAGACCGTCTTTCCATTTAGTTCTAAACTTGCTTTGAAAAATAATAATTTCATTGCTAATGCCTCTAGTTAAGTTTATCTTTTAGCAGTATCAGTGGGCACTAGAGCATATCTAAGATGTCTTATCTGTACCAAGGATGGGGCCCTTTGATGCGTCTTTGAATATCTCTGCTCTGGGAAGAGCACTGGACAGACCCAAGTGCTGCAGACTGAGAAACTCCAGGAAGGGTCCGGGACAGCTGGGGTCTCAGAAGGTGCAGGATCCTCTTGGTATGGAAAGAAGGGTGCTTGGTGTAGGCAGCCATCAGAGGATGGCTCCACAGAGCAGGGGTCGCTGCGGTTGCTTCAACGCAAGGTATCATGGGTGAGAACTTGTAAGAAGGAGCCACAGAGTTGGTCTCTGATTGGAGAAGGACTAGAAGGCCAGCTAGCTTCAACAGAGAGCACAGATAGTCAGGAGAGAGGTAGGTGGGTGTGGGCGCCTCTTCCAAAGTGAGTGGTTCCAGGTTCCTTCCCTGAGTTTGGAGGTAGCCCACGTGTTCTGGTTATGACCGGCTTCTCTAAACATGTTAACCAGGAAGCAGTTTGCAAATCCATCAGTACCACAGTTGGCCCCTGTGCTCACAGGCTCCATACCCACAGATCTGACCAGCCATGGGCCAACAAATGCTTGCAGGTAACGTTTGCACCAGCAGTGAATATGCAGACTTGTATTTCTCTTGTTGTATTGCTTAAACCAGCCTGTGTGGTGATGATTGCCAGAGAATATGCACTGTGTAGGAACTGTGGGCAATGCAGAGATCTGAAGTATTCAGGAGGATGTGTGGAGGCTGCAGGCAGCACCATACCATTTTATGCACAGGAACTGAGTCCACCAGGATACTAAAAAGAAAAGGAGGGTCATGCATTCATTTATACACATACTTGTGCAAACACACACACTTACTTAGACAAGGTCTCCCATTGTAGCTCAGGCTGGCCTCGCACTTGCAGTTCCTTGCTTTCCAAGTGTTAGGATTAAAGGTGTGCGTCACCAGGGAAAAATTAATATGCCTGCCATTGCATTTCCCCATGGCTTTGTCAATGTGGGAGGAGGCGGAGACAGCGCCCAGGGCTGAGCCTGCGAGCCCTCCAGCAAGGACTGGACACATGCAGGGTTGAAGCCAATGGTGTAACTTGCCCCAGTGGTTTCTCTGTGGCTGGGGATCAGTGGGAGGTCAATTTACTCACAGGAAGATAAAATTGTTTTCCCAAATAATGTGGGATGTGAATGACCCACAAACTGAAATATTGTTGGCTTTTCCTGTCTCTTGTGTGTCGCACAGGCTACAATGTCTAACTTCTTTTTCTTACCTTTATTTATATACTTGTGGTTTATTTTGAGTAACACACATTCATATAAACACAGACACAGAGAGAACCTTATACACATTCCAGTCTACAACCCAACAGATTGTTACTCAACTCAAGAGAGCTGGTCCATCAATTTATTGGGAAATAACCAGTTGCCCCACTATTTTAATTGCTAGAATAAAAAAAAATAGCCTACTTAGGCATCTCACTCATCTGACAAATTTGGGTCAGTTTAGGGCCTGTGGAGATGGATGGAAAACATGGGACTAGTGTGGGTTGCTTTGGAGAAAAAGGTCAAAGGCAGGGCTGGGCAGGGCCCAAGGGGATCGATCATAGTGGCAGCATCACAGGTTTGCAGAGGTAGGAGGCGAGCTCAGCGTGTGGCTGTGTCCCTAGGGGTGGAATAGCTGTTGGTCAATAGCATCTTGTGGGGAAGAGACCAAATTTTATGGCCCCTACATCAGCACTGTTTAGCACGTGAGGATGCTGTGTTCCAAGGGGTAACAGAACACATGGGTAGGAAAGGGAGGCCCACCATCCAGGTGTGTGATTCTCTTGCTAGTCCTCACTGGAGCCTGGCACCTGGAGAGCCTTTCAGGGGCCTTGGCAGTGGTCCTCCTCAGAGAGCCTGGAAGAGAATGGGTCTTTCAGGGAGTGCCTCTGGGGCAGAGTATCTAGCCAGCAGTTGCCTTCCCGGGCTGGCTCAGGCCTCTGTCCTGTCTGCTCTGACTCACACCCAGCTCCTGCCAGTTCGCCCATGGCCCTGACTACCAAGGTGGTTGGCAGAACCTCTCTTGAGAACTTTTTGTCGGCTGTGTGAGTGACGTGACGTGTCTTAACTTTTCCACTTCACAGCATTGGGAAATGACACAGGGCGGCAATCTGCTTTGAGTAACACAAGCCTCTGTTTTAATCCCGGGTGCCTGTGTCAACAGCCCAGCCCATCGAATCCTGAGTTCTAGTCCTATTTCCTTTTTCTGTTCTCTCTCTCTCTCTCTCTCTCTCTCTCTCTCTCTCTCTCTCTCTCGCTCTCTCTCTCTCTCTTTCTTTCTTTTTTCTGTCCTGGAACTCACTCTGTAAATTAGACTAGCCCCAAACTCAGAGGTCGGTCAACCTCAATCTCCTAAGTGCTGGGATTAAAGGTGTGTGCCACCACCTCCCAGATGAGTCCTACTTTCCTTAATTTCTCTGAAGAATCTTTGAGGAATCTATCATTTCTCTCCCATAATCTATTTCTATCCAGCCCCTCACTAATAGCAAATTAATTTTAATCATTACTAAATGGGATTCTTGGGAGATTAAGGTGTTTAAAGAAACCCAGTCTCATAGAAAGAGAACGGCACCGAAACATACCAACAAACAGCTGAGGTTCACTCTTGGTGGACCACTGGCATCAGGCCAGTACAGTCACCTTCTCTGTGCGTGCCCTGACTGGTTTAGGACTGTCTCCTGAGCCAATCACAGCAGGGGAGCTGAGATTGCCTCCCTAAGAGTTCAGACAGAAACCTGGTCCCTGGGGTGCATGCAGCCCTCCAGAGAGGGGATGGCAACTAAAACAAGAATGGGTACGTGAATAACCCATCAGTTATGTTTCTTGTTGCTATAACAAACTGCTAGCTGGAAGAAAAGGCTTATTTTAGCCTGAAGCTTCAGTCCATCATGGAGGCAAAGGCCCTGGGGTGGCCATGGCCACGAGGAGCCTAAGGTGGAGGCCCCTCAGATCTTGTGGAATAAGAAATCAAAGCACAGCTGGGCGTGGTGGTGCATGACTTTAATTTAGCACTTGGGAGGCAGAGGCAGGTGGATCTCTGAGTTCAAGACCAGCCTGGTCTACAAAGTGAGATCCAGGACAGACAGGGCTGCACAAAGAAACCTTGTCTCAGAAAGAAAGAAAGAAAGAAAGAAAGAAAGAAAGAAAGAAAGGAAAGGAAAGAAAAGGAAAGGAAAGGAAAGAAGAAAGAAGAAAGAAGATGCCGGGCGTTGGTGGCCCATGCCTTTAATCCCAGCACTCAGGAGGCAGAGGCAGGCGGATCTCTGTGAGTTCGAGGCCAGCCTGGTCTCCAGATCGAGTGCCAGGATAGGCTCCAAAGCTACACAGAGAAACCCTGTCTCAAAAAACCAAAAAAAAAGAAAAAAAAAAGAAAGGAAGGAAGGAAGGAAGGAAGGAAGGAAGGAAGGAAGGAAGGAAGGGAGGGAGGGAGGAAGGAGAAAGCAAGCAGAGAGTAATATCCTGGGCAGAGATGGTTTGAAGACCCACCCACTAGAGGTCACATCATGTCCAAGGTTACAAAACCTCCCCAAACACACAACCTTCCCAAACAGGGCCACTGACTGAGGACAAATCATGAGTCCAAGGGGAACATTCCAGATTCAAGACATAACAGGCAGTGCCTACTAAAATTTTCCAATACGTGCCACAAACTCTCCAAAAAATCTTTCTGCTGGGATGAAGGCTACATCTGCAGTGCCTTCTCTACAGGAAGACCTGGGGGCTGGGGAACTCTGGGTTCATGTGCTATGTATGCCAGCATATGTCACCTGGAAGACCACACCTGGTGTCAGGTCGTAGGACCTAGTTGCAGCAGACCCTGTTGATGGTCAGTGCCACTATGAAGGTCACAACTCCTCTTCCTCCCCAGAAAAATCTCTGCTGTCTGGAAGGAACCAACTGTCTCAGGTAGTTGTAAGTCACATCCTGGATCCTGGGGACAGATCATAACCACCCATTGTCTAATTCTACCCAAACGCTCAGAACCTCTTAAGATGCTGCTTTGAAACCAGACCAAGGCTGGCTGGCACCTGGATAGCATCTTTGTTCTGTCCCTTCCTCTCATCTTGCTTCCCTTACTTCCCCACAGGCTCTCTCTAAGACAACTCTCATCCTGCTTCCAGCTCCAATGTATGGACCCATCTCATGCCACCAGGGATAGCCTTTATTATTGATGGGTTTACTATTTCCCATGGGCCCTCGACTCCAGAAAACAGAAATTAAGGGGAAACAGTAAATGGAGTTCTAATTGGTCTAAAAAAAAAACAAAAACAAACAAACAAACAAAAAACCTGGAGTCAGATATAGGGGAAAATGCTGAGAGATCAGAGAGAAGAAGGAACAAGCCAAAGCCACCTTTATGTTATTAGCTTCCCAGTAGAAAAGAGAGAGTTCCTGTTTGCTTCTGCCTATATCTTCTCTCCACCCAGCCATCTCACTTCCTGTCTCCACCCAGCCATCTCACTTACTGTCTGTCTGTACAGACCTCCAGATCTCTATGGTTAGCTAGTGGCAAGCTCCACCCTCTGATCTTCAGACAAGCTTTATTTGTAAAAGCAAGATGTCACCACAGGAAGCACTGTGGCACATCAGAGATCCACCCAGAGGCCTGCTTTTACTTTACATATGAATAGCTCCCAAATCTTTGAAAACTTGACTAGAGAAAACAAATGTCTGGAACGCCACAGTTTAGGCAGCTCTGTGGAGCCATGTGTCTAGAGATCAGAGGAAAATGGGGAGGGAAGTTATTTACCCTGAAAGTTCACAGTGCCACTGGGGGATGCAGGGCCTGAGGGGCCAGGGAAAAGAGATCTTGAGTCAGACCAGCTTAGCTTTTGTCTCCATTGATGCTACCCCTTCCCCTTTCCTGGAAATGATAAAGGGAGGGTTTGCTGGACCTGGGGTCTTCTCTGAAGGGCACTCTTTTCCCTTCATGCCTTGGGGGTCCTCTAGAGGGAGCTGGATTCCTGAGAATCAGGCAAGAAAACCAAAGCCAGCTCAAACCAGCCAATCTCCAAATAGAAATCTATTGTCTTGGTTTGAAAAAAAATGGAGGCAGCTAGGTACCAAGTTGATTCGGGGATTCAAGATGTCATTAGATGTGACTCTCATTTCTTCTTCCATCATTATCTCTCTTCTCTCCATCTACCTATGGGAGATAATGGCCAGGTTCAGGTTTTGGGGCTATGTCATTAAACCAATCACTTTTGAGAGAACTCTGTGTCCCCAGGAAAATCACTGAGTGACCTGAGTCAAGTCCCAAGTTCACTCATGAAACCATTGCAACCAAAGTATAAAGTGTTGTGCTGACAGATTGTCAGTCACAAGCCCACGCTTCAGCGTCTTGTCATTGTGAAGGGTAGAGTGTCCTCAAAGACATTGAGACATTGCTAACTTAAGACAAAGGGGGAGCTGGGAAGGTGGCTTAGTGGGGAAATCACTTGTCATGCAAGCATGAGGAGCTGAGTTTGAACCCTCAGAACCCACATAAAGCCAGGAATGAAAACAAATATTTTTTAATCTCAGTGGTCCTATGGAAAAATTCCAGACGGAGATGGGAACATCCCTAGATGCTCCTGGGCCAGCTAGTCTGGCCTATGCAGCAGTGAGCAAGAAGAGATCTTGGTGGAGAGCAGGGAATGACACCGAGGGTTGTCCTCTGCTATCCACATATCACCATGGGACTCACACAATAAACACTCTCTCTCTCTCTCTCTCTCTCTCTCTCTCTCTCTCTCTCTCTTTCTCTTTCTGTCTCTCTCTCTCTCACACACACACACAAGTACACCTACCTGTTCATGTGTATCATATATACATTCACACACACAAAGTTAAGAGAGAAGTGCTCAAAAGCAAGAGTAGTGGGCTAGTGAGATGGCTCAGCCAATAAAGGCACTCGCTATCAAGCTTGATGACCTGAGTTTGAACACCAGGACCACAGGGTGGAAGGAAGGAACCAATTCCTGCAAATTGTCCTTTGATTTTCATACATGCGTTATGTTGTGTGTGTGTATCTGTACACACACACACACATTCATGTATGTGTGAGTATGCTCAGAATAAAAATAAGCATATGCCAAAAATTTTAAATGGGAATGGTGTTCTATGCTCAGACCTCTCACTTGGGACATGAGGACAATAATTTCTAGTCCTTGGGGAGATGACAAAGATTAGAAGCTATCAAGGATCTCAAAGTACTCAACAATGGTATTCAGTACCCCACAGCCACTTTTCGCCCCTTGGTCTTCCCGGTGGATAAGACAGTTGCCATGGGGTTCTCTTTTCATGTTAACCTCAGATCTACTGCTCAACAGGCTAATCTCCAAGGACAATGAACCTCGTGCTGGGCCTGGGCCTGTTTCTGGCAGGTCTTCTCGCTGTGAAAGGTCTCCTGCAGGCCAGAGATTTTCTAGAAACCTATGGAGCCCCACTCAAGGTGCAAGAGTGGAAGGGCAAGAAAGATGCCCGAACACTTGCTCGACGCAACATGGAATTTGGCTTCAATCTACTCCAGAAACTGGCTGCCAACAGCCCTCAGCAGAACATCTTCTTCTCCCCATTGAGCATGTCTACTGCCTTCTCCATGCTGTCTCTGGGGGCCCAGAACTCCACACTGAGGGAAATCAAGGAGGGCTTCAACTTCAAGGAGATGCCAGAAAGGGACATGCACTTGGGTTTCTACTACCTTCTCCACAAGCTCAACCAAGAGACACAGGACATAAAGATGAACCTAGGCAACGCCCTGTTTATGGACCAGAAGCTGAGGCCCCAAAAGAGGTTCCTGAAACTGGCTAAGACAGTGTATGATGCAGACATGGTGCTCACTAACTTCCAGGACTTGGAAGGTGCTCAGAGGGAAATCAACAAGTACGTCAGTCAGAAAACTCACAACATAATCAACAACCTGGTCAGAAGCATAGACCCAGGCACAGTGATGCTTCTTGCAAACTATATTTACTTTCGAGGTAAGGCAGAAGGTGGAGGGACTTGGGTTAGAAACTTGACCCTGTCCTTTGCTTGTTCTGTGAGCCTCTGTGTCAGTAACAAGCCAGGACTCTGCCCTCTCTGGCTCTAAACTGAACACCAAGATACATAACCCACCAAGGAGTTACTGGGATTCAGAACCAAAATGATTGGGAAGTGAGCTTTGCAGTCCAGATTACTCCCAGGACCTGAGGACCTGAGTTCAGAATCCCAGCACACACACACACACACACACACACACACACACACACACACACACACACACACACACACCAGTAACAATAACTAGATAAAAGGGGAGCATTCAGACAGAGTTCCCCAGCAAGGCCCCACAGCACACTGTCCCTGTGGTTTTCTCACTCCCACGTGAGAGTGGCTTCCCTCTCACAAATCCAAACAACCCCCAGAACTGCAATCCAAACTCTGTTCAGATACAGGCTCTGTCTCAGCCTCAGGGGCTTCTGGCCCTAGGGTAATGTACTGTGCCTCTTGCGGCCATACAACACTAGTACCAGGCTCTTTTAATTGGTTCCCTGGGCCTGTGTCCAACCCACTGAGGCCTTCCAGGCATGGAGGAGAAGGACTTCATGAGCCCTTCCCTGACATCCTATAACTTCCCTCTGAACCCATGTGGATGGTGGCCTGGTCCCCTCCTTTGTTTCTGGACACTTGTGCCATTTTTGTCTGTCTTCAATCCTAAGCCAGGTGGCAGTATGAATTCGATCCAAAACAAACCAAAGAGGAAGAGTTCTTCTTAGACAAAGGGAAGACCGTGAAGGTACCCATGATGTTTCGAGGGGGCATGTACGACATGGCCTATGACAGCCAGCTCTCCTGCACCATCTTGGAAATGCCCTACCGAGGAAACATCACAGCCACCTTCGTCCTTCCTGACAAGGGCAAAATGAAGCAAGTAGAGCAGGGCTTGCAGGTGGACATTTTTGCCAAATGGAAAAGCCTGCTCTCAAAAAGGTAAAGCCAGAGCCTGGTCCTTAGAGATTCTTGCTTCTTCCTCTCTTCCCTTCACCTCTCATCATTTTTTCTATCCTTAGTGCACAGCCAGGCCCTCGTTAGGACTCCGTAAAGATAGGCAGGAGACTGGGGATAAATCTAGGAGCTGGTGAGACGCTGGCTCTTTGGGGTTGGTGCACTGAAATTGTAGGAGTGTGGGGTGTAGAGTCTTGCTGGAGGGCGCAGTCAGGGAGAGCCTCACAGAGTAGGCAGTCTTTAAGGTACAGCTTCAAGGCTGAGGGAGGGAAGAGAAGTGATGGAATCTGACACAAGGGGAACTCCAAGGGTGGACTCTTGGGGTATCAAAGGGACAAGGAGACACTCTCATCAGAGATGCATCTATTCCCCCAGCCCTTCTGGGCCTGTCATAGCCAACACCAGGTATGTCCTTCTCTTCTATTGGAGGCTCCTGTCTCTTTCCAGGGTAGTGGACTTTCCCACATCTACTAAAGGGAACATTTCATTTCGTCAGGACACTCACAATGGGCCAGTGTCTCCACTTCCCAAGATCATTTAGTCTAGAGGTAGACATGAAGTTATGTTGGAGTACAGGTAGGGAGTCAATACTAGAAATCTTCATCTTCCTTTATTGGGCAATGGAGGAGGAGGAGGGGGAAGAGGGAGCAGAGGAGGGGGAGGAGGAGGAGGAGGAGGAGGAGGAGGAGGGAGGAGGAGGGAGGAGGAGAAGGAGAGGAGGAGGAGGAGAGGGAGGAGGAGAGGGAGAGGAGGAGGAGAGGAGGAGGAGGAGGGAGGAGGAGGAAGAGGAGGGGGAAGAGGAGGAGGAGGAGGGGGAGGAGGAGGAAGAGGAGGGAGGAGGAGGAGGAGGGGGGAGGAGGAGGAGGAGGAGGGGGAAGAGGAGGAGGAGGGGGAAGAGGAGGAAGAGGAGGAGGAGGGGGAGGAGGAGGAAGCGGAGGAGGAGGGAGAGGAGGAGGAGGCAGCTGACTCTCACTCTGCAGCCAATCCCCACCATGGAAGGCCTAGGAGAGTTTGAAGGACAGCACCCTTTTCTAAGAAGAGACCGTATCAACAGGTGCACCTAACCTTTCCCACCAACACTCCTGATTTCCAAGAGTATAGGACACATCTGGAATTCAGGCACCAGAGCTCTCCAGCCTGGCTTGCACACTGAAGGCAGCCTTCACATAGTTTGAAGCCTGTTGCCCAGACTTCCAGAGAAAAGCTCAGGTTTTCCTCAGAGGAAACAGAAAGCTTCCTCTTTGCAGGGCACAAAGTTGCTGTGGTTTTAAAATAGTTACTCCCTATCAATCAACTTCAAGAGTTCCCTACCTTCCTATCAGTTAGCATCAAGGGTCCATTACCTTCCCATCAATTAGCATCAAGGGTCCTCTACTTCCCATCATTCAGTATCAACAGGATCTCATGTAACCCAGGCTAGCCTCAAACTCCCTCTGTATCCAAGGATGACCTTGAACTTCTGAGTGCTGGGATGACAAGCATGCATCACATACTTGGTTTAGACAGGTTTAGATATGTGTCTTTCTGAGTCTGGCTTCTTTCTCTTAACGTGACCTCCAGTTGCATCCCTCTTCCTGCAAATGGGATGCTTTCATTTCCACAGCTTGGTAAATGCTCCACTGTGCATGTATAAGTACCCCATTTTCTTTATCCGCTCATCAGTTGATGTGCCCTGTGTTTTTTGCTTGTCATGGACAACCACGGAAGTCTTGCCATATTTTTACAGTCTCCATATTTGTACACAGATGCTGTGTCCTTTCACTGCTCAGGAATGTCACTCCAGAAATTTGCTCTTTGCTTCCTGGCATCAGCTAATGTCCATGCTTTCTTTGGAGTCACTACCAGTGAACAGAAGGACACTATTACACTTCCTGCCATTCAGTCACCCTCATGGGGGCTAGGATAACTGACAGCACACAGTAGTGGTTTCTCCACAGCAAACATGAGGCATATGTGTGCCTTCCTCAAGCCCCCCGCCCTGTGTTGGTAGGCCTAGTCCTTGTGCTGGCCTGAGGGAAACCCTGATGCTATTAACCCTTCCCAGGGGCTCTGCTCACTATTCAAGTCCCTTGGTTCCCTCTCCTGTGAGTTCCCTGAAGCACCCACCTGTATGCCCTGCACCCTACCCCTCCTCAAACTCACTTGGCCAGGTGTTTGCACTCTGTTCAGAGACCAGGATGACTAAGGGGGCCATGTTGCAGAGCCCAGGGTCAGCAGCTGGGTGTTTCTTTCCCACTGGCCAGCCATATCCTCTCCTCCCAGGGTACCCCCATGGGGCACAGCTCTGCTTGCCACTCTCCTTTGCTGACTCCCCTCCCCATCCCTACCATAGAGCCTAATGCCACAGGGCTCAGTCTTCAAGCTCGTTGATTTATACCCTGGTGACCACCACAGGTTCAGAGCCTTCTACACTATGTCAACCATGACACTATCCTTATCCTCAGAACCCTTTTCCTTTTGACTTACCCAGAATGTCCCTGGACATCTGCTGGGATTTTAGTCTCCATGTTCTCAGAAAGGCCTCCCCACATCTGCTCAGGCCCACCTGTCTCCATGGCAACTCCACTGTCCATTAACTCAAGCATGACCCAATGGATCAAGCTTGATCAGTTTCTCCCAACTCCTGCTGCATGTGTTAGGAAGCTCCATTACCACCCCCCCATGGAAGCAAACTTGAACTCGGCCTCTTCCCACCATCTCTGAGGCTCCCATACAACCTGCCTGTCAATGGTCTGTCACCTGGAAACCACGCCTGTCCGTGGCATTGAACTCCAAGAGTGTATTCTAAGCTAAACATCAGAGACATCCTTTCAAATCTTAATCAAGACCATGGCACACCTCTGCCCAAAATCCTGCCATGGTTCCCTGTTGATTCAAGGAGAAAATCCAGTTTGCCCAACTCCAAATCAGGTTGGCCCAAACCTCTTAATGTGCACCCCAGCATTCCCTACTCCCACAAGTTGGTCTGTGGGAATCTTTTTTCCTTCATACTTACTGCCTCTTCACACACTACCGGTATTTGTGAATGCGCACACTACACCTTCCATAGTGTTGATTTCATTGTCCATCTCCCCTGCTGGAACACAGGGCAAGGACATGGGCTTTTCCTGTCCTATTCCTCACACACAGTGGGTGCTTAAAAACTATTTGTTGAACAAATAAATAATAAGTGGAAAAGTAAATTTGGGGATTCTCAGACCAACTATCAAGTTTGAGGCATAATGACATCCTGCAGCAAGCCAGAAGTAAATGTGGAGAAGGGGCCAAGGCCATAGGTGCAGCCCTTCTCCTGTGCATGGCTCACAAGACCGAGTTTCTTTTGCCCCAGTTATTAGGGCTTCTAAAAGCAGGGTGGACTTGAACTCAGCTCTGACTGGCTCCAGGTCTTAGGCTTTGCTGTCTCTAGCAGCAGGCTTGCAGGGGTCTAAACTGACTCGGGGTGCAGCAGAGGCAGCTCTGCTACTGAGAGAGCATGGGGAAGGGGTTGGGAAGGTTTCCAGTGGGTGAGTGCTCTGGAGCAGGCTGGGCAGGGAGCAGGACGCAGTCATCGAGTATGAGATGTCTGGAGTCCCAGAGTTGAGACTTTCTCATTCCAAGGCCAGAAAGACCCACGAGCCTCGATGCTGAAAGGGTAACAGTCTCATCGTTCATCTTTTTCAGGAACCCACTGTGAACGGTCATAGAGTCCTGCCATTCACCCTTGTCCTTCTCTACTCCACAGAGTGGTGGACGTGTGGGTGCCCAGGCTCCATATCTCTTCCACTTACAACATGAAGAAGCTTCTCTCCCGCCTGGGCATCAGCAAAATCTTTGAGGAAAACGGTGATCTCACAAGGATCTCATCTCATCGCAGCCTGAAAGTGGGAGAGGTAAGCTATCTGGCAGGACTGTCCCCTCCTACCTAGGAGTCCTCATGCGGCCTCAGCCAGAGCTGCCGTCAGGGCAGGGCAAACCACATGGGATCTCTGATTCTGGTCTCTAAAGCTAGAATGGTCACTCACACGGTCTATACTGGAAGTTGATTCGATGCGCTACCTAGGGACCGAGTGCTGGGACATGTATCAGACCCACACCCAGTCTGAGGTTGACCTCGCCCCTTGTCTTGATGGTTTCACAGGCTTCTGAGAAGGAAAGAGGAAAGTACACCATAGAGACAGACAGGCAGCAGGTGTGGCCTTCAGCAAGGTTGCAACCTGCTTATCAGGACAGGGAAAGAGGACTGTGTAGATGGGGTCTTCAGACTTAATAGACACAATATAAGACTCTCAGTTAGATTTGAATTTCAGGGACATAATACATAGTTGTTTTGTAGCATAAGTATGTTCAGAACATGGTATGAGGGCAATATTCATACTTGAACATAACTATTGCTTATCATGAATGAAAATTTAACTAGATATTTTATATACTTAGCAACCCAGTTGGGGGGTTAAAAGAGCATAGAAGGGCAAGATTTCAGAAATGGGGAAAATGGTGTGTATTAGTTATGTTTCTGTAATAAAACACCACTGCCAAAAGAAACGTATAGAGGAGTTTATTTTGGTCTGTGGTTCCAGAGGGACAGTCCTGAAAAGGGAAGGTCTGACAGCAGGCAGCCAGAGCAGGAAGTTAGCTGATCACATCTCATCTACATACAGGAAATAGAGAGTGAGAACAGGAACTAGGGTGAGACTCTGAACCCTCAAAGTCTACCCCAGACAGCATGCTTCATCCAGCAAGGCTGCACTTTGTGAACCCTTCCAAATAGAGACACCAACTGGGGACCAAGGATTCAGAGACTTCAGCCTATGGGGACACTTCTCATTCTAACCACTACTTATGGGGCGTGCCCATCTGAGGGAGGGGTGTGGCCATGTGGGAGGTTGGGGAATTGGCTGTAAAGTCACCCTGGGAGGGAATTATGTGGTAGGGGATTATGGGAGGAATCCTGCCCTCTGAGCAGGATCACACAGGTGCTCAACTACCTGCCAGGTGGAGCTAGGATTTCACAGCCCATTTCTGCCTCCTTACTGTAGGTGAGCCCCTGAAATTCAGGGAAAACAGCAAACCCATTGCATCCCCTCACTTCCATGGTA